>NC_069499.1:733916778-734226153 GCF_027579735.1 Bombina bombina | reverse complement strand
TTTATGAAGTTTGAATTCTTTTGATATTACTTTAAATATCAATACATTGTATCTGTATTATGAATCTTTTTTTTTTTAATTGTAAACTAACCCCTTTAATGTCTAAAATTCAAACCACAAGATCCTTTATCCTTTACAAATTCATCAGTCTAGATAGAAAAATTATACTTTCTTATAATGCTGATCTATTATTGTAATGTCCCATATATGACTTAACCCCTTCGTGACCAGTGCACTTTTCCATTTGTTGACCGTCTGGGACCAGGGCTATTTTTGCATTTTGCTGTTTGTGTTTGTAACTTTAATTTATTTCATGTAATTGGCAAGAGTCCATGAGCTAGTGACGTATGGGATATACATTCCTACCAGGAGGGGCAAAATTTCCCAAACCTCAAAATGCCTATAAATACACCCCCACCACACCCACAATTCAGTTTTACAAACTTTGCCTCCTATGGAGGTGGTGAAGTAAGTTTGTGCTAGATTTCTACGTTGATATGCGCTTCTCAGCATGCTGAGGCCCGGTTCCTCTCCGAGTGCAGTGAATGACAGAGGGATGTGAAGGGAGTATTACCTATTGAATGCGATGGTCATCCTAATGGGGATCTATTTCATAGGTTCTCTGTTATCGGTCGTAGAGATTCATCTCCTACCTCCCTTTTCAGATCGACGATATACTCTTATATACCATTACCTCTACTGATTCTCGTTTCAGTACTGGTTTGGCTGTCTACTTTATGTAGATGAGTGCCTTTTGGCAAGTATGTTTTCTTTTACTTATGACACTCTCAGCTATGGTTTGGCACTTTATATGTAAAGTTCTAAATATATGTTTTATACTTATATTTGCCATGATTCAGTTTAATCAGTATATTTCCTTCTTACAGACAGTCAGTTTCATTTTGGGAAATGCATATGAAAAAAAAAATTCTTACCTGAAAATTTTTCAAATTTACTTTCTTTTCTAAATTGCGGGCTGTTAGGCTTGCGGGACTGCAACATGCTATAATTTATTGCGTCATTTTTGGCGCAAGACTTTTTTGGAGCGAGAATTAAGTTTGTTGACGTAATGACGTAATTTCCGGCGTCTTAGTTGGCGCTGAGAGTTTTCACGTAGTTGCGTCATCTATGACGCTCGTGTTTGTTGCATACGTTTTTGGCGCCAAAAAATATTTTGTCCGTTGGGCGTCATACCTGGCGCCAGATTTTTGACATTACTTAAGTCATTATTTCTTTTTGCTTCTTGTTTCCACAGGCTTATTCTGTTTGCATTTTTTCTTCATTCCTGAAACTGTCATATAAGGAAATTGATAATTTTGCTTTATATGTTGTTTTTTTCTATTACATATTGCAAGATGTCTTAAGCTGACCCTGTTTCAGAATCTACTACTGGAATCCTGCTGCCTGATGTCGGTTCTACCAAAGCTAAGTGCATTTGTTGTAAACTTGTGGTAACTGTTCCTCCGGCTGTAGTTTGTGTTAGTTGTCATAATAAACTTTCAAAAGCAGACAATATTTCCGTTAGTAGTAATCCATTACCTGTTGTTGTTCCTTCAACATTTATGTTCAGGATATTCCTGTTAATGTGAGAGAATTTGTTTCTAATTCTGTTCAGAAGGCCCTGTCTGTTATACCACCTTCTAATAAACGTAAAAGGTCTTTTAAAACTTCTCATAAATTCGATGAATTTTTAAATGACCCACAGCATTCTGATTTATCTATCTCTGATGGGGATCTATCTGGTTCAGAAGATTCTGCCTCAGATATTGACACTGACAAAACTTCATATTTTTTTAAAATGGAGTATATTCGTTCTTTTATTAAAAGTGGTGTTGATTGCATTAGATATTGAGGAGACTAGTCCTCTTGATATTAAAACCAGTAAACGTTTAAATTCGATTTTTAAACCTCATGCAGTTATTCCAGAGGTTTTTCAAGTTCCTGATGCTATTTCAGATGTAATTTCTAGGGAATGGAATAGTCTGGGTACTTCATTTACTCCTCCTTCAAGGTTTAAGAAACTGTACCCTTTGCCGACTGATAGATTGGAGTTTTGGGAAAAGATCCCCAAAATTGATGGGGCTATCTCTACTCTTGCAAAGCGTACTACTATTCCTACGGCAGATAGTACTTCTTTTAAAGATTCTTTAGATGGGAAGCTTGAATCTTATCCAAGGAAGGCTTATTTATGTTCAGGTCATCTTCTTAGGCCTGCTATTTCTTTGGCTGATGTTGCTGCGGCTTCAACTTTTTGGTTGGAAACTTTAGCGCAACATGTACCAGATCATAATGTGTATAGCATTGTTAAGCTAATTCAACATGCTAATAATTTAATTTGTGATGCCATTTTTTATATCATTAGAATTGATGTCGGGTATATGTCTTTAGCAATTTTAGCTAGAAGAGCTTTATGGCTTAAATCTTGGAATGTGGATATGACTTCTAAGTAAACGTTGCTATCTCTTTCTTTCCAAGGTAATAAATTATTTGGTTCTCAGTTGGATTCTATTATTTCAACTGTCACTGGGTGGAAGGGAGCCTTCTTGCCTCAGGATAAAAAATCTAAGGGTAAATTTAGGGCTGCTAACCGTTTTTGTTCCTTTCGTCAGAATAAGGAACAGAAACCTGACCCTTCCCCTAAAGGAACAGTTTCCAATTGGAAGCCTTCTCCAGTCTGGAATAAATCCAAGCCTTTTAGGAAAAAAAAAAATCAGCCCCCCAAGTCCGCATGAAGGTGCAGCCATCATTCTAGCGCAGCTGGTATGGGCAGACTAAGATTTTTCAAAGATGTGTGGATCAATTCAATCCAAAATCATTGGATCCAGAACATTGTTTCTCAAGGGTACAGAATAGGTTTCAAGGTAAGACCGCCTGTGAGAAGTTTCATTCTCTCACGCATTCCAGTGAACCCAGTAAGGCTCAGGCTTTCCTGAAGTGTGTTTCAGACCTGGAGTTATCTGGGGTAATTGTGCCAGTTCCCTTTCCGGAACGGGGTCTGGGGTTTTATTGAAATCTGTTCATTGTTCCAAAGAAAGAGAATTCTTTCAGACCAGTTTTGGATCTAAAAATTTTGAATTATTTTGTAAGAATACCAACATTCAAAATGCTGACTATTAGGACTATTCTGCCTTTTGTTCCGCAAGGGCATTATATGTCCACAATAGACTTACAGGTTGCATATCTTCATATTCCGATTCATCCAGATCACTATCAGTTCCTGAGATTCTCTTTTCTAGACAAGCATTACCAATTTGTTGCTCTTCCTTTTGGCCTAGCGACAGCTCCAAGGATCTTTTCAAAGGTTCTCGGTGCCCTACTCTCTGTAATCAGAGAGCGGGGTATTGCGGCGTTTCCTTATTTGGACGATATCTTGGTACTTACTCAGTCTTTACATTCTGCAGAATCTCACACGAATCAGCTAGTGTTTCTTCAAAGACAAGTTCCTTGATTCCTCTGACAATGGTAACCTTTTTAGGATTCCAAATAGATTCAGTATCCATGACTTTGTCTCTAACAGACAAAAGACGTCTGAAATTGGTTTCAGCTTGTCGGAACCTTCAGTCTCAGTCATTCCCTTCAGTAGCTATGTGGTTTTAGGTCTCATGACTGCAGCATCAGACGCGATCCCCTTTGCTCGTTTTCACATGAGACCTCTTCAGCTTTGTATGCTGAGCCAATGGTGCAGGGATTATTCAAAGATATCACAATTAATATTCTTAAATCCCAATGTTCGACTATCTCTGACTTGGTGGTTAGATCACCATCGTTTAGTTCAGGGGCCTCTTTTGTTCGTCCAACCTGAACTGTGATTACAACAGATGCAAGTCTTTTGAGTTGGGGAGCTGTCTGGGGATCTCTGACAGTGCAGGGGGTTTGGAAATCTCAATAGGTGAGATTACCAATCAATATTTTGGAACTCCGTGCGATTTTCAGAGCTCTTCAGTTTTGGCCTCTCCTGAAGAGAGAACCGTTTTATTTGTTTTCAGACAGACAATGTCACAACCGTGGCGTATGTCAATCATCAAGGTGGGACTCAGTCCTCAAGCTATGAAAGAAGTATCTTGGATACTTGCATGGGCGGAATCCAGCTCCTGTCTAATCTCTGCGGTCCATATCCCAGGTATAGACAATTGGGAAGCGGATTATCTCAGTCGCCAGACTTTACATCCGGGAGAATGGTCTCTTCATCCAGATGTGTTTGTTCAGATTGTTCAGATGTGGGGGCTTCCAGAAATAGATCTGATGGCTTCTCATCTAAACAGGAAACTTTCCAGGTATCTGTCCAGGTCCAGGGATCCTCAAGCGGAAGCAGTGGATGCGTTGTCACTTCCTTGGAATTATCAACCTGCTTATATCTTTCCGCCTCTTCTTCCAAGAGTGATTTCCAAAATCATAATGGAGCGTTCATTTGTACTGCTGGTGGCTCCAGCATGGCCACACAGGTTTTGGTATGCGGATCTTGTTCGGATGTCCAGTTGCCAACCTTGGCCACTTCCGTTAAGGCCAGACCTTCTATTTCAAGGTCCATTTTTCCATCAGGATCTCAAATCATTAAATTTGAAGGTATGGAGATTGAACGCTTAGTGCTCTAGAAAGATTTATTACCGAGTTTGGAAGACTTACATTTCATGGTGTTCTTCTCATAAATTTTCTTGGCATTCTTTTTTAGAATTACTAGAATTTTACAGTTTCTTCAGGATGGTTTTAAGGCATGGAAATTGAATCTTTAATTGTTTAGTCATAGAGGTTTCCTTGACTTGGTTATTAGCACTACGATACAGGCCTGTAAGTCTGTTTCAAGGAGAATTTATTTTTGGATTTGGAAAACCTATATTTCATGATGTTAAACTCATGATTATTCATGGCATTCTTTTAGAATTCCTAATATTTTACAGTTTCTTCAGGATTGTTTGGATATAAGTTTTGTCTGCAAATACTTTTGAAGGACAAATTTCTGCTCTTTCTGTCTTTTTTCATAGAGAGATTGCTAAACTTCCTGATATTCACTGTTTTGTTCAGGCTTTGATTCATATTAAATCTGTTCTTAAATTTATCCTCCTTGGAGTCTCAATTTTGGTTTTGAAGATTTTACAGGCTCCTCTTTTTTAGCCTATGATTTATCTGGACATTAAATTACTTTCTTGGAAAGTGTTATTTTGTTTGGCTATCTCTTCTGTTAGAGTTTCTGTATTGTCTGCTCTCTATTGCGAGTCTCTTTCTCTGATTTTTCCATCAAGATAAAGCTGTTTTGCAGACTTCATTAACATTTTTGCCTTAAGTTGGGAATTCTAACAACATCAATAAGGAAATTGTTATTTCTTCTTTGTGTCGTAATCCTAAGAATATACTTGAAAGGTCTTTACATTCTTTGGATGTGGTAAGAGCTTTGAAATATTATGTTGAGGCTACTAAAGATTTCAAAAAGACTTGGTCTATTTGTTATTTTTTCTGTCTCCAGGAAAGGCCAGAAAGCATCTGTTATTTCTCTAGGTTTTTGTTTGAGACACTTGATTCACAAAGCTTATTTGGAGGCGGGGCAGTCTCTGCCTCCGAGAATTATAGCTCATTCTACTAGATCAGTTGCCACATCTTTGGCTCTCAAGAATGAAGCTTGAGTTGATCAAATTTGCAAAGCAGCAACTTGGTCTTTGCATACTTTTGCTAAATTTTTCCATTTTTATGCGTTTGCTTCTTCGGAAACAGCCTTTGGTAGAAAGTTCTTCAGGCAGTTGTCTCAGCTTGATTCTTATGCCTTTTTTTGATTTGAAATTTTTAAGAAGACTTAATAATTATTTTTGGGATTTAATTTTTCAGCGGAAATAGCTGTTTTTATTTTTTCTCTCCCTCTCTAGTGACTCCTAGACTTCCACATCTTGGGTATTATATCCCATATGTCACTAGCTCATAGACTCTTGCCATTTACTTGAAAAAAACCTTATTTATGTAAGAACTTACCTGATAAATTCATTTCTTTCATATTGGCAAGAGTCCATGAGACCCACCATCATGGTTATGTTGTGTTTTTTTTTTTTTTTTTTTTTTTTGTATAAAGCACATTATTTCCATCTAAAGGGGAGGAGAGTCCACAGCTTCATTCCTTTCGGAAAATAAGAACCTGGCCACCAGGAGGGAAGCAAAGACACCTCCCTCACTCCCCTCATCCCCCAATCATTCTTTGCCTTTCGTCACAGGTGGATGGCAGAGAATCGTCGAAGATTCGGAGTAGTCTCTTATGGAGGGTAGTACTCTTCACATTGGGACTGGAGTTTTAAGTAGTCCTGTCAGCCTCTCATTGAGAGCATGGATGAAAGTTAGAGTCTGGAGATGCAGGGAGAGTCTTTCTGCGAAACCATCCTGACTCATATTAACATACAGGATAAGATTAAGCATTGAAGGTCCCAATTCTTTTATTTTTGACGCCAATATGCAAATTATTCAAACCGCAAAGGTTTCAGGATTCTCTGTTTTAGCTTGCAGGGCTCTGTGGCTTAAAGGGCCAGTAAACCTAGAAAATGTTATATAATTCTGCACATAGTGCAGAATTATATAACGTATTAGTGCTAGCTTTATATAACATTTTTCCTGTGAATTTTTATTAAAAAAAGAGGGTTTTTCAGACCCGCCCTCTGTGCTCTACTTAGCGAGTCTGGTTTTCCCTCTGCGCGCATCTGGGCAGATGTCTAGTCAAAAAGGGGGAGTGAATCAGGAGCGCTACAGCTAAAGGTGCTAAGAAATAAGACTATGAATACTATACTTGAAATTATGACAAGGACAATATCGTATCTAAAATATGACACAATTTAATTGCACAAACGATAATAACAGATAAAAACGGACGTCTCCGTAAGTGAAACTTCTTAAGTTGCCGCCATATAAATGTTGCAATAGCAAAAGGAGTTCGTGGTGTAAGTATAAACAGTCCAGTGTACACAAGATGAGAAAGCCCTGTAGAGGGAGAAACGCGTTGATGTGCTGCAACAACTACTGAGATTTACTATATGTAGCTGGAGCTACCACAGTGTTCATGAGGATTGTACAATTACGCTAATATAATTAGCTATTGGAAAGACTGTGCAACTAACTCTCTGAACTCCTTATCGGATAATCAAGTTTACTTACACCATTTTTGTACCTTGCGTGCTATCTAGCACTAAGAGCAGGTACCTGTCATCGGATGATCGCTATACTCTAGATAAGAGTCACCACTACCGCTGTTGGCTGGTTCTGAATTTGGACCAATCAGAGAGCTCGTTTGGGACAGCGCCCACATAAGTGACGTCATCACGCATACGGCTGTAACTAACCCACAGAGAACATCGAGTGGAAAGTCTGGGGTAAGCCCTTGTTTGCTAGCAAACCAACACAAAATAAATATTGAAAGTGTACACTGGACTGTTTATACTTACACCACGAACTCCTTTTGCTATTGCAACATTTATATGGCGGCAACTTAAGAAGTTTCACTTACGGAGACGTCCGTTTTTATCTGTTATTATCGTTTGTGCAATTAAATTGTGTCATATTTTAGATACGATATTGACCTTGTCATAATTTCAAGTATAGTATTCATAGTCTTATTTCTTAGCACCTTTAGCTGTAGCGCTCCTGATTCACTCCCCCTTTTTAGCTATCTTATTTACCTATTTTGGGAACACATAGGTATTCTCAGGAGTTTGGTGTTGTTCACCCTGCGCTCATTGGTCTAATATCCTCAGATGTCTAGTCACAGCCCGGCCCAACATTGAGTGTAATGGCGCGGTCAGACCGGGCTGTGACTAGACAGCTGCCCAGATGAGCTCAGAGGCAAAACCAATATTATGTTACATAAAGCTAGCACTAATATGTTATATAATTCTGCACATAGTGCAGAATTATATAACATTATTTTCTAGGTTTACTGGCCCTTTAAGTCTTGGTCTGCGGACATGACCTCTAAGTCGAGGTTGTTGTCCCTGCCTTTTCAAGTAAGGATTCTGTTCATTCCAGGATTGAATTTGATCATATCCACGGTTACGGGAGGCAAGGGAACTTGCCTACCGCAGGATAAGAAGGCGAAGCCGAAAGGATCTACTTTTCGTCCCTTTCACGCGGACAAGGCCCAACAGCCCGCCGCAAAAGCGGATCAGTCCAAGGAAACTTGGAAGCCTGCTCAGTCTTGGAACAAGTCCAAGCAGAAGAAGAAGCTTGCGAAGACTAAATTGGTATGAAGGGGCGGCCCCCGACCGGTCTCCGTACCAAAAAGGGGGCAGATTGTCTCTCTTCTCCGAAGCCTGGTTGCAGGATATTCAGGACCCTTCTGGAGGTTGTCGTCCAGGGTTACAGGATAGGTTTCAGGTCCTATCTGCCCTGGGGCAGATTCCTCCTGTCAAACCTGTCTTCAAGACTGGAAAAGAGACCTTTTTAGATTGTGTGAGGGATCTCTCCTCTCTTCTTGTTGTTTTACCAGTACCCGAGCAGAAAGGGGTCTAGGGTGCTATTCAAATCTCTTTGTGGTTCCAAAGAAGGAGGGCACGTTCTGCCCGATTCTGGACCTAAGTTTCTGGCTGTTCCATTGTTCAAAATGGAAATGATCAGATCTTTTCTGCCCCTAGTTCAAGAGAGGCAGTTCATGATGGCAAGAGACTTGAAGGATGCTTACCTTCATGGTCCAATTCACAGGGACCACTTCAGGTTCCTAAGATTTGCGGACCAACACTTCCAGTTTGTGCCCCTTCACTTCGGTCTGGCGACAGCCTGGAGAGTCTTCACGAAGGTTCTGGGGGCGCTACTTGCAGTGGCCAGATCCTGGGGCATTGCTGTGGCGCCCTGTTTGGAAGAAATCCTAGTCCAGGCTCCGTCGTTCAGCCTCGTAGAGGATCATTCGAGGGCTCTTCTTTACTTGTTCCAATCTCACGGTTGGAAGATCAACTCAGTAAAGAGTTCCCTGGTTCCCAGAAACAGGGTGGAGTTCCTGGGTACGATAATAGACTCTGTCCATGAAAATATTTCTCACAGATCGACGCAAGAAGATTGCGTCCACCTGTCTTGCCCTTCAGTCCTACTCAAGCTCTTTGGTGGCTCAGTGTATGGATATGATCAGGCTCATGGTCTCCAGCATAGACGTCATCCCTTTTGCCAGGTTCCATCTCAGACCTCCTCAATTGTGCATGTTTAGATAGTGGAATGGCGATCATTCAGATCACAGCTGATATCCATGGATGCTCGGACTAGGGACTCCCTATCTTGATGGATTCGTCCAGAGCATCTGTCCCTGGGGACATCCTTCCTGAGACCGTCCTGGGAGATTGTGACCACGGACGCGAGTCTGGTAGGATGGGGAGCTGTGTGGGGTGCCAGATTGGCACAAGGAAAATGGACCCGGGAGGAGTCTCTCCTTCCGATAAATATTTTTGAACTTCAAGCAATCTACAAAGCTCTGAGGGCGTGGCCTTCTCTGGGGTCGTTCAGCTTCATCAGATTCCAGACCGACAACATTACCTCTGAGGCTTACATCCACCACCATGGGGGAGCGAGGAGCTCCCTAGCAATGAGGGAGCTGTCTCGGATTTTGGAGTGGGCGGAGTCCCACAGCTGCTCGCTCTCAGCGATCCGCATTCCAGGTGTGGACAACTGGGAAGCGGACTTTCTCAGAAGGCAAACCTTCCATCTGGGGGAATGGTCTCTTCACCCCAAAGTATTTGCGGATATTTTTCTCAGATGGGGGAACGCCGGAGATCTAATGGCGTCCAGACTCAATTGCATGCTACCCCGATACAGGTCGAGGGATCCCCCCGCAGAGCTTAAAGATGCCTTAGTGGTGCCTTGGGGATTCAGCCTAGCTTACATTTTTCCACCGTTACCACTTCTACCTGATTGCTTCGCCATTCCTGATTACTCCTTTGTGGCCGCGGAGGACGCGGTTTGCGGATCTGGTGGGGATGTTGTCCTCTCCGCCATGGAGGTTACCCTGTCGCAGGGATCTGCTGGAACAGGGTCCCTTTCAACATCAAAATCTCATTTCTCTGAGGCTGACTGCGTGGGGATTGAACGCTTTGTCTTAGCCAAGAAAGGTTTTTCTGAAAGTGTGATTGACACTCTAGTTCAGGCAAGAAAGCCAGTCACTCGTCGCATCTACCATAAGGTGTGGCGGACTTGTCCTAGTGTGAGAAACACAGATATCCTTGGAACAAGGTGAAGGTATGCAGGATTCTGTCCCTTCTCCAAGAAGGTTTGGAGAAGGGCCTTGCCGCCAGTTCCTTAAAGGGACAGATTTTGGCTTTATTAGTCTTGTTGCACAGGGCACTCGCTGAGCTTCCTGACATTCAATCTTTTGTTCAGGCTCTGTCTAGAATCAGACCTGTCTTTAGGCAGTCTGCTCCCCCATGTAGCTTAAACTTGGTCCTTAAGGTATTGCAGAGGGTTCCATTTGAGCCTATGCATTCTATTGACATTAAGATTCTGTTGTGGAAGGTTCTCTTTCTGTTGGCCATTGCATCAGTACACAGAGTATCTGAGCTGGCTGCCTTGTAATTTGAGCCCTCTTATCTGTTTTTTCATGCGGATAAGGCTGTTCTTCGCACCGGTTTGGGGTTTCTTTCCAAGGTGGTGTCTAACCGTAACATCAATCAGGAAATAATTGTTCCGTCTGTGTCCTAACCCTCCTAAGGAGAGGTTACTTCATAATCTGAATCTGGGTTGGGCCTTAAAGTTCTATCTAAAGGCTACGAAGGATTTCAGACAGTCTACATCCCTTTTTGTGGTGTATTCTGGGAAGCGCAAGAGGCAGAGGGCTACTCTACTACTTATTTGTCTTTTTGGTTGAGGAGCTTGATTAGCTTGGCCTATGAGACAGCGGGACATAAGCCTCCTCAGAGGATCACGGCTCATTCAACTAGATCAGTGGCTTCGTCTTGGGCCTTCAAGAATGAGGCCTCTATGGAGCAGATTTGTAAGGCGGCTACCTGGTCCTTCTTACACACTTTTACAAAGTTTTACAAATTTGACGCTTTTGCTTCTGCGGAAGCTGTTTTGGGAAAGGTTTTACAGGCTGTGGTGCCCTTAGATTATGGTCCGCATTTTTATCCTCCCGGTTTCATTCAGTGTCCTCTAAAGCTTGGGTATATGTTTCCCAAAAGTAATGAATTAAACCGTGGACTCTCCTCCCCTTTAGTTGGAAAACATAAATTATGCTTACCCACGGCTCCCGCCCGTAACTCCGGTGGGCGGACCTTAATTTAATTTATCTTCTGGCACCATTTATACCCTGATATTTCTCTTAAAATTATCAGGTAAGCATAATTTGGTTTTTTTTTCAGTTCCTCTTTTTTATGCTTTTTACTCCTTTTTATACACCTCACTTCTTGGCTATACGTTAAACTGAGGTATGAGTGAGGTGGGAGGTGTATTTATAGGCATTTTGAGGTTTGGGAAACTTGCCTCCTCCTGGTAGGAATGTATATCCCATACGTCACTAGCTCATGGACTCTTGCCACTATGAAAGAAATAAATTTATCAGGTACGTTCTTACATAAATTTTGTTTTTTTACATAGAGATGCTCACGTGATATATTTTCCTGCCAGCTTTTTACAGCTATACTGCATCAGTTTCAAGTGATTTTAGCTCATGAGTATTATGTCCCTTTAACAATCTTGTGTTACTTATTAGTGCAGTTTATTTGGTTTCAAAACCCTGGAATCTTGACTGTTGCTGGACAAGAAGAAAAGGCTGCTAGATTTATTCAAGGGGCATAAAAGTGCAAGAAGAAAATGTTCTAATATGTTAGTGCATTTAATGTTTGCACTAATTGCTTGCTCAAAATGGGCTCATTAAAAATGTTTGTCACAAAAAATAAAGCTGCTTAAAGTTGTTTAAATAAGCTACAGTTTTGTAACTGTTGTGTGTACTTTTAAGACGCCACCAATGACTGTTTTTGTACTGTATTTAGCAACTAGATTATCAGCAATGGTTAACATTTTTGTTATTAAGCAAACATGGCAGTAGATCTGCAGATAATTTGTCAGTGTGACATTCCATACTTCTATGCTGCTGAACACTTTTCTAGAGTCGGAAGGGGTCTCTATTGCACTTTTAATCTGTGTTCCAGCAAAGGGCTAACATATACACAATACAGTCACTGTCACACTTGAACGATGCCTGGAATCTGATGAACATGATGTGAATGTTTCTTATTTTAGTGACCCACTCAGTAATAAGATTCTCAAGGTTTGCATTTCAGCTGAGAAGTTAAAAACCCTTCCTTAAAGGTACATGAAATGCAATGTTTTTCTTTTATGATTCTAATAGAATGTAGTATTTTAACCCTTTCACTACTGGGACATAAACGTTCCCAAAATACTAGAGCATCTTTAGCATTTTTGCTATCACTCTATTTAAACAGAATTAGAGCCTTGTTTATTTATTTACCTATCAAATCTATATATATTTTTTAAGTAGACAACCCAAGTTATTGATCTAGGCCTATTTTAGTATATTTCATGCCACCATTTCACCGCCAAATGACATAAAAAAAAAAGTGGTACTTTTTTCGCAAACTAATTATATATATATTATAATTAAATAATTATTTACATACTGCTTGTGCAATCATGGCACAAATGTTTGTAGAAGTTTCTCTGAGAAACCATCCTGACTCATGATTAACAGCTCCTTAAGTAATCAGCGTTGACAAGTTTTGCTGCCTGCTTTATTCCCTCAAGTCCATGTCAGGAGCGATGATACTAACCTGTCACACTTGAGGGGGTGTGTTCCTGTTCCAAGACATGGATTCTGGTAAGATTGTTTAATTTTTTACACGTAGGATAACGCAAGGAAACAGGGTCACCGTGTGTCTTTTTTTATCTGTATAGAATCATGGGTTAATATCCCTGGAAAGGGGATTATTGTGCAGGGGCGGGATTTATACATAATAATTTATTGTGTTTGATGCTATGTCATGTGTGAGATGAGGCTCTAGCAATGTAACTGTCAGGATCGGTGTGGCCTTCTTTTGGCGTGTTTTTTCTATAGTGCAGGGGCGGTCCTGCATGGCACTCCATGTTGACCGGGTGTGGCCTTTTGCACTTCCTCTTTCCTGATCAGCAATTGCGGGAGACGTAAAGGTTTCTCTGTGGTCCGGGTCATAGGAGGTAGTGAGTGCCCGGCCATTGGTGTATAAAGGTGCCTTTTAATCTATCTAGTCCGTATTAAAGGTGTAACCTATGAAGGACTCTGATATGTTAGAGGATACTCCCTCTTTAATTAAATCTAATACCTGTGTTTATTGTGAAGCGGTACAGGTTGATCCGCCTGCTCAACTGTGTTTCACATGCTTTTATAAGATTGCAATATCTAAAAAAATAAGATATTTAGTGCTACTGAGCCGTCCACCTCTGAGGGTTCTTTGTCCCGCGAGGTGGGTTCCCAACATTCATCTCCGATTACACATGTAGCTCCCCAAGGCCCTACTGATCCTCCCACGGGAGGGACCTAGTGATGCCAGATTTCGCTGCTCAGTTGCAAGAAGCGGTTTCTGTGGCCTTCCATGCCCTACCACACCTTGCGAAGGGAAAGACATAGCCTTCCATCCCAGGGGTCATCTATTTCGTTGGATGTCTCTCAGCCTGAGAGATTATCCGATGACGCCTCCAACTCGTCGGAGGGTGCCCTTTCTGGGACGGAATCGGCGTCTTCGAAGACTTCCGAGGAGCCAGATTTTAAGTTTAAAATGGAGCATTTTCGCTTTTTACTGAAAGAAGTGCTTGCTATGTTGGAGGTCCCGGAACTGAAACTTTCGGAAGATCCTTTGATCCCTAAACTAGATATGGTTTACGAGGACAGGGTGGTGCCTCAGACCTTCCCAGTGCCTGTGAAGATGGCTACTATTATTAGGGAGGAGTGGGAGAAACTGGGCTCGTCCTTTTCTCCATCTTCCTCTTTTAAGAAGTTGTTCCCATTTCGGACTCTTGGCTCGAGCTATGGGGGGCCATTCCTAAGGTGGATGGAGCTATCTCCACGCTTGCTAAGCGTATGACTATTCCCCTCGAGGATAGTTTGTCGTTCAAGGAGCCCATGGATAAATAGTTAGAATCCATGTTCAGAAAAATGTTTCAACTTACGGGGTGGGTTTTCCGACCTGCAACTGCAATCGCTGCGGTGGCGGGAGCGGCTACCTACTGGTGTGACACACTGTCCACTATGGTCGAGGTGGAGACTCCCCTCGAGGAGATACAGGAAAAGATTAAGGCCTTAAGGGTAGCTAATTCTTTTATCTGTGATGCAAACATGCAGGTCATTCGTCTGAATGCCAAGACATCAGGTTTATCTGTTCTAGCTCGTAGAGCGCTGTGGTTAAAGTTGTGGTCAGCTGACATGACTTCCAAGTAGTGATTACTATCCCTCCAGTTTCAAGGAAAAGTTCTTTGGTCCAGGCCTGGACTCTATAATATCCACGGTCACGGGAGGCAAGGTTGCTTTCCTTCCGCAGGATAAGAAGAAGCATAAGGGCTCTACTTTTCGTCCCTTTGGTTCGGACAAATCTCAGCGCCAGCAGCCTGCTGTGAAGGCCAAATAGTCCAAGGGATCTTGGAAGCCATCTCAATCTTGGAACAAGTCCAAGCAGAGCAAGAATCCCGCAGAGACAAAGTCGGCCTGAAGAGGCGGCCCCCGATCAGTCGCTGGATTGTGTAGGGGGAAGACTATCTCTGTACGCAGACGCTTGGATAAGTGATGTACATGATCCTTGGGTTCTGGAGGTTATCAACCAGGGTTACAGGATAGAGTTCAAGACTCATCCGCCCAGAGGCAAATTCCTCCTGTCAAACCTATCCTCAAGACCAGAGAAGAGGGATGCCTTTTTAGAGTGCGTGAGGGATCTCTCATCTCTTGGAGTAATAGTTACAGTACCTCTAGCAGAAAGGGGTCTAGGATACTATTCAAATCTTTTGGTGGTCCCAAAGAAGGAGGTCAAGTTCCGCCCAATTCTGGACCTAAAGTACATAAACAAATTTCTGTCAGTCCCATCAATTAAAATGTAGACGGTCAAATCATTTCTTCCCCTAGTTCAAGAGGGGCAATTTATGACAATAGACTTGGATGCCTACCTTCACGTGCCAATCCACAGGGACCACGTCAGGTTCCTAAGATTCGCGTTTCTGGACCAACACTTCCAGTTTGTGGCCCTACCGTTCGGTCTGGCGACTGCCCCAAAAGTCTTTACAAAGGTTCTGCGGGCAGTGTGAGAGAAAGAGGTATTGCGGTGGTTCCTTATCTGGATGATATTCTGGTTCAGTCTCCGTCCTGCAGTCTCACGGAGGACCACTCGAGGGTGGAGTTTCTGGGTACGATAATAGATTCCATGTCAATGAAAATATTCTTGACAGATCAGAGACGTTCCAAAATTGCGTCCAGCTGTCTTGCCCTTCAGACCTCAAGGCTATCTGTGGCCAGGTGTATGGAGGTGATTAGGCTCATGGTATCCAGCATAGATGTCATTCCATTCTCCAGGTTCCATCTCAGACCTCTTCAGTTATGCATGTTGAGACAATGGAATGGTGATCACTCAGATCTATCCCAACAGATCTCTCTGGACAACCGAGTGAGGGAATCCCTCTCTTGGTGGATCCGTCTGGTACAGCTGGCAAGGGGACAGCCTTCTTGAGGCCATCCTGGGAAATTGTGACCACGAACACAAGTCTATCAGGATGGGGAGCTGTTTGGGGTGCCAGAAGGGCACAAGCCAGGTGGATTCGAGAGGAGTCGACTCTACCAATAAATATTCTGGAACTTTGAGCGATATTCAACGCTCTGAAGGCTTGGCCCCACCTGGGGTCGTCCCGATTCATCAGATTCCAGTATCTTAGATTCTGGAATGGGCAGAGACTCACAATTGTTCGCTCTGTGATCCACATTCCAGGTGTGGACAACTGGGAAGCAGATTTTCTCAGCAGACAATTGTTTCATCCGGGGGAATGGTCTCTCCATCCTGAAGTGTTTGCTGAGATCTGCAACAGAAGAGGGACGCCGGAGATAGACCTCATGGCGTCCTGACTCAACTTCAAGCTACCTAGGTACGGGTCGCGGTTCAGGGACCCACAGGCAGAGCTGATAGATGCCTTAGTGGTGCCTTGGGAGTTCAGTCGAATTTACATTTTTCCACTGTTGCCACTTCTTCCTTGAGTGGTGGCCTGCATCAAACAGGAGCACGCTTGTTTCTGATTGCTCCGTTGTGGCCGCGGAGGACGTGGTTTGCGGATCTGGTGTGGAAGTCATCGTCTCCTCCTTGGAGGTTGCCCTGTCGCAGAGATCTGCTGGTTCATGGTCCCTTTCTACACCAAAATCTCGATTCTCTGAGGCTGACTGTGCAGAGATTGAATGCCTTGTCTTGGCCAAGAGAGGTTTTTCTGAGAGAGTAATTGATACGCTCATTCAGGCTAGGAAGCCGGTCACTCGTCGCATCTATCAGAAGATGTGGATGACAAACTTATCCTGGTGTGAGGACCGTGGATATCCCTGGCACAAGATTAGGGTATCCAGGATTCTGGCTTTTCTCCAAAATGGACTGGATAAGGGTCTTCCCACCAGTTCCTTAAAGGGACAGATTTCATCGTTATCTGTGCTGTTACGCAAGAAGCTAGCAGAGCTTCCTGATATTCAGTCCTTTGTTCAGGCTCTTTCTAGGATCAAACCTGTCTTTAGAAATTCTGCTCCTCATTGGAGTTTAAACTTGGTTCTTAAGGTTTTGCAGATGGCTCCGTTTGAGACTATGCATACGCTTGCCATTAAGATTCTTTCCTGGAAGGTTCTATTTCTTCTGGCTATTGCATCAGCTTGCAGAGTCTCTGAGTTAGCGGCCTTGCAATCTGAGCCCCCTTACCTGGATTTTCACACTGATAAGGCTGTGCTTCGCACTGGGTTGGGTTTTCTTCCCAAGGTGGTATCAGATCGTAACATTAATCAGGAGATAGTAGTTCCTTAGTTGTGTCCTAACCCTTCTTCGTCTAAGGAGAGGTTACTGCATAACTTGGATGTGGTTCGAGCCTTGAAGTTATATCTTCAGGCTACTAAAGATTTCAGACAGACTTCGTCCTTTGTGGTGTATTCAGGGAAGCATAGGGGGCAGAGGGCCTCTTCCACTTATCTGTCTTTCTTCTAAGGTCAAGCTTTTGGCGATTCCTTACAAGGGCAAGACCTTGTTTGGACCTGGTCTGGCAGAAATAATGTCTGATATCATGGGTGGGAAAGGGCCTTTCCTACCGCAGGATAAGAAGAATAGACCTAAGGGACGTTTAGAATAATTTTCATTCCTTTTGTAGCTTCAGAGGAAAGTCTTCCCCTTCTTCCAAGCAAGAACAGTCCAAATCAGCATGAAGGGTTTGCCCCCCGATCCGGGATCGGATCAGGGTGGGGGGGTGCAGACTTTCTTTAGTTTTCCCAAGCTTTGATATGGTATGTCCCAGATCCCTGGGCCGTGGACATAGTATCTCAGGGTTACAAATTGGAATTAAAAAATTTTCCGCCCAGGGGCAGATTTCACCTCTCAAGATTGTCTGTAGACCAGACTAAAAGAAAGGCCTTCTTAAAATGTGTTCAGGATCTTTCCTCCCTGGGATTGATAGTTCCAGTTCCGGTAGAGGAACAGGGTCTAGGTTTTTACTCAAATCTGTTTGTAGTTCCCAAAAAGGAGCGAACCTTCCGGCCTATTCTAAATCTAAAGTGTCTAAACAAGTTTCTCAGAGTACCGTCCTTTAAGATGGAGACTATACGGTCCATCCTTCCCTTGGTGCAAGAGGGTCAGTTCATGACGACCATAGACCTGAAGGATGCGTACCTTAATGTTCCACATTCACAGGGATCATCACAAATTTCTGAGATTTGCTTTTCTGGACAAACACTTTCAGTTTGTGGCTCTTCCATTTGGTCTTGCCACAGCTCCCAGAATTTTCTCAAAGGTTCTGGGGGCTCTTTTGGCAGTGATTTGATCTTGGGAATTGGTCTCCACGGATGGAAATTGAATCTGGAAAAGAGTTCCCTTGTTCCAGCTACAAGGGTAGTTTTATTAGGGACTATAATAGATTCCCTATCAATGAAAATATTTCTGATGGAGGTCAGAAAAGCCAAGATTCTTTCTTCTTGCCTCTCTCTTAAGTCTACTGTTTGACCTTCAGTGGCTCAATGTATGGAGGTAATTGATCTGATGGTTGCCGCCATGGACATCCATTCCCTTTGCTCGATTCCATTTGAGAGCTCTGCAGTTATGCATGCTCAGGCAATGGAATGGGGATTATGCGGATCTGTCTCAGAGGATAGATCTAGATAAGTCGACAAAAGATTATCTTCCGTGGTGGTGTTTTCAGGAGCATCTGTCTCGGGGCACATGCTTCCGGAGACCTTCCTGGGTAATTGTGACCATGGACGCCAGCCTACGGGGCTGGGGAGCAGTCTGGGAATCGTTAAGGGTGCAGGGACTCGGGAGGAGTCAGCTCTCCCCATCAACATCTTGGAGTTAAGAGCGATTTTCAATGCTCTGATGGCTTGGCCTCAGCTGTCCTTAGCCTGGTTTATCAGCTTCCAGTCGGACAACATAACCTCAGTGGCTTATATCAACCACCAGGGAGGAACTTGGAGTTCCTTAGCCATGAAAGAGGAGGCTTGGAATATTCAGTCGGCGGAAGCTCACAACTGCTTTCTATCTGCCATCCACATTCCAGAAGTGGACAACTTGAAAGCGGATTTCCTGAGCAGACTTTTCATCCCGGGGAGTGGGAACTCCATCTGGAGGTGTTCTCCAGATTAACCCTCAAATGGGGGTGCCAGAGTTGGATCTGATGGCATCTTGGCAGAACTCCAAGGTACAGTTCAAGGTCAAGGGATCCACAGGCCGCTCTGATAGATGCTCTGGTGGTTCCTTGGGACTTCAGGCTGGCATACCTGTTTCCTCTGTTTGCTCTCCTTCCACGAGTCATTGCTCGGATCAAGGAAGAGAGAGTGTCAGTGATTCTAATAGGTATTTATGTGTAGTGTGATAGGATCGCCTAAAGGTGGATTCCTGCTGCTAAAAAAGTTCTTCCCTCAAAGAAAACTAAATGGTGTATAAGAAGAAAAAATGGGGTTTATTTAGCAGCGCTAAAAAAGCTAGGAAATGATGATACCAATCTAATTTATGTTTTATACAATCTTGTTAATTTAAAAATTCTTATAACACATAATAACAACAGCAAATGCTTTTCCTAATTAATAAAGGGACGTCTCCCTTATACAACACTTATAAAAACAGACTAGAACCATTTATTGATAAACCCTAGAATTCCAGATATAAAGGAATTAATTCTATAGATAACATATGGCAAGCAACAAATTTCTAAGATAAATGGTAAATTGAATATTTAAAAGGCACAAATGTATCAATCCTAATATATTAAAAGCAAATAGATTCAGCGCTAATGTTCAAATTGATTCAACTGTAATTAGAAGGTGCGCGTAACGGCTTTGGTTCAACTGTGATTAGAAGTTAAGTGTAACAGCTTTACAGTTCTTCAGTAACAAATACCGTTATAAAGTTACACAGTTACTTTCCTTGGACATATAATTGGCTCAGGTGTGCTGGATAGTTAAAAAGGCAAAAAACAGCCGTTATTCTGATTTAGGTGCCAAAACAATCGTGGTTAATGGAAATGGTTAATTTAACATATGAATACCTTGATGTCTTTAAAGTTCAGTTTGCGTGTTTTAAAAACCGTAGTGCAAATTAGTGTAGAGGTACTTTAATCTGTCCTGGTTGCAACCGCTGATATTCTTCACTGTGAGGGATTCACAGACTGTTCATTCCTGGTGCTTCTGATAAGTCATCTGACCTTCTCTTTGATTCAGAGGTCAGGGGTGATGATCCTTTCTGGTGATGTAGTTATCCTTTTTTTTTTTTTTTTTTTTTTTCCTTTCTTCTTATAGCCCAAATATTGTTTTCATCTGGGTTCCCTCAGACTTCTTAAGGTTTGAAGAAATCTTTGGTCAGTGTTTAGCAGTAAAGGTAGATTTTAACTTGCAGGGTCAGGAGAAAAGTTTAAAGTTGCAGGGTCACCCAGCTTTGTGACAGTAGTAAATGAAGTTTAGTAGAGTGTAGCAGGTCCCATTCAACGCGTTTCACCCTTCTGGGCTTTATCAATGGTTTATGGTTTATCAATGGTTCTTGATAAAGCCCAGAAGGGTGAAACACGTTGAATGGGAACTTTTCTTCTGACCCTGCAAGTTAAAATCTACCTTTGGTAACTTCAGGGAATACGGTTTTACTGCTAAACACTGACCAAAGATTTCTTCAAACCTTAAGAAGTCTGAGGGAACCCAGATGAAATCAATATTTGGGCTATAAGAAGAAAGGGAAAAAAAAAAAAAAAAAAAAAGGATAACTTCATCACCAGAGCGGATCATCACCCTTGACCTCTGAATCAAAGAGAAGGTCAGGTGACTTATCAGAAGCACCAGGAATGAACAGTCTGTGAATCCCTCACAGTGAAGAATATCAGCGGTTGCAACCAGGACAGATTAAGGTACCTCTACACTAATTTGCACTACGGTTTTTAAAACGCGCAAACTGAACTTTAAAGACATCAAGGTACTCCTATGTTAAATTAACCATTTCCATTAACCACGATTGTTTTGGCACCTAAATCAGAATAACGGCTGTTTTTTGCCTTTTTAACTATCCAGCACACCTGAGCCAATTATATGTCCAAGGAAAGTAACTGTGTAACTTTATAGCGGTATTTGTTACTGAAGAACTGTAAAGCTGTTACGCTCAACTTCTAATCACAGTTGAACCAAAGCAGTTACGCTCACCTAATTACAGTTGAATCAATTTGAACATTAGCGCTGAATCTATTTGCTTTTAATATATTAGGATTGATACATTTTGTGCCTTTTAAATATTCAATTCACCATTTATCTTAGAAATTTGTTGATTGCCATATGTTATCTATAGAATTAATTCCTTTATACCTGGAATTCTAGGGTTTATCAATATATGGTTCTAGTCTGTTTTTATAAGTGTTGTATAAGGGAGACGTCCCTTTATTAATTAGGAATAGCATTTGCTGTTGTTTTTATGTTATAAGATTTTTTAAATAAACAAGATTGTATAAAACATAAATTAGATTGGTATCATCATTTCCTAGCTTTTTTTAGCGCTGCTAAATAAACCTCAGTGATTCTAATAGCACCTGTGTTTCCTCATAGGATATGGTATGCGGATCTAGTGGAGATGTCATCTCTCCCACCTTGGAAGTTGCCTCTGAGGCAGGACCTTCTACTTCAGGGTTCCTTCCTTCATCCAAATCTTGTTTCTCTGAAGCTGACTGCTTGGAGATTTAACGCTTGGTTTTGTCTAATCGTGGGTTTTGAGACCATGATTCAGGCGTGTAAGCCTGTTACTAGAAAGATTAACCATAAGATATGGCGTAAATATCTTTAGTGGTGTAAATCCAAGGGCTACTCTTGGAGTAGGGTCAGGATTCCTAGGATTTTGTCTTTTCTGCAGGAAGGTCTGGGAAAGGGTTTGTCAGTCCGGTACCCTGAAGGGTCAGATTTCTGCTATTTCTGTCTTGTTGCATAAGCGTCTGATGGATGTGCCAAGTGTGCAATCTTTTTGTCAGGCCTTGGTCAGAATCGGGCCTGTATTTAGGTCAGTTGCTCCTTGGAGCCTTAATCTTGTTCTTAAGGTTTTGCAGCAGACTCAGTTTGAGCCAATGCATTCCATAGATATTAGGTTGTTATCTTGGAAGGTTTTGTTTCTTATGGCTATCTTTTCTGTTCGGAGAGTTTCAGAACTCTCAGCTTTGCAGTGTGATTCGCTTTATCTTATTTTTAATGCCGATAAGGTGGTTCTGCTTACTAACTTTGGTTTCCTTCCTAAAGTCGTTTCGGATAGAAATATTAATCAAGAAATTGTTGTTCCTTCTCTATGTCTTAATCCTTCCTCTCATAAGGAACGCTTGTTGCACAACTTGGCTGTGGTGCGTGCTCTAAACTTTTATCTTCAGGCGACTAAGGATTTTCGCCAGTCTTCTGCCCTATTTGTTTGTTTCTCTGGCAAACGTAAAGCTCAGAAAGCTACTGCTACTTCTTTCTCTCTGGTTGAGAAGTTTAATTTGTTTGTCTTATGAGACTGCTAGTCAGCAGCCTCCTGAGAGGATTACTGCTCATTCCACTAGTGCTATCTCTTCTTAGGATTTCAAAAATTAAGCTTCTGTAGAACAGATTTGCAAGGCTGCAACTTGGTCTTCTTTGCATACGTTTCTAAATTTTACAAATTTGATACTTTTTGCCTCTGCTGAGGCTTCTTTTTAGAGACAGGTTCTTCAAGCGGTGGAGCCTTCTGTTTCGGTTACCTGTCTTGTCCCTCCCTAATCATCTGTGTCCTTTAGCAGGGTATTGGTTCCCAACAGTAATTGATTATGCCATGGACTCACAATAACTTAGGAAAGAAAACGAAATTTATGCTTACCTGATAAATTTATTTCCGGATATGGCCCCGTCCTTTATTTTATGACTGTTATTTTTAACTAAAACCTCAGGCACCTCTACACCTTGTGTTTCTCCTTTTTTCTTCATTTACCTTCGGTCGAATGACTGGGGTTTGTGGGAAGGGGAGTGATACTTAACAGCTTGGCTGTGGTGCTCTTTGCCTCCTCCTGCTGGCCAGGAGTGATATTCCCAACAGTAATTGATGATGTCGTGGACTCAACATATCCAGAAATAAATACATTTATCAGGCAAGTGTTTTTTTTGTTGTTTTTTTACTCATAGTATTTTGACAGCTTACATGGTACATAGCAGAACAGACACATTCACTGTAATAATGTATACTATTATATTCACTTACTGCAACAAAGAGTGGTACTTCCATAAAAAAAAGCTTCATTGGCAAAGAGATGGTATTCAAAGGTGCCTCTTAAGTACTTGCGCCCCTAACTCCTCTTGTTATACACTCATGGTAATTTACATAATTATTTTGTTTTCACCAACATTTGACCAATGTAAGAACATTTCACAAGTTTCTGTGACAGGTAGAGTATATTTAAAAAGAAGGAAATAATCAACCTTAACATATATGAAAACATATACACACTTAAAAACATAATTATTTTTTGTGTGTGTAAAAGATCATTCTTTTAACAATCACTTTGCTGCACAGCAAGTTTAGAATATTGTAAATACAAAACATTTAGAGTGTGTTCATTTGCTTACCATAACATTGCATACAAACGTTATCATATCCATACAAAGGAAAGCTAATGGATAAGTGTTTTCAAAGTGAATTGTTGCTTTTCTTGTATGTATTGGATTTTCTATTGAAGGATTTTACACATTGTGTAATAGGGATGGCATTTTACTGAAGCTTGTGAGGCACCCTGTGTTTCTGTAGTTTTTCCCCCAAGATTTACTAACTGATTTTACTTTTATTTACTTGTTAGTTCTATGCATTATATATTACAGGGCTTCGACCAGTTACGGTTGGAAGGCTTGCTTTGTGATGTGACGCTCGTACCAGGGGATTCAGATGAAATGTTTCCAGTTCATAGAGCTATGATGGCATCCTCAAGCGATTACTTCAAAGCCATGTTTACAGGTAATAGATTGTGTTCACGATTATATTAAAAAGGTTTATGTGAAAAATATCTGGTTTAAGAAAATTAGAACTTGTGTGCTTCTTAACCCCTTAACTGCCTTTGATGACACATGATCGTCAACTGCACAGTGCTTTTAGTCGTTCCGGAATCCCAGAAGTCTCAAACTGCTACTCAAAGTTTGAAGTGCCATTTTTATACAGTAGAATTGCTTAATCAAAAAAAGAATAATAGAAAGACTATGCAGTAACATTTAGTCTAAATTTCAAATGAGTAGTAGATTTTTCAAAGTAGCTTCTATTTTCCTCTCCCTTTGCATCATTTGAGAGCCATCAACTAATCACAAATGCCTATACATATATACTTTGAACTCTTGCACATGCTCAGTAGGAGCTGGTGCCTCAGAAAGTGTGCAAATAAATATTTTGCACATTTTGCTAATGGAAGTAAACTGGAAACACTTTTTTTTTATTGCATCATGAAAGTTTAATTTTGACTTTTGTGTTCACTTTATGGAGCTGTCTCTAAGCTACCTTATGCACTACAAATCCCACATCATCAGTGTGAAAGTTAATTGCTTGCTCTTTCAAATGGTGTGTCTAAGCATATTTTAAAAATAAATACAATTAACAGTTTAAAACACATGCGATATATATATATATATATATATATATATATATATATATATATATATATATATATATATATATATATATATATATACGCACACACAGTGAGGTGATCTCTGTGGTTATAGTGATCACCTGGTATAAATAAATGTGCATTTATTTGAGAGGAGCCTTATGGGAGCCACGTACATCCACATCAAAATTGTATAAATAAACCAAAATGCCCTAATTTATGATAAGCCCTTTTTCTTTTGATTATAGAGTTTAGGAAAAAACAAACACAATTGTTTACAACCTTGTTTATTCAAATTTTAATAAAAAAATATACTTTTTCACACAGTTTGTTGTTCCCAAGTTTGAACCTGAATCTCCTAGTTCAGAGCCGTTTGTTTATTTCTTCTATAAAGGTAAGACGAGTCCACGGATTCATCCTTGTGGGATATTATCCTCCTGCTTACAGGAAGTGGCAAAGAGCACCACAGCAGAGCTGTATATAGCTCCTCCCTTAGCTCCACCCCCCAGTCATTCTCTTTGCCTACTCTAAGTACTAGGAAGGGTAAAGTGAAAGAGGTGATAAAATATTAGTTTTTAATTTCTTCAAGCAAGAGTTTGTTATTTTAAATGGTAACGGTGTGTACTATTTACTCTCAGGCAGCATATGGATGAAGACTGCTGCCTGGAGGATGATGATCTTAGCATTTGTAACTAATATCCATTGCTGTTCCTACAGAGGCTGAGGAGTACAGGAAACTTCAGTGTGAGGAACGGTTTCATGCTATGCAGCAGTGAGGTATGTTCAGTCATATTTTTCTGGAGAGACTGTATTTCGGAAAGGCTGACATTATACCCAGGAGGGTAAGCAGTAATCCTAGAGCTAAAAGAAGGGCATTACTTAGCTTGCATATGGGGCCAATTACAAATATGGTTGACACTGAATTGCAAATGTTTGTGAGCAAACGTTTTTTTTTATTTGGGAGTGCTTTAACGTTTTTGTGAGCAATAACGTTTTGGGCAACTTTATTGAGGGCACACATGGCTTAACTTTTGGGTCTCAGAACCCACATGGCTAGTTATAACCGCTCTGGTGTGGTTCTTTGAGGCTATGGAGACATCGAGTGAGATGGGCGGGGCCTATTTTTGCTCCTCAGATGCGCAGTTAGTTGTTCTCAGCAAGGAGCAAGCTCTAAATCCTGAGGGCCCTGGTGTATGTTTTGGGCCAAATCAAAGCTTTTACCCCTCATTTTCGATCCCTGAGGGCAGGTAGGGCCACAGCAGGGCTGTGGCAAGGTGCTGAGGGTGTTTTTTTCCGGATCTGGGCCTATTTTCGATTTAATTTTTTGGGGCAATCTTAACTACCTATATTGTGTCTACATACAAAATTTTGAAAAATTTGGTGCATGTCTAGGCTGTTTTTCAGAACGTGTATGCTTTTTTTCTCTTAAAGGCGCAGTACCGTTTAAGATTGTGATTTTTTTTTTCCACTAAATAAAGTGTGTTCATGCTTGTTTGTAGTCATTACTAGCCTGTTCAACATGTCTGACATTGAAAGTCAATGTTCAATATGTTTAGAAGCCATTGTGGAACCTCCACTTAGAATGTGTCCCTCGTGATCTGAAAGGTCAATAAATTGTAAAGAACATATTTTAGCTACTAAAAGTATGTCGCAGGATGATTCTCAGTCAGAAGAGAATCCGGTTTTGCCATCTAATTCTCCCCAAGTGTCACAACCATTAACGCCCGCACAAGCAACGCCAAGTACTTCTAGTGCGTCTAATTCTTTCACCCTGCAAGATATGGCCGCAGTTATGAATACTACCCTCACAGAGGTTTTATCTAAGCTGCCTGGGTTGCAGGGGAAGCGCAGTAGGTCTGGTGTGAGAACAAACGCTGAGCCCTCTGACGCTTTTTTAGCCATATCCGATGTACCCCAATGTTCTGAAGTGAGGGATTTGCTGGCTGAGGGAGAGATTTCTGATTCAGGAAATATGTTCCCTCAGACAGATTCAGATATGACGGCTTTTAAATTTAAACTAGAACACCTCCGCTTACTGCTCAGGGAGGTTTTAGCGACTCTGGATGATTGTGACCCTATTGTAGTTCCAGAGAAATTGTGTAAAATGGACAGATTCCTAGAGGTTCCTGCCTACACTGATGTTTTTCCGGTTCCTAAGAGGATTTCGAAAATTGTTACTAAGGAGTGGGATAGATCAGGTATTCCGTTCGCTCCCCCTCCTAATTTTAAGAAAATGTTTCCCACATCAGACGCCATGCGGGACTCGTGGCAGACGGTCCCTAAGGTGGAGGGAGCTATTTCTACCCTGGCTAAGCGTACAACTATACCTATTGAGGACAGTTGTGCTTTCAAAGATCCTATGGATAAAAAATTATAGGGTCTTCTGAAGAAAATATTTGTTCATCAAGGTTTTCTTCTCCAACCTATAGTGTGCATTGTTCCTGTAACTACTGCAGCATCCTTTTGGTTTGAGGCTCTGGAAAAGGCTCTTCAGGTTGAGACCCCATTAGATGATATTCTGGATAGAATTAGGCCTCTCAAGCTAGCTAATTCTTTCATTTCAGATGCCGCTTTTCAATTGGCTAAATTAGCGGCGAAGAATTCAGGTTTTGCCATTTTAGCGCGTAGAGCGTTATGGCTTAAGTCCTGGTCTGCTGATGTGTCATCAAAAGCTAAGCTTTTAGCTATCCCTTTCAAGGGTAAGACCCTATTCGGGCCTGAACTGAAAAAGATCATTTCAGACATCACTGGAGGGAAAGGCCATGCCCTTCCTCAGGATAAGACGTATAAGATGAGGACCAAACAGAATAGTTTTCGTTCCTTTCGAAACTTCAAAGGTGGTCCCTCTACCTCTTCCCCTGCCGCAAAGCAAGAGGGGAATTTTGCTCAATCCAAGTCAGTCTGGAGACCTAACCAGACTTGGAACAAGGGTAAACAGGCCAAGAAGCCCGCTGCTGTCACCAAGACAGCATGAAGGGGTAGCCCCCGATCCGGGACCAGATCTAGTAGGGGGCAGACTTTCTCTCTTCGCTCAGGCTTGGGCAAGAGACGTTCAGGACTCCTGGACTTTAGAAATAGTAACCCAGGGGTATCTTCTAGATTTCAAAGATTCTCCCCCAAGGGGGAGATTCCATCTTTCTCAATTGTCTGTAAGCCAGACAAAAAGAGAGGCGTTCTTACGCTGTGTAGAAGACCTATATACCATGGGAGTGATCTGCCCTGTTCCGAAAACAGAACAGGGGCAAGGGTTCCACTCCAATCTGTTGGTGGTTCCCAAAAAAGAGGGAACCTTCAGACCAATTTTGGATCTCAAGATCCTAAACAAATTCCTCAGAGTCCCATCCTTCAAGATGGAGACCATTCGGACTATTTTGCCAATGATCCAGGAGGGCCAATATATGACCACCGTGGACTTAAAGGATGCGGATCTACACATTCCTATCCACAAAGATCATCACCAGTTCCTCAGGTTCACCTTTCTGGACAAGCATTACCAGTTTGTGGCTCTTCCCATCGGGTTGGCCACGGCTCCCAGAATTTTCACAAAGGTGCTAGGGTCCCTTCTGGCGGTTCTAAGGCCGCGGGGCATAGCTGTGGCGCCTTATCTGGATGATATCTTAATCCAGGCGTCAACTTTCCAACTAGCCAAGTCTCACACGGACATCGTGTTGGCTTTTCTAAGATCTCACAAGAGTTCATTTCCTGGGAACTCTGATAGATTTAGTGGACATAAAAAAAATTCTGACGGAGGTCAAGAAATCAAAAATTGTATCCATCTGCCGAGCTCTTCGAGGTAATCGGTTTAATGGTAGGGGCAACGGATATAGTTCCGTTTGCTCGCTTGCATCTCAGACCACTACAACTTTGCATGCTCAAACAGTGGAATGGGGATTATGCAGATTTATCTCCTCAGATAAATCTGGACCAAGAGACCAGAGACTTCCTTCTTTGGTGGTTGTCACAGGATCATCTGTCCAAGGGAATGTGTTTCCGCAGGCTAGCGTGGGTCATAGTGACGACGGACGCCAGCCTATTGGGCTGGGGTGCATTCTGGAATTCCCTGAAAGCACAGGGATTGTGGACTCAGGAGGAGGCTCTCCTCCCGATAAATATTCTAGAACTGAGAGCGATATTCAACGCGCTTCAGGCGTGGCCTCAGCTGGCGTTGGCCTGATTCATAAGATTCCAGTCGGACAATATCACGACTGTAGCATATATCAATCATCAGGGGGGGACAAAGAGTTCTCTAGCAATGATAGAGGTTACCAAAATAATTCAATGGGCAGAGACTCACTCTTGCCATCTATCAGCAATCTATATCCCAGGAGTGGAGAACTGGGAAGCGGAATTTTCTAAGTCATTAGACTTTTCATCCGGGGGAGTGGGAACTCCAACCGGAGGTGTTTGCACAATTGATTCAGCAATGGGGCACACCAGAATTGGATCTGATGGCGTCTCGTCAGAATGCCAAACGTCCTCGTTACGGGTCCAGGTCAAGGGATCCTCAGGAAGTACTGATAGATGCTATAGCAGTACCCTGGTCGTTCAACCTAGCTTATGTGTTTCCACTTTTTCCTCTCTTTCCTCGTTTGATTGCCAGAATCAAACAGGAGAGAGCTTCGGTGATTTTGATAACACCTGCGTGGCCATGCAGGACTTGGTATGCAGACCTGGTGGACATGTCATCTCTTTCACCATGGACTCTGCCACTGAGACAGGACCTGATTCAAGGGCCATTCCAGCATCTAAATCTAGTTTCTCTGCGACTGCTTGGAGATTGAACGCTTGATTCTATCCAAGCGGGGTTTCTCTGAGTCGGTCATAGATACCTTGATCCAGGCTCGAAAGCCTTTCAGTAGGAAAATTTATCATAAGATATGGCGTAAATATCTTTATTGGTGCGAATCCAAAGGCTACTCATGGAGTAAGATCAGGATTCCTAGGATTTGGTCTTTTCTCCAAGAAGGATTGGAGAAGGGGCTATCAGCTAGCTAGTTCCTTAAAGGGACAGATATCTGCTTTATCAATTCTACTGCACAAGCGTCTGGCAGATGTCCCAGACGTTCAGTCATTCTGTCAGGCTCTAGTTAGAATCAAGCCTGTGTTTAAACCTGTTGCTCCGCCATGGAGCCTAAACGTAGTTCTTAAAGTTCTTCAAGGGGTTCCGTTTGAACCTATGCATTCCATAGATATTAAGCTTCTATCTTGGAAAGTTCTGTTTTTAGTTGCTATCTCTTCGGCTAGAAGAGTTTTTGAACTATCTGCATTGCAATGCGACTCGCCTTATCTTGTTTTCCATGCTGATAAGGTGGTTTTGCGTACCAAACCTGGATTCCTTCCTAAGGTTGTTACTAATAGGAATATCAATCAGGAAATTGTTGTTCCTTCTCTGTGTCCTAATCCTTCTTCTAAGAAGGAGCGTCTGTTGCACAACTTGGACGTGGTTCGTGCTTTTACTTGCAAGCGACCAAATATTTCCGTCAAACATCATCTTTGTTTGTTGTCTATTCTGGAAAACGTAGAGGTCAAAAAGCTATGGCTACCTCTCTTGCCTTTTGGCTGAAAAGCATCATCCGTTTGGCATACGAGACTGCTGGACAGCAGCCTCCTGAAAGAATTACAGCTCACTCTACTAGAGCGTTGGCTTCCACATGCACATGGACTTTTAAAAATGATGCTTCTGTTGAACAGATTTGTAAGGCTGCGACTTGGTCTTCGCTTCATACCTTTTCCAAATTTTACAAATTTGATACCTTTGCTTCTTCGGAGGCTATTTTTGGGAGAAAAGTTGTTCAAGCAGTGGTGCCTTCTGTTTAACCATCTGTCTTGTCCCTCCCATTCATCCGTGTCCTGTAGCTTTGGTATTGTATCCTACAAGTATTGGATGAATCCGTGGACTCGTCTTACTTTTATAGAAGAAAACTAAATTTATGCTTACCTGATAAATTGATTTCTTCTATGGTAAGACGAGTCCACGGCCCGCCCTGTCATTTTAAGACAGATTATATTTTTTTGATTTAAACCAGTCACCTCTGCACCTTGTAGTTTCTCCTTTCTCTTCCTGTACCTTCGGTCGAATGACTGGGGGGTGGAGCTAAGGGAGGAGCTATATAGACAGCTCTGCTGTGGTGCTCTTTGCCACTTCCTGTTAGCAGGAGGATAATATCCCACAAGTAAAGGATGAATCCGTGGACTTGTCTTACCATAGAAGAAATCAATTTATCAGGTAAGCATAAATTTAGTTTCTTTTAGCTGCCAGAAGGCTTTGTCTTGGGCTGATATTCTTGGAGACCTGCTGCCTGTGCTCTTTAGCTCCACCTACCTGCTAGCTGCAGGCCGTTTTCTAATCAGCCTGGAACTATTTAAAGGGACATAAAACAGTATGGACTAACAAAAGTTTCTAAATATATAATGCGGCTAAATCTTGCCTGCAAAATGGCTTCTGTTTTAACCCCTTTAATTCAGGCGTAGTTCTGTTAGCAGCAAGCTCCCCCCTGGGCATTTCCATATATGGAAGGTGCTATTAATAGCTTCTGCAGAATGCGCTTGTGCATGGTAGGGGCAGTCTCGCATGGCACCTGACTAAAGCAGTGCACATTATATTCCAAGTTCTGTGCTCAGCTCTGCAGTTTCCAAGCCCTGTGTTTTGTGCTCAGCACTGCAGATTCCTAGTCCTGTGCCTAATGCTGTGGATTCAAAGTAATGTGTCTTGCATTAAAGGCTCTAAGTCCTGTCTCCAGTGTTCTGCTCTACGTATTCTGAGCTATGTGCTTTCTGTGGTACAGTATATCCAAGCCCTGTGCCTCCTGTGGCACAGCATCCAAGCCCTGTGCCTCCTGTGGCACAGCATCCAAGCCCTGTGCCTCCTGTGGCACAGCATCCAAGCCCTGTGCCTCCTGTGGCACAGCATCCAAGCCCTGTGCCTCCTGTGGCACAGCATCCAAGCCCTGTGCCTCCTGTGGCACAGCATCCAAGCCCTGTGCCTCCTGTGGCACATCATCCAAGCCCTGTGCCTCCTGCGGCACAGCATCCAAGCCCTGTGCCTCCTGCGGCACAGCATCCAAGCCCTGTGCCTCCTGCGGCACAGCATCCAAGCCCTGTGCCTCCGGCGGCACAGCATCCAAGCCCTGTGCCTCCGGCGGCACAGCATCCAAGCCCTGTGCCTCCGGCGGCACAGCATCCAAGCCCGGTGCCTCCGGCGGCACAGCATCCAAGCCCGGTGCCTCCTGCGGCACAGCATCCAAGCCCGGTGCCTACTGCGGCACAGCATCCAAGCCCGGTGCCTACTGCGGCACAGCATCCAAGCCCGGTGCCTACTGCGGCACAGCATCCAAGCCCGGTGCCTCCTGCGGCACAGCATCCAATTCTTTGCCTTCCATCACAGGAGGATGGCAGAGGAGTGCCGGATTTTCTGAGTAGTCTCTTATGGAGGGTAGTACTCTTCTCAGTGGGACTGGAGTTTTAAGTAGTCCTGTCAGCCTCTCAGTGAGAGCCTGGGCGAAAGTTAGAGTCCGGAGATGCAGGGAGAGTTTCTGCGAAACCATCCCGACTCATATTAACAGCTCCATAAGCAATCAGCGTTGACGAGTTTCTCTGCCTTCTTTCTTCACTCAAGTCCATGTCAGGAGCGAGGCTACTAACCTTTCTCACTTGAAGGGCTGTGTTCCTGTTCCACGGTGTATATTCTGGTAAGATCGTAACGTAGAAGACAGGGTCACAGTGTGGCACCTTTTTATCTTTACAGAATCAAGGGTTAATATTCCTGGAAGGGGGATTATGGAACAGGGGGGGGTTTATACATGATATTGTTTATTATGTCATTGCTGCGTTATGTGTGAGATGAGGCTCTGGCAATGGGTGGAACGCAAGGTTAATTGCGGAATCTTGCACGGCTATTTTTGGCGTGTTTTTCCCTAGTGCAGGGGTGGTCCTGCCAGGCATTCCATGCAACTGGGTGTGGTTATCTATCCTTCCCATTGATTTGTGGCGCAGGAGACGTAGCAGTTTCTGTAGTCCGGGTCCTAGGAGGTGGTGAGGGCCCCGGCCATTGGTGGTATAAAGGTGCCTTTTTATTAAATAAAGTTAGTCTATCTAAGCCGCAAGTGATGGAGGACTCTGGAAGACTCTCCTTCCTTAATAAAGTCTCATTCCTGTTTATTGTGAGGAGGTTCTGCTAGATCAGCCTGCTCAACTATGTTCCACTTGCCTTTATAAAGTTAAAACATCTAAAAGTAAACGGATATTTAGTATTACTCAGCCTTCCACCTCTGAGGTTTCTTTGTCCCGGGAGGTGCATTCCCTATTTTCATCTCCGATTGCACATGCAGCACCCCGGGGTCCAACCGTTACTCCTTCGGGAGAGATTTGTTGGCCGAAGATACCGGAGGAACCTGCGATTCCTAAGCTTGACAGGGTAGTACCTCAGTCTTTCCCGGTTCCCGTTAAGATGGATAATATTATCAAGAATGAATGGGAGCGATTAGGTTCTTCCTTTTCCCCTTCTTTTAAAAAACTGTTCCCCGTCCCGGACTCTCGGCTTGAGCTGTGGGGGGAACGTTCCTAAGGTGAATGGGTCTAAATCTACATTCGCAAAGCGGACGACTATTCCCCTCGAGGATAGTTCGTCGTTTAAAGAGCCCATGGATAAAAAGCTGGAAAACATGTTGAGAAAGATGTTTGAGCACACAGGGGTTTGCTCTTCAGCCGGCTGTCACAGGGCCCCTTTCAGCATCAAAATCTAGATTCTCTGAGGCTGACTGTTGGCTATTGCATCGGTACGCAGGGTATCTGAACTAGGTGCCTTGCAATGTGATCCTCCTTATCTGGTGTTTCATGCGGCTAAGGCTGTTCTTCGCACTGGGTTGGGATTTCTTCCCAAGGTGGTGTCTAACTGTCAAATTAATCAGGAAATAGTTGTTCCTTCTTTTTGTCCTAACCCTTCTTTTTCGAAGGAGAGGTTACTTCATAACCTGGATGTGGTTTGTGCCTTGAAGTTCTATCTTCAGGCTACGAAGGATTTCAGACAGTCTACATCTCTTTTTGTGGTGTATTCTGGGAAGTGCAAGGGGCAAAGGGCCTCTGCCACTGCTTTATCTTTTTGGTTGAGGAGCTTGATTTGCTTGACTTATGAGACAGCAGGATATAAGCCTCCTCAGAGGATCATGGCTCATTCTACTAGAGCTGTGGCGTCGTCTTGGGCCTTCAAGAATGAGGCCTCTATGGAGCAAATTTATAAGGCGGCTACCTGGTCCTCCTTACGCACTTTTACAAAGTTTTACAAATTTGACGTTTTTGCTTCTGCGGAAGCTGTTTTTTGGGGAGAGGTTTTGCAGGCTGTGGTGCCCTCAGATTAGGGTCCGCCTTTTACCCTACCGGTTTCATTCAGTGTCCTCTAGAGCTTGGCTATATGTTCCCAATAGTAATGAATGAAGCTGTGAACTCTCCTCTCCTTTAGATGTAAAACATAAATTATGCTTACCTGCTTTCCGTCGAGGGGAGAAGAGTCCACGGCTCCCGCCCGTATCTCCGTTGGGCGGCCCTAAATTTATTAATCTTCTGGCACCTTTTTTATACTGATATTTCTCCTACTGTTCCTGGTTCCCTCGGCAGAATGACTGGGGGATGAGGGATGTGGGGAAGGTATTTAAGCCTTTGGTTGGGGTGTCTTTGCCTCCTCCTGGTGGCCAGGTTCTTAATTCCCAATAGTAATGAATGAAGCCATGGACTCGACTCCCCTCCCCTCAATGGAAATGAAATGATCAGGTAAGCATAATTTGTTTTCTCTTGCAAGATGTATCGAGTCCACGGATTCATCCAATACTTGTGGGATATTCTCCTTCCCAACAGGAAGTGGCAAAGAGAGCACCCACAGCAGAGCTGTCTATATAGCTCCTCCCCTAACTCCACCCCCCCAGTCATTCTCTTTGCCGGCTCTAAGCAATAAGGAAGGGTAAAGTGATTGTGGTGACAAAATATTAGTTTTATTTTCTTCAAGAAAGAGTTTATTTTAAATGATACCGGTGTGTACTATTTACTCTCAAGCAGAAAAAAGATGAAGATTTCTGCCTGGAGGATGATGATCTTAGCATTTGTAACTAAGATCCATTGCTCTTCCAACAGAGGCTGAGGAGTACAGGAAACTTCAGTTGAGGAACGGTTTTGCAGGCTATGCTGCACTGAGGTATGTTCAGTCATTTTTTTCTAGAAAGACTGTGCTATTTCAAAAAAAGGGCTGACATTACCCCCATGAGGGGAAGGGTAAGCTGTGATCAAACACTTATGGTAGTATTATAAGCTTGCATAAGGGCTAAAGTTCCTCTGCTGGTTGACACATATATAATAAAGCAAATGTTTTTTGATAAACTTGGTAAAACATTTTTGGGACTTTTTTTTAGAGGGTTCATTTGGCTTATTTTGTGATTTACATCCCACATGGCTGTTTTTAACACTTGAGGTGTTGCTTTAAGGCCCAACAGACATCGTGTATGAGGTGGGTGGGGCCTAATTTTGCACCTTAGATGCACAGTTTTTATCTCTGGACAGCAAGCTGCAACACAGGAAGGTCCTGAATCGGTTTTGGGGCCATAACAAAGCTTTATTCCCTCAAATTCAACCCCTAAGGGCAGGTAGGCGCCACAGCAGAGCTGTGGCAAGGTGCTGACTGTATTTTTTCCGTTTTTTTTTTACTCTTGTCAATCCGGTTTGGTTATTAAGGGGTTAATTTCATTCTTTTCTAGTGGTGCAACCTTACTAAGGCTTACTACTTATACTTTAAAAAATTTGAAAGATTTGTGACATTTTTTTAAGCTGTTTTGCAGAATGTGTACATGGTTTTTTCTCTTAAAGGCACAGTACCGTTTTTTTGAAATTGTTTTTTTTTTTACATTGAATTAAGTGTTTTCCAAGCTTGCTTGTCTCATTACTAGCCTGTTAAACATGTCTGACATCATGGAAACTCCTTGTTCAATATGCTTAGAAGCCATTGTGGAACCCCCTCTTAGAATGTGTCCCACTTTTACTGATATGTCTATAAATTTTAAAGAGCATATTATAGCACTTAACAATGTAGCGCTAGAGGATTCTCGGACAGAAAGAAATGAGGTTATGCCATCTAGTTCTCCCCAAGTGTCACAACCAGTAACGCCCGCACAAGTGACGCCAAGTACATCTAGTGCGTCTAATTCATTTACCTTACAGGACATGTCAGCAGTTATGAATTCTACCCTCACAGAGGTTTTATCTAAACTGCCTGGGTTGCAAGGGAAGCGTGATAGCTCTGGATTAAGAACAAATGCTGAGCTTTCTGACGCTTTAGTGGCCGTATCCGATATTCCCTCACAATGTTCTGAGGTAGGGATGAGGGGTTTGCTTTCTGAGGGAGAGATTTCTGATTCAGGTAAGACGCTCCCTCAGACTCTGATATGACGGCCTTTAAATTCAAGATAGAACACCTCCGCTTGTTGCTCAGGGAGGTATTGGCGACTCTGGATGATTGTGACCCTATTGTGGTTCCAGAGAAGTTGTGTACACTGATGTCTTTCCGGTCCCTAAGTGGATATTGTTTCTAAGGAGTGGGATAGACCAGGTATACCGTTCGCTCCAACTCCTACTTTTAAGAAAATGTTTCCCATATCTGACACCATGCGGGACTCGTGGCAGACGGTCCCTAAGGTGGAGGGAGCTATTTCTACACTAGCTAAGCGTACAACTATACCTATTGAAGACAGTTGTGCTTTCAAAGATCCTATGGATAAAAAAATTAGAGGGTCTCCTAATGAAAATTTTTGTTCATCAAGGTTTTCTTCTCCAACCTATTGCATGCATTGTTCCTGTAACTACTGCAGCTGCTTTTTGGTTTGAGGCTCTCCAGGGGGAGACTCCATTAGATGTTATTATGGATAGAATTAAGGCTCTTAAGCTGGCTAATTCTTTCATTACAGATGCCGCTTTTCAACTGGCTAAATTAGCGGCAGAAAATTCAGGTTTTGCCATTTTAGCGCGGAGAGCATTATGGCTCAAGTCCTGGTCAGCTGATGTGTCATCAAAATCAAAGCTTTTGACCATCCCTTTCAAAGGTAAGACCCTATTCGGCCCTGAACTGAAAGAAATTATTTAAGACATCACTGGAGGGAAGGGCCATACCCTCCCTCAGAATAAAACAAATAAAATAAAGATCAAACAAAATAATTTTCGTTCCTTTCGAAACTTCAAGAGTGGTGCCACTTCAGCTTCCCCTGCTGCAAAGCAAGAGGGGAATTTTGCCCAATCCAAGTCAGTCTGGAGACCTAACCAGGCTTGGAACAAGGGTAAACAGGCCAAGAAGCCTGCAGCTGCCTCCAAGACAGCATGAAGGGGTAGCCCCCGATCCGGGACCGGATCTAGTAGGGGGCAGACTCTCTCTCTCTCTCTCTCTTCGCTCAGGCTTGGGCAAGAGATGTTCACGACTCCTGGGCTTTAGAAATTGTATCCCAGGGATATCTTCTGGACTTCAAAGACTCCCCCCCAAGGGGGAGATTTCACATTTCACAATTGTCTGCAAACCAGACAAAAAGAGAGGCGTTCTTATGCTGTGTAGAAAACCTACATACCATGGGAGTGATTCACCCGGTTCCAAGAGCGGAACAGGGGCAAGGGTTTTACTCCAACCCGTTTGTGATACCCAAAAAAGAAGGAACTTGCAGACCAATCTTGGATCTCAAGATCCTAAACAAATTCCTCAGAGTCCCGTCTTTCAAAATGGAGACTATCCAGACTATTCTGCCTCTGATCCAGGAGGGTCAATATATGACCACCGTGGACCTAAAGGATCCGTATCTGCACATCCCTATTCACAGAGATCATCACCGATTCCTCAGGTTCGCCTTTCTGGACAAACATTACCAGTTCGTGGCCCTTCCCTTCGGGTTGGCCACGGCTCCCAGAATTTTCACAAAAGTGCTAGGGTCCCTTCTGGCGGTTCTAAGACCGCGGGGCATAGCAGTGGCGCCTTATCTAGGCATCAACTTTCCAACTAGCCAAGTCTCACACTGACATCGTGTTGGCTTTTCTAAGGTCTCATGGGTGAAGGTGAACATAAGAGTTCTCTCTTCCCTCTCACAAGAGTTTCCTTCCTAGGAACTCTGATAGACTCGGTAGAAATGAAAATATTTCTGACGGAGGTCAGGAAATTAAAACTCATAAACACCTGCCGAGCTCTTCATTCCATTCCGCGGCCGTCAGTGGCTCAGTGTATAGAGGTAATCAGACTTATGGTAGCGGCAATGGACAATGTTCCATTTGCTCGCTTACACCTCAGACCACTGCAACTATGTATGCTCGAACAGTGGAATGGGGATTATGCAGATTTATCTCCTTAGATAGATCTGGATCAGGAGACCAGAGATTCTCTTCTCTGGTGGTTATCACAGGTCCACCTGTCTCGGGGAATGTGTTTCCGCAGACCAGAGTGGATCATAGTTACGACAGATGCCAGCCTGCTGGGCTGGGCTGGGGTGCAGTCTGGAACTCCCTGAAAGCTCAGGGGTTATGGTCTCAGGAGGAGACTCTCCTCCCGATAAACATTCTGGAACTGAGAGCGATATTCAATGTGCTTCAGGCGTGGCCTCAACTGGCTGCGGCCAAATTCGTCAGATTTCAGTTGGACAACATCACGACTGTAGCTTATATCAATCATCAAGGGGGAACAAGGAGTTCTCTAGCGATGATAGAGGTTTCCAAAATAATCCAATGGCCAGAGACTCACTCTTGCCATCTTTCAGCAATCCATATCCCAGGAGTAGACAACTGGGAGGCGGATTTCCTAACTCGACAGACTTTTCATCTGGGGGAGTGGGAACTCCATCCGGAGGTGTTTGCCCAACTGATTAGACTATGGGGCACACCAGAATTGGATCTGATGGCGTCTCGTCAAAACGCCAAACTTCCTTGTTACGGGTCCAGGTCAAGGGATCCCCAGGCAGTACTGATAGATGCTCTAGCAGTACCATGGTCCTTCAACCTGGCGTATGTGTTTCCACCATTCCCTCTCCTTCCTCGTCTGATTGCCAGAATCAAGCAGGAGAGAGCTTCGGTGATTCTGATAGCACCTGCGTGGCCACGCAGGACTTGGTATGCAGACCTGGTGGACATGTCATCCGTCCCACCATGCTCTCTGCCGCTGAGGCAGGACCTTCTGATTCAAGGTCCATTCAAGCATCCAAACCTTCGTTCTCTGCGTCTGACTGCTTGGAGATTGAACGCTTGATTTTAGCGAAGCGTGGTTTCTCTGAATCGGGTATCATTGATACTTTGATTCAGGCTCAAAAGTCTGTCACCAGAAAAATCTATCATAAGATATGGCTTAAATATCTTTACTTGTGTGATTCCAAGGGTTACTCATGGAGTAAGATCAGGATTCCTAGGCTATTATCTTTTCTCCAAGAAGGATTGGAGAAGGGATTATCAGCTAGTTCCTTAAAGGGACAAATATCTGCTTTGTCTATCCTTTTACACAAGCGTCTGGCGGATGTTCCAGACGTTCAGGCATTTTGTCAGGCTTTAGTTAGAATCAAGCCTGTGTTTAAGCCTGTTGCTCCGCCATGGAGTTTAAATTTGGTTCTTAAAGTTCTTCAAGGGGTTCCGTTTGAACCTATGCATTCCATAGATATTAAACTATTATCTTGGAAAGTTCTGTTTTTAGTAACGATCTCTTCGGCTTGAAGAGTTTCTGAGTTATCTGCTTTGCAGTGTGACTCCCCTTATCTTGTTTTCCATGCGGATAAGGTGGTTTTGCGTACCAAACCTGGGTTTCTTCCTAAGGTTGTTTCTAATAGGAATATCAATCAGGAAATTGTTGTTCCTTCTCTGTGTCCTAATCATTCTTCCAAGAAGGAACGTCTGTTGCACAACCTAGATGTGGTTCGTGCTTTAACGTTCTACTTACAAGCGACTAAAGATTTCCGTCAAACATCTTCATTGTTTGTTGTCTATTCTGGAAAGCACAGAGGTCAAAAGGCTATGGCTACCTCTTTTTCCTTTTGGCTGAAAAGCATCATCCGTTTGGCTTATGAGACTGCTGGACAGCAGCCTCCTGAAATTATTACTGCTCATTCTACTAGAGCAGTGGCTTCCACATGGGCTTTTAAAAATGAGGCTTCTGTTGAACAGATTTGTAAGGCTGCGACTTGGTCTTCGCTTCATACTTTTTCCAAATTTTACAAATTTGATACTTTTGCTTCTTCGGAGGCTATTTTGGGGAGAAAGGTGCTACAAGCAGAGGTGCCTTCCGTTTAGGTACCTGTCTTGTCCCTCCCTTCATCTGTGTCCTAAAGCTTTGGTATTGGTATCCCACAAGTATTGGATGAATCCGTGGACTCGATGCATCTTGCAAGAGAAAACAAAATTTATGTTTACCTGATACATTTCTTTCTCTTGCGATGTATCGAGTCCACGGCCCGCCCTTTCTATTTAAGACAGGTAGTATTTTTTATTAAAACTTTAGTCACCTCTGCACCCTATAGTTTCTCCTTTTTCTTCCTAGCCTTCGGTCGAATGACTTGGGGGTGGAGTTAGGGGAGGAGCTATATAGACAGCTCTGCTGTGGGTGCTCTCTTTGCCACTTCCTCTTGGGAAGGAGAATATCCCACAAAAATTGGATGAATCCGTGGACTCGATACATTGCAAGAGAAAGAAATGTATCAGGTAAGCATAAATTTTTGTTTTTCTTTGTGTTTGCTGTTATGCCTTAAAGGGGAAGTAGACCCAAGAAACACATTTCATTGTACCCTTTTAACTCACAAGGGGAACTTTAGCCCGACACCTCTACCATAGAGCTCCATACTTCTAACCTTGCATGACCAAAGTAATGGTATAGATTAAATTTATTTTGTCTTCTAAAAAAAAAAAGATATTTAATATGTGTGGATTTCTCACTGAAAATTTACCATAGAAAATGTTGTCAGCCGGGTGGCATTTTGAAGCAGCCTGGTGTAAAATTATAACAATTTATTTTATTTATAAATGTTACTTAAGCTATCAAAAGCAAAACATGAATTGAAAAAAATGAACATAACTTGTGCAAAAAAAGTAATATTAGCTTAATATTGGCTTACAATTTTAGCCTGGTGATCAGTAAAATCAGCTGGATGGTGTGGTGTGCCCATTAAATATTTCCTGGAATGAACACCGGTATACAGTTGCATTAGTGCAATGTCAGTTTGATGTGCACCTTTTAACTTTTATAGGCTTGTGTGGTCAGAACTGAAAAGTAGAGGTTTAATGGGACATAACATCGGCTGTTTTCCTACTTTATGCCTAACTGAGTTGGTTTTAAAGGGATATGAAATCCCAACATTTTCTTTTGTGATTCAGACAGAGCATACAATGAAGAAAAAAAAAGTTTCCATTTTACTTCTATTATCAAATTTTCTTTGTTCTCTTGATATTCTGTGTTGAAGAGATACTTACGTATTCATCTGGAGCATTTCATGGCAGGAAATAGTGCTGACATTTAGTGCTCTTACAAATGGACGTTCTTGCAAATCTGCTGCCATATAGTGCTTCAGAAATGGGCAGGCTCCTAAGCTTACATCCCTGCTTTTGAACAAAAAATACCAAGAGAACAAAGAAAAATTGATAATAGAAGTACATTAGAAAGTTTTGTAAAATCATGAAAGATATATTTTGGGTTTCATATCTTAATAATAATTTCTTTTCTTAATTTTTTTTTTTTTAACATTGTAGCTTTGCATGAGCTTTCCTCTTGTACAAATACAGTTTCTATTTCTGTGAAACTGTATAAGGGTATAGCTGTGGAATTTTATGAACTGCAAAATTACTATAAATTAAACACTATTACCATACAAAAAAACACCTAATATTTAAAATGCTTTGAATTTAGGGGTTTCTTTGGTTATTTTTCAGTCTCCCCTTTTCATTTAAAAATGTAGCTTTACCAATTCAGAATTTTTGTTTTTAATTTTAGAAGAGGAAGTTGAACTCTAAAATGTAAGCCTTCGCTAATTGAGCTTCACGTTCTTTAACACCATATGCATATTCAAGTGTCTTCTGTGAACAAAAGGTTTTAATAGAATACATTTTTAAACTTGCACATCGTAAGGATAATTAAAATGTAGACTGATTTCTTGTCTAGGTGGAATGAAGGAACAAGACTTAATGTGCATTAAATTACACGGCGTGAACAAAATTGGATTAAAGAAAATTATTGATTTCATTTATACTGCAAAACTTTCCCTTAATATGGATAACCTTCAAGACACATTAGAAGCCGCAAGCTTTCTACAGATATTGCCAGTCTTGGACTTCTGCAAAGTATTTCTTATATCTGGGGTAAGACTAAACCTTTATTATTATTATTATTATTATTATTATTATTATTATTATTATTATTTTAGCACCACGGTTTTCAGTTTTTTCTATGTACTGAGGAAAGCAACACAATACTACCCGGCTCTAACAAGCTCCTGTTTTAAAATCGGAAAAAGGTGTGTGGCTTTTTTTTAACCAAGTGTCAACTTTACATGACTTAGAAATCATTGTCAGTATAGTGGATCATCCTTGGTGATCTGAGGTATGACATCATTTGGAATTGCATGATTGTCTCACACTCAATAATGTGTCTTGAAGCAAACACACTCCTCTAATTCTTCTTTTGCAAATGGAAGCCTTGTAAAAATTATCTCAGCCTTTGTACAACATAAAGGGACATATGACCACAGTTTTGAAAGAGAGCAATCTTCAGGTCCCTCTAGGTTGCAGGTGATAACTGTAAATTGGGAAAGTTATGAGATCACCTGAATACAATCACTCTCACACAAAAGGGCAGTTTGTTCCAAGGTGGGAGGGCTGTAATAAAGGCCCCATCTCCCCTTCTGCTTAACCTAGTGGGATAGATTACCCCTCATTTAAGAACATTTTCTTCTCTTTCACATGATTGGTCACTTGGCTCCCTAGGATGCAGGTGTCCTATTCATATGTTGTTGTTTTTTTTTATAATTTGTTGAGAAGGGTTATTATGCAGTTCTTCTCTCTTACTCTGCTTTATTTACAGGCTCTAATCTCATTTAAAACAAGGAAACTACATTAAATAATGGTCACACATCCCTCTAAAGTGCATTTAATCACAAGCGCCGCTAGGTACAATGGAGTTCTAGAAGGCCTCATTTACCTCCAGTAGCTACACAGGCTATAATTGTCTAGTGAGGTTTTTCATGCTTTAACATGTTAACTGTATGGGGGCAGTGGCTCCAAAGCAGTGACTATCCCTTAAAGCAGTGTTTCTCAACTCCAGTTCTCAAGATCTTCATGATATCTTAGAGCACACAAAACCTGATGATCAGTAAACATGGTTACTAACCTGCTTTCACCCATCAGCTGATTACTTCACATGTGCTCTAGTTAAAATATCATGGTAATCAGTCCTGTTAGGGGTACTGGAGTAGCGAAACACTGCCCTAAAGCAAGGTTTTTGAACTCCAGTCCTCCGGCTAACAAGCAAGATTTTCAGGATATCTGAGCAGGACCACATGTGAAATAATCAGCTGAGTAGTAACCATGGTTAATTAACCTGATCTCACCAAAGGTAATCTTGAAAATCTAGCCTGTTATAGAGGACTGGTATTGAAAACTCCTACCCTAAAGTCAGCATTACACATATGCTTACAGTCTTTTAGAAGAGCACAGAACAGAAAATAAAAAATAACATATAATACATAACTTACGCAAGTACTGTTGACATACATGGGGTTTCACAGTGATTTAACAAATCCCCCAAACGCATTGAGTGATAGTGTCTAAGGTTTTAGTTGAGTCATACCATAACATAGATTGTTTTGTTTGCCTGCAAATGTAAAGATCACAATCTGACATAGCAAAATACTTCTGTTTATTCCTATTTGGTAACATAGGCCATATCTCTTTTCTAGCAAGTTTATTTAATCATTGTGTATAAAAAGAAGGAATAAGATTGTGACCTCTTCCTGTATTTCTTTAATAATTTGAGAGTCCACTATCCATTATGCATGGGATTCACATCCTGGCCACTAGAAAGAGACAAAAATTCTTAAATTTCAAGAGCACTTCATCCCTCCTACTTCACTGGTATGCCCATTAGGAAGGTGAAGCATTGAAGTGCTTAAATGAACCCAAACACTAAATACATTTCATGCAACTTAAGTTACACTGCAGGTATCTGAAAGAGATTGTTACTGAACATGTGCAAACAGGTCAGCACTCAAATGTAAGAAAATACAGATTTCAGCATTGCAACACCTATGACTAGAGGAAGGCGGGGAATAACCTCAATACTATGCTTAGAAACTGTATTTACCGTTTAATGTCCCACTTTTCTTCCTCAGAGAGCTGTTACTGAGAGACACAGGGATAGTGATATAGTTACTCCCAGTGTGGAGTTCGTCACAGGCCTGTCACAGGTGTTGCAGGGACAGGTCCCTTAGCCTTCTCCTGTTGAGTCGTCAATATACTCCTCATTCATATCCTCCGCTGTAATGGGCTCAGCACTGTATGGGCTATCTACCAGAAGCAGTAATTTCTGCCACTCATAAGCACAGTAGAGTTGGTGTTTGGTAGGTAAGTATGATAACATTGGCACTCACATAGCCCATCAGCAGATACATTTGACATGTTACATTATAGCCAGGGGACTTAATTATAGTGGATATTATCACTTTCTTACTAGACCTTTTGTGTTTTTATTGTCTGTGTGTTTCCAGAGACTTTGGGAGACAATAAGAACCTCTGCATGGTGTGCACACTATATGTTGGCCGCAATGCCTCCTTCAAGTAAATCTCTGACAAACAGCTTACTGTTTATTTACCCAGTCATTCTTAAGACCTGCAAAACAGTTACTCACAGGCTCAGATTCTACCACCTCACATACGTCTTGTGATGGCTAAGTATTTGATGACCAGTAGTCAGTTGTTTATCAAGATATAGAATCCTCCTCTTTTATGTTTAAAATTGAACATCTTCAAACTCTTTTAAAGGAGGTATTATGTACCTTAGGGGTACAGGATTCTAAGCCTTCGGAAGAAAAATCCATTAAACAGTTGGATTTAATTTTCAAATCTGTTAAAACTTCAGAGGTTTTTACTTTCTCTTGCAAGGTGTATCCAGTCCACGGATTCATCCTTTACTTGTGGGATATTCTCCTTCCCTACAGGAAGTGGCAAAGAGAGCACACAGCAGAGCTGTCCATATAGCTCCCCCTCTAGCTCCACCCCCCAGTCATTCTCTTTGCCGGCTCTAAGCACTAGGGTCTCTCTCGGGAGGGTAAAGTGAATGTGGTGTTAGAATTGTAGTTTTTATTATCTTCAATCAAAAGTTTATTTTAAATGGTACCGGTTTGTACTATTTACTCTCTAGCAGAAAAGTGATGAAGATTTCTGCTGAGAGGAAAATGATTTTAGCATGTTGTAACTAAAATCCACTGCTGTTCCCACACAGGACTGAGGAGTACCAGAAAACTTCAGTTGGGGGGAACAGTTTGCAGGGTGAACTGCAATAAGGTATGTTCAGTCATTTATTTCTAGACAAGACTGAGATAATGATAGAGAATGTCAATTTCCCCATGAGGGGAGGGTAAGCTATGTTCACAGACTTAGTAAGGAATGGAATGCTTACATAACAGGGCTAATTATGCTGGTTGACACTTATTCAGGGCAATCGATTGTTTAGCTAAGGAAAATATCGTTTGCAAGACACTTTGAAATTCCTTTTGGGTTCTTTCTGGGGTTATTACCCACATGGCTATTTTTTATTCACTTAGGAGTGATTTCTTAGGCCTCACAGCTCTGGAATAGAGTGGGAGGAGCCTAATTTGGCGCCTCAGATGCGCAGTTAGAATTGCAGAGAAGTTCATGCTGCTTCACATGGAGGGTCCTGCTGCTGTTTGAGGGCCTTAAGGAAGCTATATTCCCCCAAATCTGATCCCTAAGGGCAGGTAGGGCCACAGCAAGGCTGTGGCAAGGTGCTGTAGTAATTTTAACCGGGTGTTGGCTTTAGGCTGCTCCTGTTTGGGCATTAAGGGGTTCATCGTTTTGCAACTTGTGGTGCAATCTTATTAAGGCTTTAGATACATACTGGGAAAATTTCAAAAGGATTGCTGCATTTTTCACTGTTTTGTAAAATTGTGTGCTCTTTTTATCTCTTAAAGGCACAGTAACGTTTTTTCAAATTGTGTTTTTTATTTGATTAAAGTGATTTCCAAGCCTGCTTGTGTATAATAGTAGTCTGTTAAACATGTCTGACACTAAGGAAAATCCTTGTTCAATGTGTTTAGAAGCCATGGTGGAACCCCCTCTCAGAATGTGTCCCACTTGTACTGATATGTCTATACACTTTAAAGATAATATTGTTGCACTTAATAATGTGGCCCAAGATGATTCTCAGACTGAAGGTAACAAGGGTAGCCCGTCTGCCTCTCCCCAAGTGTCACAACCAGTTACACCCGCGCAAGCGACGCCTAGTACCTCTAGTGTGTCTAACCCTTTTACATTACAAGACTTAGCGGCAGTCATGGATAATTCTCTTACAGCCTTCTTATCTAAACTGCCCATGTTACCTGCAAAGCGTGATAGCTCCGTTTTAAGAACAGATTATGAGCATTCTGACACTTTGGTAGCCGTATCCGATATACCCTCACAACGCTCTGAAGTGGGAGCGAGGGATTTGATGTCTGAGGGAGAAGTCTCTGATTCAGGAAGGATTCCTCCTCAGACAGATTCAGATACATTGGCTTTTAAATTTAAACTAGAGCACCTCCGCGTTTTGCTTAGGGAGGTATTAGCTACTCTGGATGACTGCGACCCTTTGGTGATCCCAGAGAAATTGTGTAGAATGGACAAGTACCTAGAGGTCCCTGTTTACACGGATGCGTTTCCGGTCCCTAAGAGGATTGCGGATATCGTTACTAGGGAATGGGATAGACCAGGTGTTCCCTTTGTTCCCCCTCCTGTTTTTAAGAAAATGTTCCCCATATCTGACCCTGTGCGGGACTCATGGCAGACGGTCCCTAAGGTGGAGGGGACTGTTTCTTCACTTGCTAAACGCACAACCATACCAATTGAAGACAGTTGTGCTTTTAAAGACCCTATGGATAAGAAGTTAGAGTGTTTACTTAAGAAAATTTTTGTTCAACAATGTTTTCTTCTCCAGCCTATTGCCTGCATTATTCCTGTAACTACTGCAGCCGCTTTCTGGTTTGAGGCGCTGGAAGACTCGCTCCAGACGGAGACCTCATATGAGGAAATTATGGATAGAATTAAGGCTCTAAAGCTAGCTAATTCTTTTATCACTGACGCCGCTTTTCAAATAGCTAAGTTAGCGGCAAAAAAATTCAGGTTTCGCCATTTTGGCGCGCAGGGCGCTATGGCTAAAGTCCTGGTCGGCCGATGTGTCGTCTAAATCCAAGTTTTTGAACATCCCTTTCAAAGGAAAGACCCTCTTCGGGCCTGAATTGAAAGAGATTATTTCAGAAATCGCCGGGGGAAAAGGCCATGCTCTCCCTCAGGACAAGTCCTTTAAGACAAAGAACAAAACTAATTTCTTTCATGTAATTAACAAGAGTCCATGAGCTAGTGACGTATGGGATATACATTCCTACCAGGAGGGGCAAAGTTTCCCAAACCTTAAAATGCCTATAAATACACCCCTCACCACACCCACAAATCAGTTTTACAAACTTTGCCTCCAAGGGAGGTGGTGAAGTAAGTTTGTGCTAGATTCTACGTTGATATGCGCTCCGCAGCAAGTTGGAGCCCGGTTTTCCTCTCAGCGTGCAGTGAATGTCAGAGGGATGTGAAGAGAGTATTGCCTATTGAATGCAGTGATCTCCTTCTACGGGGTCTATTTCATAAGGTTCTCTGTTATCGGTCGTAGAGATTCATCTCTTACCTCCCTTTTCAGATCGACGATATACTCTTATATTTACCATTACCTCTACTGATTCTCGTTTCAGTACTGGTTTGGCTTTCTACAAACATGTAGATGAGTGTCCTGGGGTAAGTAAGTCTTATTTTCTGTGACACTCTAAGCTATGGTTGGGCACTTTATTTATAAAGTTCTAAATATATGTATTCAAACATTTATTTGCCTTGACTCAGAATGTTCAACTTTCCTTATTTTCAGGCAGTCAGTTTCATATTTGGGATTATGCATTGAATTATCATATTTTTCTTACCTCAAAAATTTGACTTTTTTCCCTGTGGGCTGTTAGGCTCGCGGGGGCTGAAAATGCTTCATTTTATTGCGTCATTCTTGGCGCGGACTTTTTTGGCGCAAAAATTCTTTTCCGTTTCCGGCGTCATACGTGTCGCCGGAAGTTGCGTCATTTTTTGACGTTATTTTGCGCCAAAAATGTCGGCGTTCCGGATGTGGCGTCATTTTTGGCGCCAAAAGCATTTAGGCGCCAAATAATGTGGGCGTCTTATTTGGCGCTAAAAATTATGGGCGTCGCTTTTGTCTCCACATTATTTCAGTCTCATTTTTCATTTGCTTCTGGTTGCTAGAAGCTTGATATTTGGCATTCTTTCCCATTCCTGAAACTGTCTTATAAGGAATTTGATCTATTTTGCTTTATATGTTGTTTTTTCTCTTACATATTGCAAGATGTCTCACGTTGCATCTGAGCCAGAAGATACTACAGGAAAATCACTGCCTGCTGGATCTACCAAAGCTAAGTGTATCTGCTGTAAACTTTTGGTAGCTATTCCTCCAGCTGTTGTTTGTAATAATTGTCATGACAAACTTGTTAAAGCAGATAATATTTCCTTTAGTAATGTACCATTGCCTGTTGCAGTTCCCTCAACATCTAAGGTGCAGAATGTTCCTGATAACATAAGAGATTTTGTTTCTGAATCCATAAAGAAGGCTTTGTCTGTTATTTCTCCTTCTAGTAAACGTAAAAGGTCTTTTAAATCTTCTCTCTCTACAGATGAATTTTTAAATGAACACCATCATTCTGATTCCTTGGACTCTTCTGGTTCAGAGGATTCTATCTCAGAGATTGATGCTGATAAATCTTCATATTTATTTAAGATGGAATTTATTCGCTCTTTACTTAAAGAAGTACTAATTGCTTTAGAAATAGAGGATTCTAGTCCTCTTGATACTAATTCTATACGTTTGGATAAGGTTTTTAAAGCTCCTGCGGTTATTCCAGAAGTTTTTCCTGTTCCTAATGCTATTTCTGCAGTAATTTCCAAAGAATGGGATAAATTGGGTAATTCATTTACTCCTTCTAAACGTTTTAAGCAATTATATCCTGTTCCGCCTGACAGGTTAGAATTTTGGGACAAAATCCCTAAAGTTGATGGGGCTATTTCTACCCTTGCTAAACGTACTACCATTCCTACGTCAGATGGTACCTCGTTTAAAGATCCTTTAGATAGAAAAATTGAATCTTTTCTAAGAAAAGCTTATCTGTGTTCAGGTAATCTTCTTAGACCTGCTATATCATTGGCTGATGTTGCTGCAGCTTCAACTTTTTGGTTGGAAACTCTAGCGCAACAAGTAACAAATCGTGATTCTCATGATATTATTATTCTTCTCCAGCATGCTAATAATTTTATCTGTGATGCCATTTTTTGATATTATTAGAGTTGATGTTAGGTTTATGTCTCTGGCTATCTTAGCCAGAAGAGCTTTATGGCTTAAGACTTGGAATGCTGATATGGCTTCTAAATCAACTCTACTTTCCATTTCTTTCCAGGGAAACAAATTATTTGGTTCTCAGTTGGATTCTATTATTTCAACTGTTACTGGTGGGAAAGGAACTTTTTTACCACAGGATAAAAAATCTAAAGGTAAAAACAGGGCTAACAATCGTTTTCGTTCCTTTCGTTTCAACAAAGAACAAAAGCCTGATCCTTCGTCCTCAGGAGCAGTTTCAGTTTGGAAACCATCTCCAGTCTGGAATAAATCCAAGCCTGCTAGAAAGGCAAAGCCTGCTTCTAAGTTCACATGAAGGTACGGCCCTCATTCCAGTTCAGCTGGTAGGGGGCAGGTTACGTTTTTTCAAAGAAATTTGGATCAATTCTGTTCACAATCTTTGGATTCAGAACATTGTTTCAGAAGGGTACAGAATTGGTTTCAAGATGAGACCTCCTGCAAAGAGATTTTTTCTTTCCCGTGTCCCAGTAAATCCAGTGAAAGCTCAAGCATTTCTGAATTGTGTTTCAGATCTAGAGTTGGCTGGAGTAATTATGCCAGTTCCAGTTCCGGAACAGGGGATGGGGTTTTATTCAAATCTCTTCATTGTACCAAAGAAGGAGAATTCCTTCAGACCAGTTCTGGATCTAAAATTATTGAATCGTTATGTAAGGATACCAACGTTCAAGATGGTAACTGTAAGGACTATATTGCCTTTTGTTCAGCAAGGGAATTATATGTCCACAATAGATTTACAGGATGCATATCTGCATATTCCGATTCATCCAGATCATTATCAGTTCCTGAGATTCTCTTTTCTAGACAAGCATTACCAATTTGTGGCTCTACCGTTTGGCCTTGCTACAGCTCCAAGAATTTTCACAAAGATTCTCGGTGCCCTTCTGTCTGTAATCAGAGAACAGGGTATTGTGGTATTTCCTTATTTGGACGATATCTTGGTACTTGCTCAGTCTTTACATTTAGCAGAGTCTCATACGAATCGACTTGTGTTGTTTCTTCAAGATCATGGTTGGAGGATCAATTTACCAAAAAGTTCTTTGATTCCTCAAACAAGGGTAACCTTTCTGGGTTTCCAGATAGATTCAGTGTCCATGACTCTGTCTTTAACAGACAAGAGACGTCTAAAATTGATTACAGCTTGTCGAAACCTTCAGTCTCAATCATTCCCTTCGGTAGCCTTATGCATGGAAATTCTAGGTCTTATGACTGCTGCATCGGACGCGATCCCCTTTGCTCGTTTTCACATGCGACCTCTTCAGCTCTGTATGCTGAACCAATGGTGCAGGGATTACACGAAGATATATCAATTAATATCTTTAAAACCGATTGTTCGACACTCTCTAACGTGGTGGACAGATCACCATCGTTTAATTCAGGGGGCTTCTTTTGTTCTTCCGACCTGGACTGTAATTTCAACAGATGCAAGTCTCACAGGTTGGGGAGCTGTGTGGGGATCTCTGACGGCACAAGGAGTTTGGGAATCTCAGGAGGTGAGATTACCGATCAATATTTTGGAACTCCGTGCAATTTTCAGAGCTCTTCAGTTTTGGCCTCTTCTGAAGAGAGAATCGTTCATTTGTTTTCAGACAGACAATGTCTCAACTGTGGCATACATCAATCATCAAGGAGGGACTCACAGTCCTCTGGCTATGAAAGAAGTATCTCGAATTTTGGTTTGGGCGGAATCCAGCTCCTGTCTAATCTCTGCGGTTCATATCCCAGGTGTAGACAATTGGGAAGCGGATTATCTCAGTCGCCAAACGTTGCATCCGGGCGAATGGTCTCTTCACCCAGAGGTATTTCTTCAGATTGTTCAAATGTGGGGGCTCCCAGAGATAGATCTGATGGCCTCTCATCTAAACAAGAAACTTCCCAGGTATCTGTCCAGATCCCGGGATCCTCAGGCGGAGGCAGTGGATGCATTATCACTTCCTTGGAAGTATCATCCTGCCTATATCTTTCCGCCTCTAGTTCTTCTTCCAAGAGTAATCTCCAAGATTCTGAGGGAATGCTCGTTTGTTCTGCTAATAGCTCCGGCATGGCCTCACAGGTTTTGGTATGCGGATCTTGTCCGGATGGCATCTTGCCAACCATGGACTCTTCCGTTAAGACCAGACCTTCTGTCGCAAGGTCCTTTTTTCCATCCGGATCTGAAATCCTTAAATTTAAAGGTATGGAGATTGAACGCTTGATTCTTGGTCAAAGAGGTTTCTCTGACTCCGTGATTAATACTATGTTACAGGCTCGTAAATCTGTATCTCGAGAGATATATTATAGAGTCTGGAAGACTTATATTTCTTGGTGTCTTTCTCATCATTTTTCTTGGCATTCTTTTAGAATACCGAGAATTTTACAGTTTCTTCAGGATGGTTTAGATAAGGGTTTGTCCGCAAGTTCTTTGAAAGGACAAATCTCCGCTCTTTCTGTTCTTTTTCACAGAAAGATTGCTATTCTTCCTGATATTCATTGTTTTGTACAAGCTTTGGTTCGTATAAAACCTGTCATTAAGTCAATTTCTCCTCCTTGGAGTTTGAATTTGGTTCTGGGAGCTCTTCAAGCTCCTCCGTTTGAACCTATGCATTCATTGGACATTAAATTACTTTCTTGGAAAGTTTTGTTCCTTTTGGCCATCTCTTCTGCTAGAAGAGTTTCTGAATTATCTGCTCTTTCTTGTGAGTCTCCTTTTCTGATTTTTCATCAGGATAAGGCGGTGTTGCGAACTTCTTTTGAATTTTTACCTAAAGTTGTGAATTCCAACAACATTAGTAGAGAAATTGTGGTTCCTTCATTATGTCCTAATCCTAAGAATTCTAAGGAGAAATCGTTGCATTCTTTGGATGTTGTTAGAGCTTTGAAATATTATGTTGAAGCTACGAAATCTTTTCGTAAGACTTCTAGTCTATTTGTTATCTTTTCCGGTTCTAGGAAAGGCCAGAAAGCTTCTGCCATTTCTTTGGCATCTTGGTTGAAATCTTTAATTCATCTTGCCTATGTTGAGTCGGGTAAAATTCCGCCTCAGAGAATTACAGCTCATTCTACTAGGTCAGTATCTACTTCCTGGGCGTTTAGGAATGAAGCTTCGGTTGACCAGATCTGCAAAGCAGCAACTTGGTCCTCTTTGCATACTTTTACTAAATTCTACCATTTTGATGTATTTTCTTCTTCTGAAGCAGTTTTTGGTAGAAAAGTTCTTCAGGCAGCGGTTTCAGTTTGAATCTTCTGCTTATGTTTTTCGTTTAACTTTATTTTGGGTGTGGATTATTTTCAGCAGGAATTGGCTGTCTTTATTTTATCCCTCCCTCTCTAGTGACTCTTGTGTGGAAAGATCCACATCTTGGGTAGTCATTATCCCATACGTCACTAGCTCATGGACTCTTGTTAATTACATGAAAGAAAACATAATTTATGTAAGAACTTACCTGATAAATTCATTTCTTTCATATTAACAAGAGTCCATGAGGCCCACCCTTTTTTGTGGTGGTTATGATTTTTTTGTATAAAGCACAATTATTCCAATTCCTTATTTTATATGCTTCGCACTTTTTTTCTTATCACCCCACTTCTTGGCTATTCGTTAAACTGATTTGTGGGTGTGGTGAGGGGTGTATTTATAGGCATTTTAAGGTTTGGGAAACTTTGCCCCTCCTGGTAGGAATGTATATCCCATACGTCACTAGCTCATGGACTCTTGTTAATATGAAAGAAATGAATTTATCAGGTAAGTTCTTACATAAATTATGTTTTTCGTTCCTTTCGTAATTTCAGGAACGGCCCGCTTCATCCTTTCCGGCTGCAAAGCAAGAGGGTAACGCTTCACAGCCCAAGGCAACCTGGAAACCTTACCAGGGCTGGAATATGGGTAAACAGGCCAAAAAGCCTGCAGCTGCCACCAAGACAGCATGAAGGGGTATCCCCCAATCCGTGACCCGATCTAGTAGGGGGCAGACTCTCTCTCTTCGCTCAGGCCTGGGCAAGAGATGTACACGATCCTTGGGCGTTAGATATTGTATCCCAGGGATATCTTCTAGAATTCAAGGGTTCTCCTCCAAGGGGGAGGTTCCACATTTCTCGTCTGTCTACAGATCAGACAAAGAAAGAGGCGTTTTTATGCTGTGTAGAAGATCTTCATACAATGGGAGTGATCCACCCAGTTCCAATGGCGGAACAAGGGTAGGGTTTTTACTCAAACCTGTTTGTGGTTCCCAAAAAAGAGGGAACTTTCAGACCCATCCTGGATCTAAAAATTCTAAACAGATTCCTCAGAGTCCCATCATTCAAAATGGAGACCATTCGGACGATCTTACCAATGATCCAGGAAGGTCAATATATGACTACGGTGGATCTAAAGGATGCATACCTACACATTCCTATCCACAAAGATCATCACCAGTTTCTCAGGTTCGCTTTTCTGGACAAGCATTACCAGTTTGTGGCTCTTCCTTTCGGCTTAGCGGGGCATAGCAGTGGCGCCTTACCTAGACGACATCTTAATTCAGGCGCCGTCTTTCCAAAGAGCCAAGTCTCACACGGAGATTGTATTGGCCTTTCTGAGGTCTCACAGGTGGAAGGTGAACATCTAAAAGAGTTATCTTTCCCCTCTCACAAGGATTCCCTTCCTATTGACTCTAATTGACTCTGTAGAAATGAAAATATTTCTGACGGAGGTTAGAAAATTAAAACTCTTAACTACTTGCCGAGTTCTTCATTCCATTCCTCGGCCATCTGTGGCTCAGTGCATGGAGACAATCGGATTAATGGTAGCAGCAATGGACATAGTCCCTTTTGCTCGGATACACCTCAGACCACTGCAACTATGCATGCTCAAACGGTGGAATGGGGATTATGCAGATTTGTCTCCTCAAATTCAGTTGGACCAGGAGACCAGAGATTCTCTTCTCTGGTGGTTGTCTCAGGATCACCTGTCTCAGGGAATATGTTTCCGCAGACCAGAGTGGATCATTGTAACAACCGACGCCAGTCTGTTAGGCTGGGGTGCGGTCTGGGACTCCCTGAAAGCTCAGAAGAAAAGCTTCTCCCGATAAACATTCTGGAACTGAGGGCGATATTCAACGCTCTTCAGGCATGGCCTCAACTAGCTGCGGCCAAATTCATCAGTTTTCAGTCAGACAACATCACGTCTGTAGCTTACGTCAATCATCAGGGGGAAACAAAGAGTTCCCTAGCGATGACGGAAGTAACCAAAATAATAAGGTGGGCGGAGGATCACTCCTGCCAGCTCTCAGCAATTCACATCCCAGGAGTAGACAACTGGGAGGCGGATTTCCTAAGTCGTCAGACTTTTCACCCGGGGGAGTGGGAACTCCACCCGGAGGTGTTTGCCCAGCTGACTCAGCTATGGGGCACTCCAGAGTTGGATCTGATGGCGTCCCGTCAGAACACCAAACTTCCTCTCTACGGGTCCAGGTCCCGGGACCCCAAGGCAGGACTTGGTATGCAGACCTAGTGGACATGTCATCTTGTCCCACCATGGACACTGCCAATGAGGCAGGATCTTCTAATACAGGGTCCGTTCAAGCATCCAGATCTAGTTTCTCTACGTCTGACTGCTTGGAGATTGAACGCTTAATTCTATCAAAGCGTGGTTTCTTTGAGTCGGTTATATATACTCTGATTCAGGCTAGAAAGCCTGTCACCAGGAAAATCTACCATAAGATATGGTGGAAATATCTGGGTTGGTGTGAATCCAAGGGTTACTCATGGAGTAAGATTAGGATTTCCAGGATATTGTCTTTCCTCCAAGAAGGATTGGAGAAAGGATTGTCGGCTAGTTCCTTGAAGGGACAGATATCTGCTTTGTCTATCCTTTTACACAAGCGTCTGGCAGAGGTACCAGACGTTCAAGCGTTTGCTCAGGCTTTAGTCAGAATCAAGCCTGTCTATAAACCTGTGGCTCCGCCATGGAGTCTGAATCTAGTTCTTTCAGTTCTTCAAGGGGTTCCGTTTGAACCTTTACATTCCATAGATTAAGTTGTTATCTTGGAAAGTTTTGTTTTTGGTAGCTATCTCTTCTGCTCGAAGAATTTCAGAATTATCTGCCTTACAGTGTGATTCACCTTACCTGGTGTTCCACGCAGATAAGGTAGTTTACGTACCAAGCCTGGTTTTCTTCCTAAAGTTGTTTCTAACAAGAATATTAACCAGGAAATAGTTGTTCCTTCTCTGTGTCCTAATCCTTCTTCGAATAAGGAACGTCTGTTACACAATCTTGATGTAGTTCGTGCTTTAAAGTTCTATTTACAAGCAACTAAGGGTTTCAGACAAACATCCTCCTTGTTTGTTATCTATTCTGGTAAAAGGAGAGGTCAGAAAGCGACTGCTACCTCTCTTTCCTTTTGGCTGAAAAGCATCATCCGTTTGGCCTATGAGACTGCTGGCCAGCAGCCTCCTGAAACAATTCCTGCTCATTCTACTAGAGCAGTGGCTTCCACATGGGCTTTCAAAAATGAGGCTTCTGTTGAACAGATTTGTAAGGCAGCGACTTGGTCTTCACTGCATACTTTTTCCAAATTTTACAAATTCGATACTTTTGCTTCTTCGGAGGATATTTTTGGGAGAGAGGTTTTGCAAGCAGTGGTGCCTTCCGTTTAAGGTACCTGTCTTGTTCCCTCCCTTCATCCGTGTCCTAAAGCTTTGGTATTGGTATCCCACAAGTAAAGGATGAATCTGTGGACTGGATACACCTTGCAAGAGAAAACAGAATTGATGCTTACCTGATAAATTACTTTCTCTTGCGGTGTATCCAGTCCATGGCCCGCCCTGGTATTTAAGTCGGGTAACATTTTTTGTTTAAACTACAGTCACCACTGCACCCTATGGTTTCTCCTTTTTCTTCCTAACCTTTGGTTGAATGACTGGGGGGTGGAGCTAGAGGGGGAGCTGTATGGACAGCTCTGCTGTGTGCTCTCTTTGCCACTTCCTGTAGGGAAGGAGAATTTCCCACAAGTAAAGGATGAATCCGTGGACTGGATACACCGCAAGAGAAAGTAATTTATCAGGTAAGCATAAATTCTGTTTTTCCTGAGGAGATAACTAAATTTATCAAAGAGTAGTCCAAGCCTGGTCTTCCATTTAACCCAACTTTTGGATTTAAAAAGATGTTTCCTTTACCTACTGCTAGTATGAAATTTTGTGAAACCATTCCAAAGCAGATGATGCCATTTCTGTTCTGACAAAACTTACTACTATCCCTTTAGAAAAAAAGTACTTCTTTTAGAGACCCATGGATAGGAAATTAGTCTTTCCACAGAAAAGTCTTCCTTCAAGCAGGTTATTTATTTAACCAGCTATTAGTATTAGCTAATAATATTAGTAGCTTGTGTTACAGCAGAATCAACTAATTCAGGTGATCCTGTTGATGAAGACTTTCAACACCGTCTGGAACATCTTAGGTCAGCAAATGCTTTGATCTGCGATGACTTTCTTGACATTATGAAGATCAATGCCAAAAACATGTTATCAGTTTTGACAAAAGCTCTGTGCCTCAAAACTTGGTCATCTGACATGGTTTCTAGACTAGTCTAGAATATTATCTCTTCCTTTTCAAGGAAAATATTTTATTTGGGCCTGGCCTAGATGTTATAATTTCTACTGTGACTGGTGGTAAAGGAGCCTTTCTCCTTCAGGACAAGAAGTGTAAGGGAAAGAACAGGACTTCTAATCAGTTTCATTCCTTTTGTCAGTCAAGGAATCAGCGGTCCTCCCCCTCTTCACAAAAACAACTCTTCCAGAGCTTCCTGGAAATCTAATCCTACCTGGAACAAAGCCAAGCAGTCAAATAAGCATTCTTCCTCTACTAATTCCGCATGAAAATGCTGCCCCCAATCCTGATAATTTCTGGTCAGGGACAGATTACACCTTTTTCAGAAGGCCTGGTCTCAATCTGGGTGCTAAACATTTGTTTCTCAAGGAGACAGAATTGTTTTCAGATTCAGACCTCCCAGAGTAAGGTTTCTACTGTCCCATGTACCAAAGAACCCTGTGAATGCTCAAGCTTTTTCTCAAGTTTTTTTTTCATTGTGTTTAGGATCTACAACTCATGGGAGTAATAGTTTGGATAACCGAACAAGGCCAGGGTTTTTATAGTTCATAGTTCCCAAGAAAGAGGGAATGTTCAGACTGATTTGGGATTTGAAAAAAAGTTTCTCCTACTTTAAAAATGGAAACAAATACAAACGATTCTTCCTCTTGTTAAACAAGGGCAGTTTATGTCCACAATAGATTTGAAGGATGCTTACCTTAATATTCCTATCCACAAGGGTCATCATCAGTCCCTTCATTTTTGCCTACCAGAGCAAACATTTCTAGTTTGTTGCTCTTCCATTTGATCTGTCTATGGCTCCCAGAAATTTTGTAAATAATGCTCTTGGCTGTAATACAAGCTCAAGGTATTATCTCCTCAAACCAGTCTCTTTTCTAGAGTCAGACTTAATATCAATGAGGCTTTCTTTGACAGATCAAAGGAGATCGAAGTTACAGTGTGAGACTTCTTTAAAGTATCTTTTTGGTCACTATTTGAATGACAGTTTCTGATTTTTCTGAAGAACAGTTATTCTACTTACCTTCTGAGTTAGGGCCAGTGCTAGAGGAATTAATGACTGCATATAGATATTTTTCTTTCATATACCTTTCTCTAGTTCAATATATATTGATAAAATGCTCTAATACCTTGCATTTTTGTTTATTAGAAGTTTCACCGCAATCTTCTGGGTAAAATATTCCACTTTCCAAACCTACTGTGTGGCTTATTTGCATTAGCCAATTACGGTGGTCAACCTGGGTTCTCTCTTGCATGGCACTGACAAGTGCACTCTTGAAGATGATTATCCCACACATGCACAATGTGTTTGAGCCCTAAGCACTGCAGCACGGCTCTGGTCCTGCATGAGAAAGTAACATCCGAGGTTTTGGAACTGTATCCTCCACAATCGTTAAGCATTGGCCTACAATTTTAGGAAATCTTGAGTGGTAATGTGCATGTGATTTACTTTATTTCAAATGTGCATGCAATCCTAAGCATGCACATCCCTAATATGGAAATTTGTAGTGCTGCAATTGGGCAATAATTAATGTAGTAGATAGGGGCTTTCTTGTATGATATCAAATTAGAATAAAAAAAATTAAATTTCTTCTATAAAGGTAAGACGAGTCCACGAATTCATCCTTTACTTGTGGAATATTATCTTCCTGCTAACAGGTAGTGGCAAAGAGCACCACAGCAGAGCTGTCTATATAGCTCCTCCCTTAGCTCCACCCCCAGTCATTCTCTTTTCCTACTCTAAGTACTAGGAAGGGTAAAGTGAAAGAGGTGATGAAATATTAGTTTTTAATTTCTTCAAGCAAGAGTTTATTTTAAATGGTACCGGTGTGTACTATTTACTCTCAGGCAGCAGATGGATGAAGACTGCTGCCTGGAGGATGATGATCTTAGCATTTGTAACTAAGTTCCATTGCTGTTCCCACAGAGGCTGAGGAGTACAGGAAACTTCAGTGTGAGGAACGGTTTCATGCTATGCAGCAATGAGGTATGTTCAGTCATATTTTTCTGGAGAGATTGTGTATTTCAGAAAGGCTGACCTTATACCCAAGAGGGTAAGGGCAAGCAGTAATCCTAGAGCTAAAAAAGGGCATTACTTAGCTTGCATATTGGGTCAATTACAAATATGGTTGACACTGAATTGCAAATGTTTGTGAGCAAACGTTTTTTGATTTAGGAGTGCTTAACGTTTTTGTGGGCAATAACGTTTTGGGCAGCTTTTTCAAGGGCACACATGGCTTAACTTTTTGGGTCTAAGGTCGCGGGGCATAGCTGTGGCACCTTATCTGGACGATATCTTAATCCAGGGGTCAACTTTCCAACTAGCCAAGTCTCACACGGACATCATGGTGGCTTTTCTAAGATCTCACGGGTAGAAGGTGAACGTACAAAAGAAGAGATGGAAGATATTGACCTACATATATGCAGGCAGTGACTACGAGAGAGAGTAATACTGCAAGAGGGGTCATAGCTGCAAGACATTTGTACATCATATACGGCATCAAGGATTTCACTTTCATCACGAGAGAGCAGCTACCTGGACAGCTGTTAATGTTCCAGAAAGCGGTTGTAGAACTTCTCAAGTGCCTTACTTCTTGTGAGTACGATTAATGTGTGGGGAGTGAACAACTTTCAATACAGATTCACACTATGTTGGCGCCTTCTTTTCTTTTGTGTTCTATACAGATTTGCTTCGTTTGAATTGCCTTCAACTTTTGGAAGAAGTTTTTGCTGCCACACCTTCACTATATGAACTTTGGACTTTTGTGATCACACACCAGGTTTTTGGTTTGATTGTTGTATCATTATTGACCTATTCTGTGAGATACATCTCATTTTATTTAGCGTACGGGTCACATATTTTTGCTTTTTCACATCAATTATCTTATGCACTTTATATTGTACCTTTTAATCAGAGGTATTGTATGTTAATATCATTACTGTTTATAGTTTGACAACATTATTATTAGGCGCAACTGACATTCATCACTTGGTTTTTAGAACGTACAAAAGAGTTCACTTATTCCTCTCACAAGAGTTCCTTTCCTGGGAACTCTGATAGATTCGGTGGACATGAAAATTTTTCTGACGGAGGTCAGGAAATCAAAAAGTTTATCAATCTGCCGAGCTCTTCATTTCATTCATCGCCCGTCAGGGGCTCAGTGTATGGAGGTAATCGGCTTAATGGTAGCGGCAATGGACATAGTTCTGTTTGCTCGCTTGCATCTCAGACCACTGCAACTTTGCATGCTCAAACAGTGGAATGGGGATTATGCAGATTTATCTCCTCAGATACATCTGGACCAAGAGACCAGAGACTCTCTTCTTTGGTGGTTGTCACAGGATCATCTGTCCAAGGGAATGTGTTTCCGCAGGCCTGCGTGGGTCAATGTGACGACGGACGCCAGCCTATTGGGCTTTGGTGCAGTCTGGAATTCCCTGAAAGCACAGGGATTGTGGACTCAGGAGGAGGCTCTCCTCCCAATAAATATTCTAGAACTGAGATCGATATTCAACGCGCTTCAGGCATGGCCTCAGCTGGCGTCGGCCAGATTCATAAGATTCCAGTCGGACAATATCACAACTGTAGCATATATCAATCATCAGGGGGGAACAAAGAGTTCTCTAGCGATGATAGAGGTTACCAAGATAATTCAATGGGCAAAGACTCACTCTTGGCGCTTACAGCTAGGATAGATCTATATTTATATGAAAATACGAATAAATAATACAAAATATATATATATATATATATATATATATATATATATATATATATATATATATGAGCAAGAGATAATAGATATATTAAGAGGCTTCTAAGAGATTGCTTAAAATGATACAGCACTCAAGAAAAGATATCAAGAATTTAATATTAGTAAATAAATAAATACAATTGATAAAGAACAATGTCTAAAATATCAAGCACAATTACAATATAAAATTTAAAGGGAAGGGGTATGCAGGGCAGTAAAACCTAACTCTAAAGACTAGCTCAAACAAGCAGATTACAATAGAGAGGTACAATGTCAAGCAGAACGATTCCCTATTCCTAAATACACACGTGGATAAGAGATGGCCTCAGTGATGTAAATATAGCACTCGATAATAAAACACTGAATAATAAAACACTGAATAATAAAACATTCAAATATAGAATCTGGACGTCCAGTATTAAAATAATAGGGATAAACGTGCAAAAGAAAATAATCTAAAAGGGTTAAATATAAACAATGATCAGAATAAAAATGATCAGAGTAAATTGTCCCGTGAGAGCAAATATATATATAGGCTCAGTAAGCAACGATGGTATTGTATATCACCAGTATGTCTATTGGAGCTTAGTCTATTCACTTTATGCTCTCAAATGTAGTTGATCTTGCTCATCGAGTATTGGATCAAACTTACACACATTTGAGAGTGGTACCTTAAGCTTTGTTAAGAAGAGAGAAGGCAGCTGTCTGTAGTAGAGTGGATCGATCTTTTCTGTCTCTATTCAGTAGTCGGTCTGTGTCCGATAACCGCCTCTTCAAAATCACAAGAGCAGTGTATCTAGTAGCCAGCTTAGGCTTTGCTGGCGTCTTCTGTTTCTGCACGGCCGGTCACGTGATGTTGTGTCAGCTGTCAGGTAACGTGTAGCCGTATCAGCTGTTTTTACCGGTGTCCGCGCACTCTCTGCTTTCAGTGAAAGCTAAGTCGGTATATTCAGAATTGGTGTGTTGGAAGTTCCTCCTTCCAGGCTTACAGCTGAGGGTGAACTCTTCTTAATGGAAAGTAGCACCACTCCTCTTTTAGATAGAAATAGAGGGTGATGTGAATGTCTCAAGGTGGATGGTAGTAAACAACTTCAACGCATTTCTCCCCTTCCTGGGGCTTTTTCAAGAAGTGTTCACCTGTCTTCTAGGGCTCCTTAATATACACCTCATAGGTGTCTCATTGGTCAAAAGTCCTGTGGGTGTGTGAATCAATTACCAGGTGATATTTAAGGTGGTAATTTTTCGTTCTATGCAATAGATTATAGTTCAATTTCTTAGGGATATTTAAGGTGGTATCCTTTGGATCTCATCAGTAGTGATTTTACAGACATATACTGCATAGGTTATACAACATTCTCCATATATATATAAATTATAGACATTTGGATAATTATCATAGATTAATATTAGTGTAAGAGATATAGTTAGACTCAGTATATTTTACTCTAAAAAGATGAAATTATTAAAATTAAAAAACAAAGGTTGAAAAGGATAATATTTTTGAAAAAAAATTTTTAAAAACTTTTTTAAAAATTCTTAAAATTTAAAAAAAAAAAAAAAAAAAAAAAAAAACCTTCAAAAAATTTCCAAATTTCTTTAATCATACATAAATGGGCTTAGATCCAGTTCTGAGTTTAAACCCAGGGGGTGTAAAGTTTTCATATTGTATATTAGCTCAGCCTCTCTTTTGAGTAGTTTAGTCTCGTAATTTCCCCCTCTCCAGTCACGTTTAACTTTCATTATTCCCCAAAAAGAGAAATCTTTAAGTTTATTGTTGTGGACATTCCTAAAGTGACTATACAGATGTGTGTCCATCTTTCCCTTTTCTATTATGCACAGGTGTTCCCTTATTCTTTCCCTTAATGTTCTTGAGGTCTCACCTAGGTACTGTTTTTTACAGCTACACTGTATTAAATAGATGATCCCTTTATCAGTGCATCGTATTGTATCCGTAATGGGAAATACTTCACCCGTTTGTGTGGAAGAGTACTGTTTTATTTTATTGCTGTAGTTACATGATCTGCAGCAATGACAGGGGTAGAAACCTTTTAGTGTGTTCCCTAAAAGATCCTGTTCTTTTAGGGGGGGTTTTGTCTTAAATTCACTTGGCGCTAGTAGTGTTTTTAGGTTTCTAGATTTCCTGTATATAAATTTTGGATTTAGGGAGATTTTATCCCCTATGATTGGATCTTCTCTCACATGATGCCAGTGTTTCTTGATTATTTTTTCTATCTTTTTGTGTTCTCCATTAAAATTTGTGATAAATGGAACTGATATTTCATCTATTGGTTGTATTTCAAGATTAGTTTTGTCTTTATATGTAAGTAGTGTTGCTCTATCTATGTGTTTAACTTCTTCATAATTTACCTCTATTAGCTTATCTTCATAGCCTTTTTCCCCAATTTTTTTGCTCAGGATTTGTGCCTGTTCTTCGTAATCTAATATGTTTGAACAATTCTTTCTTATTCTTAAGAACTGTGCTCTAGGGATATTGGTTTTCCATTTGGACAGATGGCAGCTATCAGCATGTATAAAATTATTAGCGTCCACTTTTTTGAAAAATGTTTTAGTGGTAAATTTATCTGTTTCTACTGTTATATCAAGGTCAAGAAATGAGACCCTTTCTTTGCTTATTTCATATGTGAAATGTAACCCTCTATTGTTTGTGTTCATAGCTGAAAAGAATTCAGTTAGTGTAGTATCATTCCCTTTCCACAATATAAGAATATCATCTATGTATCTTTTATAGGACACCAGGTTTTTCGCCAAGCTATTCGAACCTAGGAAATCTGATTCCCAGTCTCCCATAAATAGGTTCGCATAGCTTGGCGCAAACCTGGTGCCCATTGCAGTGCCTTTTATTTGCACATACATTTTTTGATTGAAGGAGAAAGTATTATTCACCAGGATAAATCTAATGCTTTCTAAGATAAACTCTCTTTGTTCTTTATCGATAGTGTCATCTTTTGATAGAAAGTTGGAGACTGCTTTAATGCCTAGATCGTGTGCAATATTGGTGTACAGTGATGTTACATCACACGTAGCCAGTAATATATCACCCTCTATTTTTAGGTTATCTAGTAATTGTAGGACTTGGGTTGAGTCTTTTAGAAAAGATGGTAGTTTTTTGACGTATTTTTGGAGAAATCTGTCTATGTACTGTGATAAATTAGAAGTAAGTGATTGAATACCTGAGATTATTGGGCGACCGGGAGGTTGTTTGAGATCTTTATGTATTTTAGGTAGAAAGTAGAAAATTGGTATTTTGGGGAATTCTGGGTATATATAGTTATATTCTTTCGTGTTCAGAATGCCCTTCTCTTTTGCAGCGTCTAAATGCATTTTCAAAAGAATTTGGTCTACCCTGGTAGGATCTCTTTTAAGTTCTTTGTAGGTTGATATATCTTTTAATAGTCTTTCTGCCTCTTGTACATAGTAGCTCTTATCCATTATCACCACTCCTCCCCCTTTGTCTGCTGGTTTTATAATAATATCTTTGTTCATCTTTAACTTTTGTAGAGTAGCATTTTCAGATTTTGTCAGATTCTGGGGTAGTTTTCTATTATTTTTATATTTTTCAAGGTCTTTCTGTACTAGTGTTTCGAATAGTTCTATATTTTTACCCTTGTCTTGTGTGGGGTAGAATTTGGATTTCGGTTTTAGTTCAGTGTGAGTATATTTTGCAGTAGTTATTGCTGGTGGTTTGGGGGTAAATTCTAATGGGTGTTTAAGGAAGTGTCTTTTTAGTGTCAGTTTCCTTACAAATTGTGTTACGTTTATGAGGGTTTCAAATTTATTTAATTGAGACGTGGGTGCAAACGATAGACCACGTCCTAGTACTTTATTTTCCTCATTACTTAGTTCTGTTTTGCTAATATTAAAAATTCCATGATTCTTTGGTTCTACCACATCTCCCTTCTCTCTCTGGGCCTCTTTATTATTTCTCCTCCTTCCTCCTCTCTTTCCTCTAACATTCTTTTTCTTTGACCCATTAGTGGAGCTAGTTGGACTTTTTCTATAATGGTGCCCCTGGCATTTTCTGCCCTTGGGTTGTCCCCTAAAAAATGAGCCCCTTGGGCTATTTCAGTTCTTTCTATTTGATGGTCATTGCCTGGTTTATGTGATAATGGTTGGAATCTGTTTCTCAGAGGTATTCTTCAATTCTTATCATTCTTGTAAATTGAGTTATGTTGCCTATCAGTGTGTGGTCTTTCTTTATTTCTCTCGTTTCTCCAATTTTGGTTAGAGTAACTTTGGTAATGATTATGATACTCTGTCGAATCTAGGGTTATTCATTGTTTGATTTGCATACTCTCTTTCAGAGTAGTGATACTGTCTTTGTCTATTATTCGCGTCATAATCATATCTCCTACGTGGTGCCTCTTGCCATCTATATTCTCCCTCATAGTGATTATCTCTCCTTTGTATGTTGGGTGTATTATGTGTTGATTTATTTCTATGTCTATAGTCTTCCTGTCTCCTATAGTTATTTGGTGTGTTTTGATTAATGGATATTTCGTTATAAGTTTGTTTTTGCATTCTGTTTTGTGCCAGGTTGCTATTCCTCTGTTGGGGTAGTGTATCTTTATCTATTTCATTTTCTATATTACCCATTGCATAGTCATCTTTATCTCTTTTCAGTTTTTTCTTTTTTATTATTTGTAATTCAGTATTAGTCTTTTTTAGAGATTTTATTATTTCTGTCTGTTTTTCTTTAAATGTGTCAGAGTCTTTTCTACTCTCCAGGCTCTCTTTTATCTCATTTACTCTTCTATCTATTTCTGTTAGGCTTATATTTCTAGCCTTCTTAATAATGTTGATGAGTGTAAATGATGCTTTCTCCTGTTAAGTGTGGTCAGTCCACGGGTCATCATTACTTCTGGGATATTATCTCCTCCCCTACAGGAAGTGCAAGAGGATTCACCCAGCAGAGCTGCTATATAGCTCCTCCCCCCTACGTCACCTCCAGTCATTCTCTTGCACCCAACGAATAGATAGGATGTGTGAGAGGACTGTGGTGATTTAATTAGTTTATTACCTTCAATCAAAAGTTTGTTATTTTATAATAGCACCGGAGTGTGTTATTCATTCTCTGGTAGAATTTGAAGAAGAATCTACCTGAGTTTTTTCTATGATTTTAACCGGAGTAGTTAAGATCATATTGCTGTTTCTCGGCCATCTGAGGAGAGGTAAACTTCAGATCAGGGGACAGCAGGCAGATTAATCTGCAAAGAGGTATGTAGCAGTTTGTTATTTTCTGACATGGAATTGATGAGAAAATCCTGCCATACCGTTATAATGTAAACTCAGCCTTAAATGCAGTAGATGTAGCTGGTATCAGGCTGTCATGTATGTATATTTTACACTTCAGTATTCTGGGGAATGGTACTTCACTGGATTTATACTGTATGCATAGACTTAACCTAATTTGCAGAGACTTGCAATAGGTTTTAAATAACAATTAATTTATTGAGGTTAAACGTTTTTTTGCTGGCATGTAAAAACGTTTATTTCTCTGAGGTACTGGGTGAAAAAATGTTTTGGGCACTATTTTTTCCACTTGGCAATAGTTTTGTTTAAATTAAAGCAGTTCACTGATCTCTCTCACTGTTATGTGTGAGGGGGAGGGGCCATTTTTGGCGCTTTTACTACGCATCAAAAAACTCAGTCAGAGGTTCATTTTCTTCCTGCATGATCCGGTTCATCTCTACAGAACTCAGGGATCTCCAAAGCCTTTTTTGAGGGAGGTAATCATCACAGCAGAGCTGTGAAGATTGTAGTTGACTGTGATAAACAACGTTTATTTGTGTATTTTTTCTGCTGCCATGGTTAGTTATCCTTTGCTAATGGGAACAATCCTTTGCTAAAATTGTATATTTCTTACAAAGATTTGATGCTATAACTTAATTATTTTCAACTGTCATAATTTTTTCTGTGCTTCTTATAGGCACAGTTCGTTTTCATATTATTGTAAATTACTTGAAAAAGCATTTCCAAGTTGCTAGTTAATTGCTAGTGTGTTAAACATGTCTGATTCAGAGGAAGATACATGTGCTATATGTGCTAATGCCAAAGTGGAGCCCAATAGAAATTTATGTACTAACTGTATTGATGCTACTTTAAATAAAAGTCAATCTGTACAAATTGAACATATTTCACCAGACAACGAGGGGAGAGTTATGCCGACTAACTCGCCTCACGTGTCAGTACCTGCATCTCCCGCTCGGGAGGTGCGTGATATTGTAGCGCCGAGTACATCTGGGCGGCCATTTCAAATCACATTACAGGATATGGCTACTGTTATGACTGAAGTTTTGGCTAAATTACCAGAACTTAGAGGCAAGCGTGATCACTCTGGGGTGAGAACAGAGTGCGCTGATAATATTAGGGCCATGTCAGACACTGCGTCGCAGGCGGCAGAACATGAGGACGGAGAACTTCATTCTGTGGGTGACGGTTCTGATCCAAACAGACTGGATTCAGATATTTCAAATTTTAAATTTAAGCTGGAAAACCTCCGTGTATTACTAGGGGAGGTGTTAGCGGCTCTGAATGATTGTAACACAGTTGCAATACCAGAGAAAATGTGTAGGTTGGATAAATATTTTGCGGTACCGGCGAGTACTGATGTTTTTCCTATACCTAAGAGACTTACTGAAATTGTTACTAAGGAGTGGGATAGGCCCGGTGTGCCGTTCTCACCTCCTCCGATATTTAGAAAAATGTTTCCAATAGACGCCACCACACGGGACTTATGGCAAACGGTCCCTAAGGTGGAGGGAGCAGTTTCTACTTTAGCTAAGCGTACCACTATCCCGGTGGAGGATAGCTGTGCCTTTTCAGATCCAATGGATAAAAAATTAGAGGGTTACCTTAAGAAAATGTTTGTTCAACAAGGTTTTATATTGCAACCTCTTGCATGTATTGCGCCTGTCACGGCTGCAGCAGCATTTTGGTTTGAGTCTCTGGAAGAGACACTTGAATCATCTACACTAGATGAGATTACAGTCAAACTTAGAACCCTTAAGTTAGCTAACTCATTTATTTCAGATGCCGTAGTACATTTAACTAAACTTACGGCTAAAATCCTGGTCAGCTGATGTTACTTCTACATCTAAATTGCTTAATATACCTTTCAAAGGGCAGACCTTATTCGTGCCCGGTTTGAAGGAGATTATCGCTGACATTACAGGAGGTAAAGGCCATGCCCTGCCTCAGGACAAAGCCAAACCTAGGGCTAGACAGTCTAATTTTCGTTCCTTTCGTAATTTTAAAGCAGGAACAGCATCAACTTCCTCTGCACCAAAACAGGAAGGAGCTGTTGCTCGCTACAGACAAGGTTGGAAACCTAACCAGTCCTGGAACAAGGGCAAGCAGGCCAGGAAACCTGCTGCTGCCCCTAAGACAGCATGAATCGAGGGTCCCCGATCCGGGACCGGATCTAGTAGGGGGCAGACTTTCTCTCTTCGCCCAGGCTTGGGCAAGAGATGTTCAGGATCCCTGGGCGTTAGAGATCATATCTCAGGGATACCTTCTGGACTTCAAATCCTCTCCCCCAAGAGGGAGATTTCATCTGTCAAGGTTGTCAACAAACCAAATAAAGAAAGAAGCGTTCCTACGCTGCGTACAAGATCTTTTATTAATGGGAGTGATCCATCCAGTTCCGCGGTCGGAACAAGGACAAGGGTTTTACTCAAATCTGTTTGTAGTTCCCAAAAAAGAGGGAACTTTCAGGCCAATCTTGTATTTAAAGATCCTAAACAAATTCCTAAGAGTTCCATCGTTCAAGATGGAAACGATTCGAACAATTTTGCCCATGATCCAAGAGGGTCAGTACATGACCACAGTGGATTTAAAGGATGCTTACCTTCACATACCGATTCACAGAAATCATTACCGGTATCTAAGGTTTGCCTTTCTAGACAGGCATTACCAGTTTGTAGCTCTTCCATTCGGATTGGCTACAGCTCCAAGAATCTTCACAAAGGTTCTGGGTACTCTTCTGGCGGTACTAAGACCGCAAGGAATTTCGGTAGCTCCATACCTAGACGACATTCTGATACAAGCTTCAAGCTTTCAAACTGCCAAGTCTCATACAGAGTTAGTACTGGCATTTCTAAGGTCGCATGGATGGAAGGTGAACGAAAAGAAGAGTTCTCTCTTTCCACTCACAAGAGTTCCCTTCTTGGGGACTCTGATAGATTCTGTAGAAATGAAGATTTACCTGACAGAAGACAGGTTAACAAAGCTTCAAAATGCATGCCGGGTCCTTCATTCCATTCAACACCCGTCAGTAGCTCAATGCATGGAGGTGATCGGCTTAATGGTAGCGGCAATGGACATAGTACCTTTTGCACGCCTACATCTCAGACCGCTGCAATTGTGCATGCTAAGTCAGTGGAATGGGGATTACTCAGATTTGTCCCCCACTCTGAATCTGAATCAAGAGACCAGAAATTCTCTTCTATGGTGGCTTTATCGGCCACACCTGTCCAGGGGAATGCCATTCAGCAGGCCAGACTGGACAATTGTAACAACAGACGCCAGCCTTCTAGGTTGGGGTGCTGTCTGGAATTCTCTGAAGGCTCAGGGACTATGGAATCAGGAGGAGAGTCTCCTTCCAATAAACATTCTGGAATTGAGAGCAGTTCTCAATGCCCTTCTGGCTTGGCCCCAGTTAACAACTCGGGGGTTCATCAGGTTTCAGTCGGACAACATCACGACTGTAGCTTACATCAACCATCAGGGAGGGAAAAGTCGTCAGACTTTTCATCCGGGGGAGTGGGAACTTCATCCGGAGGTCTTTGCCCAGATACTTCGACGTTGGGGCAAACCAGAGATAGATCTCATGGCGTCTCGTCAGAACGCCAAGCTTCCTCGCTACGGGTCCAGATCCAGGGATCCGGGAGCGGTTCTGATAGATGCTTTGACAGCACCTTGGACCTTCGGGATGGCTTATGTGTTTCCACCCTTCCCGATGCTTCCTCGATTGATTGCCAGAATCAAACAGGAGAGAGCATCAGTGATTCTAATAGCACCTGCATGGCCACGCAGGACTTGGTATGCAGATCTAGTAGACATGTCATCCTGTCCGCCTTGGTCTCTACCTCTGAAACAGGACCTTCTGATCCAGGGTCCATTCAAACATCAAAATCTAACTTCTCTGAAGCTGACTGCTTGGAAATTGAACGCTTGATTTTATCAAAACGTGGTTTTTCTGAGCCAGTTATTGATACCTTAATACAGGCTAGGAAGCCTGTTACCAGAAGGATTTACCATAAAATATGGCGTAAATACTTATATTGGTGCGAATCCAAGAGTTACTCATGGAGTAAGGTTAGGATTCCAAGGATATTGTCTTTTCTACAAGAAGGTTTAGAAAAGGGGTTATCCGCTAGTTCTTTAAAGGGACAGATTTCAGCTCTGTCCATTCTTTTACACAAACGTCTGTCAGAAGTTCCGGACGTTCAAGCTTTTTGTCAGGCTTTAGCTAGGATCAAGCCTGTGTTTAAAACTGTTGCTCCGCCATGGAGTTTGAACTTAGTTCTTAATGTTTTACAGGGTGTTCCGTTTGAACCCCTTCATTCCATTGATATCAAGTTGTTATCTTGGAAAGTTCTGTTTTTAATGGCTATTTCCTCGGCTCGAAGAGTTTCTGAGTTATCTGCCTTACATTGTGATTCTCCTTATCTGATTTTTCATTCAGACAAGGTAGTTCTGCGTACTAAACCTGGGTTCCTACCTAAGGTGGTCACTAACAGGAATATCAATCAAGAGATTGTTGTTCCATCTTTGTGTCCTAATCCTTCCTCGAAGAAGGAACGTCTGCTACACAATCTAGATGTAGTCCGTGCCCTGAAATTTTATCTACAGGCAACTAAGGATTTTCGTCAAACGTCTTCCCTGTTTGTCGTTTATTCTGGTCAGAGGAGAGGTCAAAAAGCTTCGGCTACCTCTCTCTCTTTTTGGCTTCGTAGCATAATACGATTAGCCTATGAGACTGCTGGACAGCAGCCTCCTGAAAGAATTACAGCTCATTCTACTAGAGCTGTGGCTTCCACTTGGGCCTTTAAGAATGAGGCTTCTGTTGAACAGATTTGCAAGGCTGCAACTTGGTCTTCTCTTCATACTTTTTCCAAATTTTACAAATTTGACACTTTTGCTTCTTCGGAGGCTGTTTTTGGGAGAAAGGTTCTTCAGGCAGTGGTTCCCTCCGTATAAAGAGCCTGCCTGTCCCTCCCGTCATCCGTGTACTTTTGCTTTGGTATTGGTATCCCAGAAGTAATGATGACCCGTGGACTGACCACACTTAACAGGAGAAAACAAAATTTATGCTTACCTGATAAATTCATTTCTCCTGTAGTGTGGTCAGTCCACGGCCCGCCCTGTTTTTTATGGCAGGCTAAAAAAATTTTTGGATTATACTCCAGTCACCACTACACCCTTCGGCTTCTCCTTTCTCATTGGTCCTTTGGTCGAATGACTGGAGGTGACGTAGGGGGGAGGAGCTATATAGCAGCTCTGCTGGGTGAATCCTCTTGCACTTCCTGTAGGGGAGGAGATAATATCCCAGAAGTAATGATGACCCGTGGACTGACCACACTACAGGAGAAATTAATTTATCAGGTAAGCATAAATTTTGTTTTTTCTAGAGAGGTAAACCATTCCTCTTGTAGGATATCGTTGAGTTCAAATGTACATTTTTTCTCTAATCTTAATCCCCTTGGGACTATGTTAAGGGCTATATATTTCTCTAGATAGTTCATCTCTGTTTTTTGTTTTAGTTCTTTAATTAGTAGTTTTTCAAGTTCATTCATTAGCTCTTTTGTACTAGTATTTGTATTTTGTGCAGTTTCTATTTCTGTGTTTATGTCTGCGTTATCCAATTCAAGTAAGATACTGTTTCTTGTACTAAAAAGATCCATAGTGATGTGTATCTATAAGATAATAAATATTTCCCTTTAAGAAAATGGTTAATTATACCAATGATCTGTATAAAAAGCAGCTAGATTCAAAAGAGAGTCAGACAGTTTTGGAGTAGGGGAAGAATCAGCGCTAGTTATAACCTAAAGCCAAATACAAGTAGGGACCCTCTCAAGAAATCCCTTGGGTGTGTGGCTACAGAAAAGTGGAAGTATTGGCGCTTACAGCTAGGATAGATCTATATTTATATGAAAATACGAATAAATAATACAAAAAAAAATATATATATATATATATATATATATATATATATATATATATATGAGCAAGAGATAATAAAGATATATTAAGGGGCTTCTAAGAGATTGCTTAAAATGATACAGCACTCAAGAAAAGATATCAAGAATTTAATATTAGTAAATAAATAAATACAATTGATAAAGAACAATGTCTAAAATATCAAGCACAATTACAATATAAAATTTAAAGGGAAGGGGTATGCAGGGCAGTAAAACCTAACTCTAAAGACTAGCTCAAACAAGCAGATTACAATAGAGAGGTACAATGTCAAGCAGAACGATTCCCTATTCCTAAATACACACGTGGATAAGAGATGGCCTCAGTGATGTAAATATAGCACTCGATAATAAAACACTGAATAATAAAACACTGAATAATAAAACATTCAAATATAGAATCTGGACGTCCAGTATTAAAATAGGGATAAACGTGCAAAAGAAAATAATCTAAAAGGGTTAAATATAAACAATGATCAGAATAAAAATGATCAGAGTAAATTGTCCCGTGAGAGCAAATATATATATAGGCTCAGTAAGCAACGATGGTATTGTATATCACCAGTATGTCTATTGGAGCTTAGTCTATTCACTTTATGCTCTCAAATGTAGTTGATCTTGCTCATCGAGTATTGGATCAAACTTACACACATTTGAGAGTGGTACCTTAAGCTTTGTTAAGAAGAGAGAAGGCAGCTGTCTGTAGTAGAGTGGATCGATCTTTTCTGTCTCTATTCAGTAGTCGGTCTGTGTCCGATAACCGCCTCTTCAAAATCACAAGAGCAGTGTATCTAGTAGCCAGCTTAGGCTTTGCTGGCGTCTTCTGTTTCTGCACGGCCGGTCACGTGATGTTGTGTCAGCTGTCAGGTAACGTGTAGCCGTATCAGCTGTTTTTACCGGTGTCCGCGCACTCTCTGCTTTCAGTGAAAGCTAAGTCGGTATATTCAGAATTGGTGTGTTGGAAGTTCCTCCTTCCAGGCTTACAGCTGAGGGTGAACTCTTCTTAATGGAAAGTAGCACCACTCCTCTTTTAGATAGAAATAGAGGGTGATGTGAATGTCTCAAGGTGGATGGTAGTAAACAACTTCAACGCGTTTCTCCCCTTCCTGGGGCTTTTTCAAGAAGTGTTCACCTGTCTTCTAGGGCTCCTTAATATACACCTCATAGGTGTCTCATTGGTCAAAAGTCCTGTGGGTGTGTGAATCAATTACCAGGTGATATTTAAGGTGGTAATTTTTCGTTCTATGCAATAGATTATAGTTCAATTTCTTAGGGATATTTAAGGTGGTATCCTTTGGATCTCATCAGTAGTGATTTTACAGACATATACTGCATAGGTTATACAACATTCTCCATATATATATAAATTATAGACATTTGGATAATTATCATAGATTAATATTAGTGTAAGAGATATAGTTAGACTCAGTATATTTTACTCTAAAAAGATGAAATTATTAAAATTAAAAAACAAAGGTTGAAAAGGATAATATTTTATAGAAAAAGTCCAACTAGCTCCACTAATGGGTCAAAGAAAAAGAATGTTAGAGGAAAGAGAGGAGGAAGGAGGAGAAATAATAAAGAGGCCCAGAGAGAGAAGGGAGATGTGGTAGAACCAAAGAATCATGGAATTTTTAATATTAGCAAAACAGAACTAAGTAATGAGGAAAATAAAGTACTAGGACGTGGTCTATCGTTTGCACCCACGTCTCAATTAAATAAATTTGAAACCCTCATAAACGTAACACAATTTGTAAGGAAACTGACACTAAAAAGACACTTCCTTAAACACCCATTAGAATTTACCCCCAAACCACCAGCAATAACTACTGCAAAATATACTCACACTGAACTAAAACCGAAATCCAAATTCTACCCCACACAAGACAAGGGTAAAAATATAGAACTATTCGAAACACTAGTACAGAAAGACCTTGAAAAATATAAAAATAATAGAAAACTACCCCAGAATCTGACAAAATCTGAAAATGCTACTCTACAAAAGTTAAAGATGAACAAAGATATTATTATAAAACCAGCAGACAAAGGGGGAGGAGTGGTGATAATGGATAAGAGCTACTATGTACAAGAGGCAGAAAGACTATTAAAAGATATATCAACCTACAAAGAACTTAAAAGAGATCCTACCAGGGTAGACCAAATTCTTTTGAAAATGCATTTAGACGCTGCAAAAGAGAAGGGCATTCTGAACACGAAAGAATATAACTATATATACCCAGAATTCCCCAAAATACCAATTTTCTACTTTCTACCTAAAATACATAAAGATCTCAAACAACCTCCCGGTCGCCCAATAATCTCAGGTATTCAATCACTTACTTCTAATTTATCACAGTACATAGACAGATTTCTCCAAAAATACGTCAAAAAACTACCATCTTTTCTAAAAGACTCAACCCAAGTCCTACAATTACTAGATAACCTAAAAATAGAGGGTGATATATTACTGGCTACGTATGATGTAACATCACTGTACACCAATATTGCACACGATCTAGGCATTAAAGCAGTCTCCAACTTTCTATCAAAAGATGACACTATCGATAAAGAACAAAGAGAGTTTATCTTAGAAAGCATTAGATTTATCCTGGTGAATAATACTTTCTCCTTCAATCAAAAAATGTATGTGCAAATAAAAGGCACTGCAATGGGCACCAGGTTTGCGCCAAGCTATGCGAACCTATTTATGGGAGACTGGGAATCAGATTTCCTAGGTTCGAATAGCTTGGCGAAAAACCTGGTGTCCTATAAAAGATACATAGATGATATTCTTATATTGTGGAAAGGGAATGATACTACACTAACTGAATTCTTTTCAGCTATGAACACAAACAATAGAGGGTTACATTTCACATATGAAATAAGCAAAGAAAGGGTCTCATTTCTTGACCTTGATATAACAGTAGAAACAGATAAATTTACCACTAAAACATTTTTCAAAAAAGTGGACGCTAATAATTTTATACATGCGGATAGCTGCCATCTGTCCAAATGGAAAACCAATATCCCTAGAGCACAGTTCTTAAGAATAAGAAAGAATTGTTCAAACATATTAGATTACGAAGAACAGGCACAAATCCTGAGCAAAAAATTTGGGGAAAAAGGCTATGAAGATAAGCTAATAGAGGTAAATTATGAAGAAGTTAAACACATAGATAGAGCAACACTACTTACATATAAAGACAAAACTAATCTTGAAATACAACCAATAGATGAAATATCAGTTCCATTTATCACAAATTTTAATGGAGAACACAAAAAGATAGAAAAAATAATCAAGAAACACTGGCATCATGTGAGAGAAGATCCAATCATAGGGGATAAAATCTCCCTAAATCCAAAATTTATATACAGGAAATCTAGAAACCTAAAAACACTACTAGCGCCAAGTGAATTTAAGACAAAACCCCCCCTAAAAGAACAGGATCTTTTAGGGAACACACTAAAAGGTTTCTACCCCTGTCATTGCTGCAGATCATGTAACTACAGCAATAAAATAAAACAGTACTCTTCCACACAAACGGGTGAAGTATTTCCCATTACGGATACAATACGATGCACTGATAAAGGGATCATCTATTTAATACAGTGTAGCTGTAAAAAACAGTACCTAGGTGAGACCTCAAGAACATTAAGGGAAAGAATAAGGGAACACCTGTGCATAATAGAAAAGGGAAAGATGGACACACATCTGTATAGTCACTTTAGGAATGTCCACAACAATAAACTTAAAGATTTCTCTTTTTGGGGAATAATGAAAGTTAAACGTGACTGGAGAGGGGGAAATTACGAGACTAAACTACTCAAAAGAGAGGCTGAGCTAATATACAATATGAAAACTTTACACCCCCTGGGTTTAAACTCAGAACTGGATCTAAGCCCATTTATGTATGATTAAAGAAATTTGGAAAATTTTTTGAAGGTTTTTTTTTTTTTTTTTAAAATTTTAAGAATTTTTAAAAAAGTTTTTAAAAATTTTTTTCAAAAATATTATCCTTTTCAACCTTTGTTTTTTAATTTTAATAATTTCATCTTTTTAGAGTAAAATATACTGAGTCTAACTATATCTCTTACACTAATATTAATCTATGATAATTATCCAAATGTCTATAATTTATATATATATATGGAGAATGTTGTATAACCTATGCAGTATATGTCTGTAAAATCACTACTGATGAGATCCAAAGGATACCACCTTAAATATCCCTAAGAAATTGAACTATAATCTATTGCATAGAACGAAAAATTACCACCTTAAATATCACCTGGTAATTGATTCACACACCCACAGGACTTTTGACCAATGAGACACCTATGAGGTGTATATTAAGGAGCCCTAGAAGACAGGTGAACACTTCTTGAAAAAGCCCCAGGAAGGGGAGAAACGCGTTGAAGTTGTTTACTACCATCCACCTTGAGACATTCACATCACCCTCTATTTCTATCTAAAAGAGGAGTGGTGCTACTTTCCATTAAGAAGAGTTCACCCTCAGCTGTAAGCCTGGAAGGAGGAACTTCCAACACACCAATTCTGAATATACCGACTTAGCTTTCACTGAAAGCAGAGAGTGCGCGGACACCGGTAAAAACAGCTGATACGGCTACACGTTACCTGACAGCTGACACAACATCACGTGACCGGCCGTGCAGAAACAGAAGACGCCAGCAAAGCCTAAGCTGGCTACTAGATACACTGCTCTTGTGATTTTGAAGAGGCGGTTATCGGACACAGACCGATTACTGAATAGAGACAGAAAAGATCGATCCACTCTACTACAGACAGCTGCCTTCTCTCTTCTTAACAAAGCTTAAGGTACCACTCTCAAATGTGTGTAAGTTTGATCCAATACTCGATGAGCAAGATCAACTACATTTGAGAGCATAAAGTGAATAGACTAAGCTCCAATAGACATACTGGTGATATACAATACCATCGTTGCTTACCGAGCCTATATATATATTTGCTCTCACGGGACAATTTACTCTGATCATTTTTATTCTGATCATTGTTTATATTTAACCCTTTTAGATTATTTTTTTTGCACGTTTATCCCTATTATTTTAATACTGGACGTCCAGATTCTATATTTGAATGTTTTATTATTCAGTGTTTTATTATTCAGTGTTTTATTATCGAGTGCTATATTTACATCACTGAAGCCATCTCTTATCCACGTGTGTATTTAGGAATAGGGAATCGTTCTGCTTGACATTGTACCTCTCTATTGTAATCTGCTTGTTTGAGCTAGTCTTTAGAGTTAGGTTTTACTGCCCTGCATACCCCTTCCCTTTAAATTTTATTTCTCCAACATAGGTGTGTCCGGTCCACGGCGTCATCCTTACTTGTGGGATATTCTCTTCCCCAACAGGAAATGGCAAAGAGCCCAGCAAAGCTGGTCACATGATCCCTCCTAGGCTCCGCCTTCCCCAGTCATTCTCTTTGCCGTTGTACAGGCAACATCTCCACGGAGATGGCTTAGAGTTTTTTGGTGTTTAACTGTAGTTTTTATTATTCAATCAAGAGTTTGTTATTTTAAAATAGTGCTGGTATGTTCTATTTACTCTGAAACAGAAAAGAGATGAAGATTTCTGTTTGTAAGAGGAAAATGATTTTAGCAACCGTTACTAAAATCGATGGCTGTTTCCACACAGGACTGTTGAGAGGAATTAACTTCAGTTGGGGGAACAGTGAGCAGACTTTTGCTGCTTGAGGTATGACACATTCTAACAAGACGATGTAATGCTGGAAGCTGTCATTTTCCCTATGGGATCCGGTAAACCATTTTTATTACAGAAAGTAGATCAGAGGACCAGAGATTCACTCCGTTGGTGGCTGTCCCTGGACAACCTGTCACAGGGGATGAGCTTCCGCAGACCAGAGTGGGTCATTGTCACGACCGACGCCAGTCTGGTGGGCTGGGGCGCGGTCTGGGGACCCCTGAAAGCTCAGGGTCTTTGGTCTCGGGAAGAATCTCTTCTCCCGATAAATATTCTGGAACTGAGATCGATATTCAATGCTCTCAAGGCTTGGCCTCAGCTAGCAAAGGCCAAGTTCATACGGTTTCAATCAGACAACATGACGACTGTTGCGTACATCAACCATCAGGGGGGAACAAGGAGTTCCCTGGCGATGGAAGAAGTGACAAAAATCATTCAATGGGCGGAGACTCACTCCTGCCACTTGTCTGCAATCCACATCCCAGGAGTGGAAAATTGGGAAGCGGATTTTCTGAGTCGTCAGACATTTCATCCGGGGGAGTGGGAACTCCATCCGGAAATCTTTGCCCAAATTACTCAATTGTGGGGCATTCCAGACATGGATCTGATGGCCTCTCGTCAGAACTTCAAGGTTCCTTGCTACGGGTCCAGATCCAGGGATCCCAAGGCGACTCTAGTAGATGCACTAGTAGCACCTTGGACCTTCAAACTAGCTTATGTATTCCCGCCGTTTCCTCTCATCCCCAGGCTGGTAGCCAGGATCAATCAGGAGAGGGCATCGGTGATCTTGATTGCTCCTGCGTGGCCACGCAGGACTTGGTATGCAGACCTGGTGAATATGTCATCGGCTCCACCATGGAAGCTACCTTTGAGACGAGACCTTCTTGTTCAAGGTCCGTTCGAACATCCGAATCTGGTCTCACTCCAACTGACTGCTTGGAGATTGAACGCTTGATCTTATCAAAGCGATGGTTCTCAGATTCTGTCATTGATACTCTTGTTCAGGCCAGAAAGCCTGTAACTAGAAAAATTTACCACAAAATATGGAAAAAATATATCTGTTGGTGTGAATCTAAAGGATTCCCTTGGGACAAGATAAAAATTCCTAAGATTCTATCCTTTCTTCAAGAAGGTTTGGAGAAAAGATTATCTGCAAGTTCCTTGAAGGGACAGATTTCTGCCTTGTCTGTGTTACTTCACACAAAGCTGGCAGCTGTGCCAGATGTTCAAGCCTTTGTTCAGGCTCTGGTTAGAATCAAGCCTGTTTACAAACCTTTGACTCCTCCTTGGAGTCTCAATTTAGTTCTTTCAGTTCTTCAGGGGGTTCCGTTTGAACCCTTACATTCCGTTGATATTAAGTTATTATCTTGGAAAGTTTTGTTTTTGGTTGCAATTTCTTCTGCTAGAAGAGTTTCAGAATTATCTGCTCTGCAGTGTTCTCCTCCTTATCTGGTGTTCCATGCAGATAAGGTGGTTTTACGTACTAAACCTGGTTTTCTTCCGAAAGTTGTTTCTAACAAAAACATTAACCAGGAGATAGTCGTGCCTTCTTTGTGTCCGAATCCAGTTTCAAAGAAGGAACGTTTGTTGCACAATTTGGATGTTGTTCGTGCTCTAAAATTCTATTTAGATGCTACAAAGGATTTTAGACAAACATCTTCCTTGTTTGTTGTTTATTCTGGTAAAAGGAGAGGTCAAAAAGCAACTTCTACCTCTCTCTCTTTTTGGATTAAAAGCATCATCAGATTGGCTTATGAGACTGCCGGACGGCAGCCTCCTGAAAGAATCACAGCTCATTCCACTAGGGCTGTGGCTTCCACATGGGCCTTCAAGAACGAGGCTTCTGTTGATCAGATATGTAAGGCAGCGACTTGGTCTTCACTGCACACTTTTACTAAATTTTACAAGTTTTATACTTTTGCTTCTTCTGAGGCTATTTTTGGGAGAAAGGTTTTGCAAGCCGTGGTGCCTTCCATCTAGGTGACCTGATTTGCTCCCTCCCTTCATCCGTGTCCTAAAGCTTTGGTATTGGTTCCCACAAGTAAGGATGACGCCGTGGACTGGACACACCTATGTTGGAGAAAACAGAATTTATGTTTACCTGATAAATTACTTTCTCCAACGGTGTGTCCGGTCCACGGCCCGCCCTGGTTTTTTTAATCAGGTCTGATAATTTATTTTCTTTAACTACAGTCACCACGGTATCATATGGTTTCTCCTATGCGAATATTCCTCCTTTACGTCGGTCGAATGACTGGGGAAGGCGGAGCCTAGGAGGGATCATGTGACCAGCTTTGCTGGGCTCTTTGCCATTTCCTGTTGGGGAAGAGAATATCCCACAAGTAAGGATGACGCCGTGGACCGGACACACCGTTGGAGAAAGTAATTTATCAGGTAAACATAAATTCTGTTATTGTAATTGTGCTTGATATTTTAGACATTGTTCTTTATCAATTGTATTTATTTATTTACTAATATTAAATTCTTGATATCTTTTCTTGAGTGCTGTATCATTTTAAGCAATCTCTTAGAAGCCCCTTAATATATCTTTATTATCTCTTGCTCATATATATATATATATATATATATTTTGTATTATTTATTCGTATTTTCATATAAATATAGATCTATCCTAGCTGTAAGCGCCAATACTTCCACTTTTCTGTAGCCACACACCCAAGGGATTTCTTGAGAGGGTCCCTACTTGTATTTGGCTTTAGGTTATAACTAGCGCTGATTCTTCCCCTACTCCAAAGACTCACTCTTGCCATCTATCAGCAATCTATATCCCAGGAGTGGAGAACGGGGAAGCAGATTTTCTAAGTTGTCAGACTTTTCATCCGGGGGAGTGGGAACTCCATCCGGAGGTGTTTGCACAATTGATTCAGCAATGGGGCACACCAGAATTGGATCTGATGGCGTCTCGTCCGAATGCCAAACTTCCTCGATACAGGTCCAGGTCAAGGGATCCTCAGGCAGTACTGATAGATGCTCTAGCAGTACCCTGGTCGTTCAACCTGGCTTATGTGTTTCCACCATTTTCTCTCCTTCCTCGTTTGATTGCCAGAATCAAACAGGAGAGAGCTTCAGTGATTTTGATAGCACCTGCGTGGCCACACAGGACTTGGTATGCAGACCTGGTGGACATGTCATCTCTTCCACCATGGACTCTGCCACTGAGACAGGACCTTCTGATTCAAGGTCCGTTCCAGCATCCAAATCTAGTTTCTCTGCAACTGACTGCTTGGAGATTGAACGTTTGATTTTATCCAAGCGGGGGTTGGTCATAGATACCTTGATTCAGGCTCGAAAGCCTGTCACCAGGAAAATTTATTATAAGATATGGCGTTAATATCTTTATTGGTGCGAATCCAAAGGCTACTCATGGAATAAGATCAGGATTCATAGGATTTTGTCCTTTCTCCAAGAAGGATTGGAGAAGGGGCTATCAGCTAGTTCCTTAAAGGGACAGATATCTGCTTTATCAATTCTACTGCACAAACGTCTGGCAGATGTTCCAGACGTTCAGTCGTTCTGTCAGGCTTTAGTTAGAATCAAGCCTGTGTTTAAACCTGTTGCTCCGCCATGGAGTTTGAATTTGGTTCTTAAGGTTCTTCAAGGGGTTCCGTTTGAACCTATGCATTCCATAGATATTAAGCTTCTATCTTGGAAAGTTCTGTTTTTAGTTGCTATCTCTTCGGCTCGAAGAGTTTCTGAACTATCTGCATTGCAATGCCACTCGCCTTATCTTGTTTTCCATGCTGATAAGGTGGTTTTGCGTACCAAACCTGGATTCCTTCCTAAGGTTGTTACTAATAATAATATTAATCAGGAAATTGTTGTTCCTTCTCTGTGTCCTAATCCTTCCTCCAAGAAGGAGCGTCTATTGCACAACTTGGATGTGGTTCGTGCTTTAAAGTTTTACTTGCAAGCGACTAAAGATTTCCGTCAAACATCTTCTTTGTTTGTTGTCTATTCTGGAAAACGTAGAGGTCCAAAAGCTACGGCTACCTCTCTTGCCTTTTGGCTGAAAAGCATCATCCGTTTGGCATACGAGATTGCTAGACAGCAGCCTCCTGAAAGAATTACAGCTCACTCTACTAGAGCGGTGGCTTCCACACAGGCTTTTAAAAATGATGCTTCTGTTGAACAGATTTGTAAGGCTGCGACTTGGTCTTCGCTTCATACCTTTTCCAAATTTTACAAATTTGATACCTTTGCTTCTTCGGAGGCTATTTTTGGGAGAAAAGTGCTTCAAGCAGTGGTGCCTTCTGTTTAACCATCTGTCTTGTCCCTCCCGTTCATCTGTGTCCTGTAGCTTTGGTATTGTATCCCACAAGTAAAGGATGAATCTGTGGACTCGTCTTACCTTTATAGAAGAAAAGTAAATTTATACTTACCTGAAAAATTGATTTCTTCTATGGTAAGACGAGTCCACGGCCCGCCCTGTCATTTTAAGACAAATTATATTTTTTTGATTTAAACTTCAGTCACCTCTGCACCTTGTAGTTTCTCCTTTTCCTTCCTGTACCTTTGGTCGAATGACTGGGGGGTGGAGCTAAGGGAGGAGCTATATAGACAGCTCTGCTGTGGTGCTCTTTGCCACTTCCTGTTAGCGGGAGGATAATATCCCACAATAAAGGATGAATCCGTTTACTCATCTTACCATAGAAGAATTTAATTTATCAGGTAAGCATAAATTTACTTTTTATTAACTTTAGAAGCTTTGTGTCTAAGTAAGTTTTTAAGCTGCAGATTATTAGACCCTCTTTCTGAATCATTTTTTTTTAATATTGCCATTTTTTTTTTTTTAACTTTTTGTAATCCTTTAAATGAGCAGAACTTGTGAATGTATAGTAGTTGTCTGAATAGGACTGCCAGGTTGACACCTTGTACAGTTTCCTTACGTTGATTGTTCTACTTGCTATTAAACCAAGTCAGTTCAAGACCTCGGAGCTGAAGCATATTTAGCTCCCCATTAATTTGGCATATTTTAGGTTCTAAAGATTTACTGTAAAATGTTTTAGGTTTTCAGTTTGTGACTCCTCACATTAAAGGGACACTGAACCCAAATCTTTTCTTTCGTGATTCAGATAGAGCATGCAATTTTAAGCAACTTTCTAATTTACTCCTAATATCACATTTTCTTCATTCTCTGGGTATCTTTATTTGAAATGCAAGAATGTAAGTTTAGATGCCAGCCCATTTTTGATGAACACACTGTGTTGTTCTTGCTGATTGGTGGATAAATTCACCCACCAATAAACAAGTGCTTTCCATGGTCCTGAACCAATAAAATAGCTTAGATGCTTTCTTTTTCAAATAAAGAAAGCAAGAGAACGAAGAAAAATTGATAATAGGAGTAAATTAGAAAGTTGCTTAAATTTACATGCTCTATCTGAATCATGAAAGAAAAAATTTGGGTTCAGTGTCCATTTAAGCTTCACCTCTAGTAACTCCTAACAAGACCAGATCACAACAGCCTCTTATTGTAGTCTGCTTTATTAGCCTCAGCAGTTGTATACTTCTTGTTATTTATGGTGTTTTATATAGCCTACTTCACACACGCTTTTTGTTGTTTTGTTTTTCTCCTGCAGCACAAATTTAGGGTAAAGTTTGGTGCACACACTTTTGGATATTTCTTATGTTTGTTTTAGTTATTTACATTTTAAAGATAAACCGTTATACACAAGTCTTCTAATACTTGGTCCTGCAGTGATTGGGTATAGTGAACTTCTTTTTTTTTTAATAGACAGATTATCTTTATTTTCATTTTGTTGGTTTTGTGTGTATGAGTGTTGTGTTGCCCAGAAAGCCGTGCATAGCGTTATAATGTAAAGGAAATGTTAGCCTGTTGAGCTATTTTGAAAAATTGTTTAGCATTCTTGACATTTTATGAATTTACCATGTTGTCGTTTTCTTTTTGATACACTTTATAAACATTGTTTGCATGGTTACAAAGCGCTGATTTTGTAGTTCTATAGTTGATGGTACGAGTATACCTTGAATAGACAGATTAAAAATGTGCTTGTTTTATCAGTTACTGTGAATGAATTTTGGTTATACTGGGTCTTACAGAAATGGTCATGGCAATTTTATGATGTAAATTTTGATATAATTATAGCTGCAGCGATTATAACTGTTGTAGTAATTTAGCCTTAGGAGCCTTGTGTTCAAAACCTTTTAAGTCTTATCTACTTCTGATATCATTTAAAAGGTCGGCCGTTATCCATGTTATTAATGGGAATGAGTCTGAGGGTTTTGCCTTTTTTTTTGCTATATATTTTATCCAAATCCTCCAAGAAAATCCAAAGTTTTACCTGAATAATATGCCTATGTTTCCAACTTTTATTGGGCAGTCCCTTCATGTAGATTGCCATTGGTTCTGCTTCCCAGGTCTATTCTAAAGGCTTTCTCAGGCCTGCTTGTCAGTTTATTTTGTTCTTGAGACAATTTTGGATCATTTAGTTCTTGGAGTGGTTGCTCATGTTACTTTTGATTTCATTGCAGTCTGTTTCAGACAAAAATGTTTTTTTTTGTTTGTTTTATCAAATTCTTGACTTTTGAAACAAAGGTAACACTTTTGTAATGGTTCCCCATTTTACATCCCATACAATCTGCCATTCTTACTGTATAATCTGGTCATTTCAGAACTACAGAAGACAACATTGATAGCTGCGGTCTTGAGAATTGTAATAAAGGTTTTATTTAAGATGACATTCAGGAAGATATTCATGACACATGGAAAATGAGATTTCTGAATCCTTAATATTTGATTGCATGAATCCTTTTGCTGTTTTAAGGAAATACTGTATGTTAACTGTGCACTACATGCAGGGATCTGCAAGTATTTGAGATGGTGGATACAATAGTAACCCAATAGATATCCTCCCAAGCATATGTTTTCCTAAGTGATGTTCTAGTGAGAACAGCAAAATACTGTTCTAAAAGAACATGGGATTGAGACTGAGCTGGTGCTTGTTGGATTATATTTACTTTTTACCCTAGTCTTTTTTTCAAGGCTTTAGACTGCCCCTTGCTTGCACTTACTGCCATTCTAAGGTGGGGGGGTTTTCAAGCAGGCAAATCAGTTACTCCTACAGATTACCAGGTTTGGACCATCCTTTCAAAATATGCTTGTTAACTTTCTGAAAGTTCAGGGTTTTTCACAACACAACTGTTCTGATGTAAACAAATTCAAATCTCGCGATCGTACACGTTATCACGAGATTTCAATGAAGGGATCTTGTCATGGGGGTGTCCCTATGATGCTAGGCACGCCTTCCAATCGTGATCCCATCAGGGAAGCGCCAGTGGCTTCAGGAAAGTACACAAAGTTTGATTTGTTAAGATCTTTCTAATTTTATGGTAACTTTACTTTGCAATACCATAGTACTATGGCACACTTCTGCATTTTGCTAATATATGTAATAGCAGCAATCTTGGAAGCTTTTCATAGAAAGTGTCTGTTTCTTTCGTGTAATTGGCAAGAGTCCATGAGCTAGTGACGTATGGGATTTACAATCCTACCAGGAGGGGAAGAGTTTCCCAAACCTCAAAATGCCTATAAATACACCCCTCGCCACACCCACAATTCATTTTTACAAACTTTGCCTCCTATGGAGGTGGTGAAGTAAGTTTGTGCTTGATTTTCTTCTGTGATATGCGCTTCTCAGCATTTTGAAACCCGATTCCTCTGAGTACAGTGTTTGTCAGAGGGATGTGAAGGGAGTATCACCAATTGATTCTATGGTTTTCCTCACTGGAAATCTTTTCAAAGATTCTCTGTTATCGGTCGTAAAGATTCATCTCCTACCTCCCTTTTCAGATAGACAATATACTCTCGTATTCCTTTACCATAATAATTGTTTCAGTACTGGTTTGGCTATCTGCTATATGTGGATGGGTGTCTTTTGGTAAGTATGTTTTCATTACTTAAGACACTCTCAGCTATGGTTTGGCACTTTATATAATAATATAAAGTTTTAAATATATGTATTGTACTTATATTTGCAATGAGTCAGGTTTATGTATATTTCCTTTTGCAGACTATCAGTTTCAAAATTGGGAAACATATTTAGGAAGTTATTTCTTACCTGGGATATAGTCTTTCTCCAACATAGGTGTGTCCGGTCCACGGCGTCATCCTTACTTGTGGGATATTCTCTTCCCCAACAGGAAATGGCAAAGAGCCCAGCAAAGCTGGTCACATGATCCCTCCTAGGCTCCGCCTACCCCAGTCATTCTCTTTGCCGTTGTACAGGCAACATCTCCACGGAGATGGCTTAGAGTTTTTTAGTGTTTAACTGTAGTTTTTATTATTCAATCAAGAGTTTGTTATTTTGAAATAGTGCTGGTATGTACTATTTACTCAGAAACAGAAAAGAGATGAAGATTTCTGTTTGTATGAGGAAAATGATTTTAGCAACCGTCACTAAAATCCATGGCTGTTCCACACAGGACTGTTGAGAGCAATTAACTTCAGTTGGGGGAACAGTGAGCAGTCTCTTGCTGCTTGAGGTATGACACATTCTAACAAGACGATGTAATGCTGGAAGCTGTCATTTTCCCTCTGGGATCCGGTAAGCCATGTTTATTACGATTGTAAATAAGGGCTTCAAAAAGGGCTTATTAAGACTGTAGACTTTTTTTGGGCTAAATCGATTGATTATTAACACATATTTAGCCTTGAGGAATCATTTTATCTGGGTATTTTGATATAATAATATTGGCAGGCACTGTTTTAGACACCTTATTCTTTAGGGGCTTTCCCAAAGCATAGGCAAAGCCTCATTTTCGCGCCGGTGTTGCGCACTTGTTTTTGAGAGGCATGGCATGCAGTCGCATGTGAGAGGAGCTCTGATACTTAGAAAAGACTTTCTGAAGGCGTCATTTGGTATCGTATTCCCCTTGGGGCTTGGTTGGGTCTCAGCAAAGCAGATACCAGGGACTGTAAAGGGGTTAAAGTTCAAAACGGCTCCGGTTCCGTTATTTTAAGGGTTAAAGCTTCCAAATTTGGTGTGCAATACTTTTAAGGCTTTAAGACACTGTGGTGAAAATTTGGTGAATTTTGAACAATTCCTTCATGTTTTTTCGCATTTGCAGTAATAAAGTGTGTTCAGTTTAAAATTTAAAGTGACAGTAACGGTTTTATTTTAAAACGTTTTTTGTACTTGTTATCAAGTTTATGCCTGTTTAACATGTCTGAACTACCAGATAGACTGTGTTCTGAATGTGGGGAAGCCAGAATTCCTATTCATTTAAATAAATGTGATTTATGTGACAATGACAATGATGCCCAAGATGATTCCTCAAGTGAGGGGAGTAAGCATGGTACTGCATCATTCCCTCCTTCTTCTACACGAGTCTTGCCCACTCAGGAGGCCCCTAGTACATCTAGCGCGCCAATACTCCTTACTATGCAACAATTAACGGCTGTAATGGATAATTCTGTCAAAAACATTTTAGCCAAAATGAACACTTATCAGCGTAAGCGCGACTGCTCTGTTTTAGATACTGAAGAGCATGACGACGCTGATATTAATATTTCTGAAGGGCCCCTAACTCAGTCTGATGGGGCCAGGGAGGTTTTGTCTGAGGGAGAAATTACTGATTCAGGGAACATTTCTCAACAAGCTGAACCTGATGTGATTGCATTTAAATTTAAGTTGGAACATCTCCGCATTCTGCTTAAGGAGGTATTATCCACTCTGGATAATTGTGACAAGTTGGTCATCCCAGAGAAACTATGTAAAATGGACAAGTTCCTAGAGGTGCCGGGGCTCCCAGAAGCTTTTCCTATACCCAAGCGGGTGGCGGACATTGTTAATAAAGAATGGGAAAGGCCCGGTATTCCTTTCGTCCCTCCCCCCATATTTAAAAAATTGTTTCCTATGGTCGACCCCAGAAAGGACTTATGGCAGACAGTCCCCAAGGTCGAGGGAGCGGTTTCCACTTTAAACAAACGCACCACTATACCCATAGAGGATAGTTGTGCTTTCAAAGATCCTATGGATAAAAAATTAGAAGGTTTGCTTAAAAAGATGTTTGTTCAGCAGGGTTACCTTCTACAACCAATTTCATGCATTGTCCCTGTCGCTACAGCCGCATGTTTCTGGTTCGATGAGCTGATAAAGGCGGTCGACAGTGATTCTCCTCCTTATGAGGAGATTATGGACAGAATCAATGCTCTCAAAATGGCTAATTCTTTCACCCTAGACGCCACTTTGCAATTGGCTAGGTTAGCGGCTAAGAATTCTGGGTTTGCTATTGTGGCGCGCAGAGCGCTTTGGTTGAAATCTTGGTCGGCTGATGCGTCTTCCAAGAACAAGCTACTTAACATTCCTTTCAAGGGGAAAACGCTGTTTGGCCCTGACTTGAAAGAGATTATCTCGGATATCACTGGGGGTAAGGGCCACGCCCTTCCTCAGGATCGGCCTTTCAAGGCAAAAAATAAACCTAATTTTCGTCCCTTTCGTAGAAACGGACCAGCCCAAAGTGCTACGTCCTCTAAGCAAGAGGGTAATACTTCTCAAGCCAAGCCAGCTTGGAGACCAATGCAAGGCTGGAACAAGGGAAAGCAGGCCAAGAAACCTGCCACTGCTACCAAGACAGCATGAAATGTTGGCCCCCGATCCGGGACCGGATCTGGTGGGGGGCAGACTCTCTCTCTTCGCTCAGGCTTGGGCAAGAGATGTTCTGGATCCTTGGGCGCTAGAAATAGTCTCCCAAGGTTATCTTCTGGAATTCAAGGGACTTCCCCCAAGGGGGAGGTTCCACAGGTCTCAGTTGTCTTCAGACCACATAAAAAGACAGGCATTCTTACATTGTGTAGAAGACCTGTTAAAAATGGGAGTGATTCATCCCGTTCCATTAAGAGAACAAGGGATGGGGTTCTACTCCAATCTGTTTATAGTTCCCAAAAAAGAGGGAACGTTCAGACCAATCTTAGATCTCAAGATCTTAAACAAGTTTCTCAAGGTTCCATCGTTCAAGATGGAAACCATTCGAACTATTCTTCCTTCCATCCAGGAAGGTCAATTCATGACCACGGTGGATTTAAAGGATGCGTATCTACATATTCCTATCCACAAGGAACATCATCGGTTCCTGAGGTTCGCATTCCTGGACAAACATTACCAGTTTGTGGCGCTTCCTTTCGGATTAGCCACTGCTCCAAGGATTTTCACAAAGGTACTAGGGTCCCTTCTAGCTGTGCTAAGACCAAGGGGCATTGCTGTAGTACCTTACTTGGACGACATTCTGATTCAAGCGTCGTCCCTTCCTCAAGCAAAGGCTCACACGGACATTGTCCTGGCCTTTCTCAGATCTCACGGATGGAAAGTGAACGTGGAAAAGAGTTCTCTATCTCCGTCAACAAGGGTTCCCTTCTTGGGAACAATAATAGACTCCTTAGAAATGAGGATTTTTCTGACAGAGGCCAGAAAAACAAAACTTCTAGACTCTTGTCGGATACTCCATTCCGTTCCTCTTCCTTCCATAGCTCAGTGCATGGAAGTGATCGGGTTGATGGTAGCGGCAATGGACATAGTTCCTTTTGCACGCATTCATCTAAGACCATTACAACTGTGCATGCTCAGTCAGTGGAATGGGGACTATACAGACTTGTCTCCGAAGATACAAGTAAATCAGAGGACCAGAGACTCACTCCGTTGGTGGCTGTCCCTGGACAACCTGTCACGAGGGATGACATTCCGCAGACCAGAGTGGGTCATTGTCACGACCGACGCCAGTCTGATGGGCTGGGGCGCGGTCTGGGGATCCCTGAAAGCTCAGGGTCTTTGGTCTCGGGAAGAATCTCTTCTACCGATAAATATTCTGGAACTGAGAGCGATATTCAATGCTCTCAAGGCTTGGCCTCAGCTAGCGAGGGCCAAGTTCATACGGTTTCAATCAGACAACATGACAACTGTTGCGTACATCAACCATCAGGGGGGAACAAGGAGTTCCCTGGCGATGGAAGAAGTGACCAAAATCATTCTATGGGCGGAGTCTCACTCCTGCCACCTGTCTGCTATCCACATCCCAGGAGTGGAAAATTGGGAAGCGGATTTTCTGAGTCGTCAGACATTGCATCCGGGGGAGTGGGAACTCCATCCGGAAATCTTTGCCCAAGTCACTCAGCTGTGGGGCATTCCAGACATGGATCTGATGGCCTCTCGTCAGAACTTCAAAGTTCCTTGCTACGGGTCCAGATCCAGGGATCCCAAGGCGGCTCTAGTGGATGCACTAGTAGCACCTTGGACCTTCAAACTAGCTTATGTGTTCCCGCCGTTTCCTCTCATCCCCAGGCTGGTAGCCAGGATCAATCAGGAGAGGGCGTCGGTGATCTTGATAGCTCCTGCGTGGCCACGCAGGACTTGGTACGCAGATCTGGTGAATATGTCATCGGCTCCTCCTTGGAAGCTACCTTTGAGACGAGACCTTCTTGTTCAGGGTCCGTTCGAACATCCGAATCTGGTTTCACTCCAGCTGACTGCTTGGAGATTGAACGCTTGATCTTATCGAAGCGAGGATTCTCAGATTCTGTTATCGATACTCTTGTTCAGGCCAGAAAGCCTGTAACTAGAAAGATTTACCACAAAATTTGGAAAAAATATATCTGTTGGTGTGAATCTAAAGGATTCCCTTGGGACAAGGTTAGGATTCCTAGGATTCTATCCTTCCTTCAAGAAGGATTGGAAAAAGGATTATCTGCAAGTTCCCTGAAGGGACAGATTTCTGCCTTGTCTGTGTTACTTCACAAAAAGCTGGCCGCTGTGCCAGATGTTCAAGCCTTTGTTCAGGCTCTGGTTAGAATTAAGCCTGTTTACAAACCTTTGACTCCTCCTTGGAGTCTCAATTTAGTTCTTTCAGTTCTTCAGGGGGTTCCGTTTGAACCCTTGCATTCCGTTGATATTAAGTTATTATCTTGGAAAGTTTTGTTTTTAGTTGCAATTTCTTCTGCTAGAAGAGTTTCAGAATTATCTGCTCTGCAGTGTTCTCCTCCTTATCTGGTGTTCCATGCAGATAAGGTGGTTTTACGTACTAAACCTGGTTTTCTTCCAAAAGTTGTTTCTAACAAAAACATTAACCAGGAGATTATCGTACCTTCTCTGTGTCCGAAACCAGTTTCAAAGAAGGAACGTTTGTTGCACAATTTGGATGTTGTTCGCGCTCTAAAATTCTATTTAGATGCTACAAAGGATTTTAGACAAACATCTTCCTTGTTTGTTGTTTATTCCGGTAAAAGGAGAGGTCAAAAAGCAACTTCTACCTCTCTCTCTTTTTGGATTAAAAGCATCATCAGATTGGCTTACGAGACTGCCGGACGGCAGCCTCCCGAAAGAATCACAGCTCATTCCACTAGGGCTGTGGCTTCCACATGGGCCTTCAAGAACGAGGCTTCTGTTGATCAGATATGTAGGGCAGCGACTTGGTCTTCACTGCACACTTTTACCAAATTTTACAAGTTTGATACTTTTGCTTCTTCTGAGGCTATTTTTGGGAGAAAGGTTTTGCAAGCCGTGGTGCCTTCCATTTAGGTGACCTGATTTGCTCCCTCCCTTCATCCGTGTCCTAAAGCTTTGGTATTGGTTCCCACAAGTAAGGATGACGCCGTGGACCGGACACACCTATGTTGGAGAAAACAGAATTTATGTTTACCTGATAAATTACTTTCTCCAACGGTGTGTCCGGTCCACGGCCCGCCCTGGTTTTTTTAATCAGGTCTGATGATTTATTTTCTTTAACTACAGTCACCACGGTACCATATGGTTTCTCCTATGCAAATATTCCTCCTTAACGTCGGTCGAATGACTGGGGTAGGCGGAGCCTAGGAGGGATCATGTGACCAGCTTTGCTGGGCTCTTTGCCATTTCCTGTTGGGGAAGAGAATATCCCACAAGTAAGGATGACGCCGTGGACCGGACACACCGTTGGAGAAAGTAATTTATCAGGTAAACATAAATTCTGTTTTTCTTCAAAATTTACTGCTTTTTCATTAATTTTCGCTGGCAAAATTAGGCTTGCGAGGTCGCAAAATGCTGATATTTATTGTTTTTTTAGCAGGAGTTGATTTGGTACAGTAATGGCCAGATTTATCAAAGTCTGTACATCTTCGCCCCTATCCACCCTGGATTACGTTCCCACATTTATCATTGCACACTACGGCTAGTGTGCAATGCCACTCCCTGCTCGCTCTCACTCAGCCAATCTCCCTGGTTGGAAAAGTATGGGGGGGGTTGAAATATGCCACATAACAGGGGGCGAAGTTGGTTAATGAAGCTGCTTCTTAACTCTCGGTTGCAAGTTTGCTCATGCGAGCCTGCAGCTGGATCCTTTGATAAATCTGACCCTAAGAGTTGGTCGTGTTGGTTGACTATAAAGCTCATGCGCTGGTTTCTATTCTAGACTTACAACTGTATATGTACAAAGCTTTCTATTAGCGCTGCAACTAACGATTATTTTCATAATCGATTAATCGGCCGATTATTTTTTCGACTAATCGGATAAAAAGAGAATCAATAATAGTTTTCTATGTTTTAAATAAAATCCACATACTGAGTGTTACAAATATAAACTTTAGACTAAAACTTTACATTAACACAACTGTTTCTTCAATTTTTAAGCAGCAGAGCACAGCTTTATAATTAAACAAAACCACAAACTGTTTGAAAAGAGGTAGAACTAGAAAGAGTTAGACTATCACTGTTAATAACATTCTGTTATTCACTCTTTCAGAAACTTTGCATTGAAATGCAAAAATCTCAACATGTCCACATGCTTCTGGCTAAGGCTGGTTCTCTGTTTGCAGCTATATTTCCTGCAGCAGAGAAAAGGCTGTTGAGGGTGTATAAGTAGGGTTTTGCCAATTTCACCAAAGTGGGATATTTATCTTTGTTAGCTCTTCACCAATGCTAAGTGTTTTCTACCTTGGCAAGGGGCCTCTCAATAAAGTAACCCTTCACTTTATTCTAACATAAAAATATCTTGAATATCTATATGCAATGGTAAATAAGCAGCTATAAGGTTAGGGGAAACATCTAGTCCGCTCTAAAACTAACGAATATATACTTATAAAGGTTGAATCTGGTACATATCACAATTTATTAAAAATATAAAAAAAAATAAAAAACAAAATCAGAAGCACTAAGGACTGTATATCAATAACAGGACAAAGCCTTACACATTTATTTATACAGTACATATAATCAGCAATAGCAAGCGATACGCTAATAATTGTGCAAACAGATAATAGTGCACATCAATTTAAATAACTCCCTTCAATCTAGGGGCAAGGTGTAAATAACAAGCTCAGCACTATATCATGAAAAGCATAGTTCTAAATCACCAGGTTTAATATAAACAATCCAAATGATGACTATAATACCTGCGTTGCACATAAGCCAGGGGTAGTTGTAAACTTATACTGTCCTGAAAAAGTGAAACGTAGCCGTCCTTTAGGTTAAGGACATAACCATAAAACACAATACCATATGCAGGAGTTCATTGGAGTGAAGCAGCTGGTGTTGTGCACAGACCAACTAATTGCAAACCAACTAATCGATTATGAGCTTCGTTGACAACTATTTTCATAATCGATTATTATCGATTATGACAATTAGTTGTTGCAGCTCTACTTTCTATGTACATATTGTCCTTGTGGTGTACTCCTGTACCAGGGGGTAGACTAGATTATAGCTTTTCATAACATTTATTATGAAAGAAGCTTTTATGTACAGTTTAAAATAGCATTTTTTTTCTGTTATTTTAATGCATAGCTGCTGCTGTTCTGTTTTTGTTTTCTTTTGCATTAATCACCCTGATAGCCTACTTCCTTATACTCTGAATCACTTCATTGTGAGAGGTTTATCCTGCTGCTAAAATGATAGCTTTCTCTGTTACAGAGATGCTCTTGATTGTATCCCATTCAAGACGCTCAGAAGAGCCTATGGCTGTCTCAGAAGGGCAAAAATATAAATACACACAATTGCTTTATATGCAAGCCAACAGCAGGGTGTAGGGATTAATTAAGTGTGCATAATAATTTAATAAATTGTTCCTTATTAATTATGTTAACTATTTAATGGTATTCATTTTCTGTTTGTGAATGAAATGTGGATTATTCTTGCACATTTACAGTGCAAAGTGCTTGACACTGGCTTTATTATTAAACTTAATACTTGTCTGGCTAGTTTGTATGTTCCCATATATATGTTAATTCATTTATCTTTACTTAAAGGGACAGTCAACACCAGAATTTTTGTTGTTTAAAAAGATAGATAATCCCTTTATTACCCATTCCCCAGTTTTGCAAAACCAACACTGTTATATTAATACACTTTTCTCCAACATTGGTGTGTCCGGTCCACGGCTTCATCCTTACTTGTGGGATATTCTCTTCCCCTACAGGAAATGGCAAAGAGAGCACCCAGCAAGAGCTGTCCATATAGCTCCCCCTCTGGCTCCGCCCCCCAGTCATTCTCTTTGCCGCTCTGAACAAGTAGCATCTCCACGGGGATGGTAAAGAGTATGTGGTGTTAGTTATAGTTTTTTATTTCTTCTATCAAGAGTTTGTTATTTTAAAATAGTGCCGGTTTGTACTATTTACTCTACAACAGAAAATGAAGAAGATTTCTGTTACAGAGGAATTTGATTTTAGCAGTAGTAACTAAAATCTGTTGCTGTTCCCACGCAGGACTGTTGAAACCAGAGAACTTCAGTTGGGGGGAACAGTTTGCAGGCTTATCTGCTGCAGGTATGATCAGTCATATTTCTAACAAGACATGTCAATGCTAGAAGACTGTCATTTTTCCCTTAAGGGGTAAGTAAGCCATTTTCTTAGACTCATAACAGATTAAGGCTTATTAATGGGCTCTATACTGGTTGACACTATGGTGGGCTAAATCGATTGATTTATTTCATATTTAGAGGGTTTTTAGAGTGTTTTGTGTAATTAAAAGCACTTTTGGGAACGTTTTTATTCGCCTGGCATTTAGTTAGACTACTATTTCAGTCTGAAAGGCCCCTTCACTCTGGTATGCAGAGGGAGGAGGCCCCGTTTTCGCGCCTCAATTGAGCAGTTTACTTCCATGGCAGTGCATGCAGCTTCATGTGAGGGGTCCTATGGCTACAAAATCGGACTCAGGAAGGTTTATTTCAGTGCTGAATAACTCTCAGGGAAGGTAAAAAGCCGCAGCAAGGCTGTGGTTGTGATTGTAGTATACTAAAATTGTTTAATTGAACAAATAGCTCCGGTTTGCTCATTTTAAGGGTTAAAGTCTTGAAACTTGGTGTGCACTTTCAAGGCATTAGGACTCTGGGGTAAAAATTTTGTAAAAATCGGACATTGCCTTCATTGTTTTTCAATATATCAGAAATAAAGTGTGCCTGTTTATTATTTAAAGGGAAAGTAACGCTTTTCTTTAAAAATGCTTTTATTGCATTATTAGCCTGCCAAATTCTTACATGTCTATACCTTCAGATGGCTTATGTTCTGTGTGTATGAAAGCCAAGGTGGTTCCCCCAATTAATGTATGCACAAATTGTGTCATAGCGTCCAAACAAAGTATGGACAGTACTGTCACATTGAATAAGATTGCCCAAGATGATTCTTCTAATGAAGGTAGTGGGGATAGTTCTTCATCCTCTCCTGTGTCAACACCAGTTTTGCCCGCGCAGGCGATACCTAGTACATCTAGCGTGCCAATGCTTGTTACTATGCAACAATTAACAGCAGTAATGGATAATTCTATAGCAAATCTGTTATCCAAACTGCCATCCTACCCTAGAAAGTGTGACAGCTCAGTTTTAAATACAGAAGATGAGCAGGTTGGCGCTGAGGACAATTTATCAGTTATATCCTCACATCAATCTGAATTGGCAGTGAGGGAGGGCCTGTCTGAGGGGGAAATTTCTGATTCAGGAAAAGTTTCTCAGCAGGCAGACACTGATGTCGTAACATTTAAATTTAAGTTAGAACATCTCCGCGTCCTGCTTAAGGAGGTCCTAACTACTCTTGATGACTGTGATTCTTTGGTAATTCCAGAGAAATTGTGCAAGATGGACAAATTCTTTGAGGTCCCAGTGCAAGCTGATGCCTTTCCGATACCCAAGCGGGTGGCGGACATAGTGACTAAGGAGTGGGAAAAGCCAGGTATACCTTTTGTTCCACCTCCTATATTCAAGAAAATGTTCCCCATTGTTGACCCCAGAAGGGTCGCATGGCAAACGGTTCCTAAGGTTGAGGGGGCAGTGTCAACGTTAGCTAAGCGCACAACTATTCCTATTGAGGACAGTTGCGCTTTTAAAGATCCTATGGATAAAAAATTGGAAGGATTGCTAAAAAAGATATTTGTTCAGCAAGGTTTCCTTCTTCAACCAATCTCGTGCATTATTCCTGTCACCACGGCAGCGTATTTTTGGTTCGAGGAACTAGAAAATTCGCTCCAAAAAGAGACTCCATATGATGAAATCATGGACAGAATTCACGCACTAAAGTTGGCTAATTCCTTTATTTTGGATGCCGCTTTCCAATTGGCTAAGTTAGCGGCGAAAAATTCAGGTTTTGCAATAGTGGTGCGCAGAGTGCTTTGGCTAAAATCCTGGTCGGCGGATGTGTCGTCCAAGAATAAATTGCTTAATATTCCTTTCAAGGGTAAGACCCTCTTCGGGCCGGAATTGAAAGAGATTATTTCAGACGTTACTGGTGGAAAGGGACATGCCCTCCCACAGGATAGGCCTTTCAAGTCTAAGAACAAATCTAATTTTCGTTCCTTTCGCAATTTCAGGGACGGACCGAATCCTAACTCTGCGGCCTCCAGACAAGAAAGCAACTCTTCCCAGCCTAAGCCAGCATGGAAACCATTGCAAGGCTGGAACAAGGGTAAACAGGCCAAGAAGCCTGCTGCTGCTACCAAGACAGCATGAAGGGGTAGCCCCCGATCCGGGACCGGATCTAGTAGGGGGCAGACTTTCTCTCTTTGCTCAGGCTTGGGCAAGAGACGTTCCGGATCCCTGGGAACTAGAAATAGTCTCTCAGGGGTATCTTCTAGAGTTCAAGGAACTTCCTCCAAGGGGAAGGTTCCACATGTCTCGCTTATCTTCAGACCAGATAAAGAGACAGGCATTCTTACATTGCGTAGGAGACCTATTAAAAATGGGAGTGATAAACCCAGTTCCAACAGCGGAACAAGGTCTGGGTTTTTACTCAAACCTGTTTGTAGTTCCCAAAAAAGAGGGAACTTTCAGGCCAATTCTGGATCTAAAAATTCTAAACAAATTCCTCAGAGTTCCATCATTCAAAATGGAAACCATTCGGACAATTTTACCAACAATCCAGGAGGGTCAATATATGACTACCGTGGACTTAAAGGATGCGTACCTGCATATTCCTTTCCACAAAGATCATCATCAGTTCCTGAGGTTTGCCTTTATGGACAAATATTACCAGTTCGTGGCTCTTCCGTTCGGTTTAGCCACTGCTCCCAGAATCTTCACAAAGGTGCTAGGGTCCCTTCTAGCGGTTCTACGACCGAGGGGCATTGCTGTAGCACCTTACCTAGACGACATTCTAATCCAAGCGTCGTCTCTTTCCAAAGCAAAGGCTCATACAGACATTGTTCTAGCCTTTCTCAGATCTCACGGGTGGAAGGTGAACGTAGAAAAGAGTTCCCTGTCCCCGTCAACAAGAGTTCCCTTTTTGGGAACAATAATAGATTCTTTAGAAATGAAGATCTTCCTGACAGAGGTCAGAAAGTCAAAGCTTCTAAACGCTTGTCAAGTTCTTCACTCTTGTCAAGTTCTTCACTCTATTATTCAGCCTTCCATAGCTCAGTGCATGAAAGTAGTAGGATTGATGGTTGCAGCAATGGACATAGTTCCTTTTGCTCGAATTCATCTAAGACCATTACAACTGTGCATGCTCAATCAGTGGAATGGGGACTATGCAGACTTGTCTCCCCAGATTCAAGTAGACCAGGTAACCAGGGATTCTCTCCGCTGGTGGTTGTCTCACGATCACCTGTCTCATGGAATGAGTTTCCGCAGACCAGAGTGGGTCATTGTCACGACCGACGCCAGTCTCTTAGGCTGGGGTGCGGTCTGGGACTCTCTGAAAGCTCAAGGTCTATGGTCTCGAGAAGAGTCTCTTCTTCCGATAAACATTTTAGAACTGAGAGTGATATTCAATGCGCTCCTGGCGTGGCCTCACCTAGCAAAGACCAAATTCATAAGGTTCCAGTCGGACAATATGACGACTGTAGCGTACATCAATCATCAGGGGGAAACAAAGAGTCCATTAACGATGAGAGAGGTATCCAAGATCATCAAATGGGCGGAGGATCACTCCTGCCACCTATCTGCAATTCACATCCCAGGAGTGGACAACTGGGAGGCGGATTTTTGTTACACAAACGTCTGGCAGCAGTGCCAGATGTACAGGCGTTTGTACAGGCGTTAGTTAGAATCAAGCCTGTTTACAGACCTATGACTCCTCCTTGGAGTCTAAATTTAGTTCTTTCAGTTCTTCAGGGGGTTCCATTTGAACCCATGCATTCCATAGATATTAAGTTACTATCTTGGAAAGTTCTGTTTTTGGTTGCTATTTCTTCTGCTGTTTCTGAATTATCTGCTTTGCAGTGTACTTCTCCCTATCTGGTATTCCATACAGATAAGGTAGTTTTACGTACCAAGCCTGGTTTTCTTCCAAAGGTCGTTTCCAACAGGAATATTAACCAGGAAATTGTTGTTCCTTCTCTGTGTCCGAATCCAGTTTCAAAGAAGGAACGCTTGTTACACAATCTAGATGTGATCTGTGCTTTAAAGTTCTATTTAGAAGCAACAAAGGATTTCAGACAGACATCATCCTTGTTTGTTGTCTATTCTGGTAAGAGGAGAGGGCAGAAGGCTACTGCTACCTCTCTTTCTTTTTGGCTGAAAAGCATCCGTTTGGCTTATGAGACCGCCGGACGGCAGCCTCCTGAACGAATTACAGCTCATTCTACTAGAGCTGTGGCTTCCACATGGGCTTTCAAGAACGAGGCTTCTGTTGATCAGATCTGTAAGGCAGCGACTTGGTCTTCTCTGCATACTTTTGCCAAATTTTACAAATTCGATACTTATGCTTCTTCGGAGGCTATTTTTGGGAGAAAGATTTTGCAAGCCGTGGTGCCTTCCGTTTAGGTAACCTGGTTTGCTTCCTCCCTTCATCCGTGTCCTAAAGCTTTGGTATTGGTTCCCACAAGTAAGGATGAAGCCGTGGACCGGACACACCAATGTTGGAGAAAACAGAATTTATGTTTACCTGATAAATTTCTTTCTCCAACGGTGTGTCCGGTCCACGGCCGGCCCTGGTTTTTAACCAGGTTTGAAAAATTTCTTTCTTTATACACTACAGTCACCACAGCACCCTATAGTTTCTCCTTTTTCTCCTAACCGTCGGTCGAATGACTGGGGGGCGGAGCCAGAGGGGGAGCTATATGGACAGCTCTTGCTGGGTGCTCTCTTTGCCATTTCCTGTAGGGGAAGAGAATATCCCACAAGTAAGGATGAAGCCGTGGACCGGACACACCGTTGGAGAAAGAAATTTATCAGGTAAACATAAATTCTGTTTTTACTTCTGTGACTAACTTGTATCTAAGCATCTTCTGACCGCCCCTAATCACATGACTTTTAGTTATTATCTATTGACTTGCATTTTAGCCAATTAGTGCAGTGTCTGCCACTAGCCACGGGTGTGATCACAATGTTATTTATATGGCTTACATGAGCTTGCTCTCCCCTGCTGTGAAAATAAAATACAGGCGGCCTTCAAGGGCTTAGAAATTATCATATGTGCCTTCCTAGGTTTGCTTTCAACTACAATACCAAGAGAACAAAACAAAATTGTTGATAAAAGTAAATTGGAAAGTTTAAAATGACATGCCCTATTTGAAAAATTAAGGGGTTTTTTTGGACTTGACTGTCCCTTTAAAGTCTTCAGACCCTTAACCGCCTTCTTTGCTTTCATATTTTTAGAGAATCAATGTTCCTAAATATATAGCTCATTCACGAGTTAGTGCTTTAGTTAATTGTACAAATTAAAAACAATCCTTCCATACATCCATTTTTTATTTAATTTGTTGTTAAGCAGTTCCATTGCACACACCTCAAATAAAATTAAACAAATACACAAGAGACATGCCATCTATTTCTGATTTCCTTACAGTAGACGCGTGGCTATACATTGCTAGTATTGCTCTAATTACTTATGCTGTTAAATCTAATAAAGTTAATATATGGTAGTTTTGATGCATGCGGTTTGCTTGCAAACTTATGCATAAAGTCTGTTTAAAAAACAAATTTAAAAAAAAATCCATATCTATAAATACACTTACATTTTCTGCGTTGATGAATCTATTTCCTTTTCTAATTTTCTGATTAGATATTGTATATAAAATTGCTTTTGAAGTCAAGAAATTTAAGGACACTTTTACGGTTAAAAGTTTACTGTAGCCTGGCATGGAGAGGTTAAATATGTCTTCACACAATAGTGTAATGAAAAATGAAATGCATTTTATTTGTACATTTAATGTTTGAAATTAAATATTTTTTTTCTTTTTTTTTGGGGGGGGGGGGGGGACTGAATATTCAGAAATCTTGAATATAATATTTTTTGCTCTATACATAGGTATGTTTTATTTTTCCTGACCTCTTTCCATCTAAAAAAAAAAAACATATTGATACATTAAGACTGCATTATATGTAGTTTATTGTATTTATAGAAAATTGCTTAGAGGATATTTAGTTAATTGCAGACAAATTTATTAAAGTGAATGTCAACTTTCAAGAATGAGTGCCTGGTTTTTAAAAAATACTATTAAAAACAGGGGCACTTTCATTCATGAAAGTTTACGTTTCACCCGTTTTTTTTAACACACTTAACTTTTCTTCTCGAAGCCGGAGAAGCGATCCCCCCCCTCCTGTCGCTCGTCACTTCATATGTCCGCAATGACGAATACAGGGGAATCCTTGCCTGAGGCATCTGTTACCTTTTTGATAATAGTACTTTAGTATTTTTCTGATTGCATTATGTATACAGAAGTATAAAAAGTATATAAAACTACCTTTTAGGTTGCATGCATAAGCTGTATTATGACATCTAAATATTGTGTAAAATAACATAAGATATTGTTATTTACACGTTGCTCTCCAAGCTGTCCCATTTTATAAATGCAGTTACAGGAAGAAAACCCTTTGTCTAAACAGCTTAGGACTTGGAAAGGTTTGGGTTTTGGAATAGTTTAGATTTTGAAATATTTGCATCTGTAAAATTGGACAGTTTGAAGAGGGCATAGAACCAAGTGTAAATAAGATCTTATGTCATTTAGGCAATATTCACATGTAATAATATGGCTTATACATGCAACCTAAAGGTAGTTTTTTTTATACTTTTGTATACATAGTACCATCAGAAAGCAGATTGGATAAACAGTTTTGTACCTGTTCAAAAATCCAGTATTGATTTAAGCATCATTTGACCGTTTCTACTAGAACATGAGATACTATTATAAGCAAATCACACATTTGTTAGAACTCATTTAAAGATCCAGTAGATAATAGGGCAAAATGAGCAGGTACCAGGTGTTCAATTCTTTTTTTGTCTGGCCAAACCTATAGCTACTTTTTTTAAAGTGTATTTTGTTATTGTATAAGATTGTTCTCTAATCAAATATGTAAAAAAAAATACATATATATTTAGTATGTATGTATCATTTTGTCTTTTCAATGTCTGTGTCCCATGTAATTTTAAATTTGTCTGAAATATTATTGTTTCAGCTATAAATAATTGTTATTGGTTTGTTTTTTGTTTAGGTAACATTAGAAAACTGTGTTGAGATTGGACGAATTGCAAACACATATAATCTTACAGAAGTAGATAAATATGTAAATAACTTTATCTTGAAGAACTTTCCACCATTATTAACCACAGGAGAATTTGTGAAGCTCCCGTTTGATCGTCTTGCCTTTGTGCTTTCTAGTAATAGCCTTAAGCAATGTACTGAACTTGAACTCTTCAAGGCTGCTTGTCGTTGGCTGAGATATGAAGATTCTCGAATGGAATATGCTTCAAAAATAATGAAGAACATAAGATTCCCACTAATGACACCACAAGACCTTATAAACCACGTTCAGACTGTGGATTTCATGAGAACTGACAACACCTGTGTAAATTTACTCTTAGAAGCTAGCAATTACCAAATGATGCCATACATGCAGCCAGTTATGCAGTCTGAAAGAACTGCCATACGATCTGATAACACGCACTTGGTCACTTTAGGGGGAGTTTTAAGACAGCAACTGGTTGTTAGCAAAGAATTAAGGATGTATGATGAGAAGGGGCATGAATGGAAATCCCTGGCTCCTATGGATGCACCGAGATACCAGCATGGCATAGCAGTAATTGGAAATTTCTTATATGTTGTTGGAGGCCAAAGTAACTATGATACAAAAGGAAAAACTGCTGTTGACACGGTTTTTAGATTTGATCCTCGCTACAATAAGTGGATGCAGGTAGCATCTCTAAATGAAAAGCGGACATTTTTCCACCTAAGTGCCCTCAAAGGTCATCTGTATGCTGTTGGTGGTCGAAACGCAGCTGGTGAACTTGGTAAGCCTTTCTGTACCTTATAATGTTTAGGTTTTTTTATGTTCATAAAAAAATCATGTTGTGAAGCTTTGTTACATGCCTAAAAATATCTGAAGAGAAAATTGCTGGTGACAGCTCACACAGAAAAAGACAGTTGTTTTCACAAATACACGTTTTATTCCATTTTGCTTCCATGTAGTCTGTGAAAAGATTTTAGGAATGAGTATCTTCCCATACTTGAAAATGCGCCTTGTCACTATTTAAATAGTTTTGTTAAAACAACTGTGTGATTCCTATTTTGGAATGTAAGGAGCGGTTATTTTATTAATAGTAAAACCTGTTTTAAGAATACATTACACTGCTGGGCACAGTTAATAATATGTTATCTACTATTCACCATGCTTTTATGTTCCTTATGTGCCTATAGTGTTCTTCAAATCCATTTATTTGAACCCCTCATATAGGTGCCGGTTAGTGAAGCTTGTCATCCTTATAATAGGTGCTGCCATCTTGGAGCTATGACACATTCACAGGTCAGTGAGAACTGTATCACACAATGAGGGTTAGTAAGCATTTTACAGAGCAGGAGCCTTACATTTTTGTAGTCTCTGCATTGCTCTATATTATTTAGAAGTATTTTTTTTAACAAAGTTTAAAGGTTTTTCCTCTGAATCATAAATGCTAATTTGAAGCATGTGATAAATCCTGCAACATCCCTGATCTGTGACTGAGCATCATTTCTGGCCCTGGGCGCAAGAATACGTGAGCTACAAGATGGCAGAGCCCAGTATACAGATGCAACACTTTAGGCATGGTGAGTAGGCTTGTGCAAATATTCAGTATTCGTTATTTGTGAGGGAATTGAATGAGGAATATTGTTACAGCCGGAGGCATTCAGTTCTTTTCACTGCCGGATTTATTAGGAAAGCAATGCAACACATCTCTATTTCTGCACAAATCGTATATCATTGTGTTGTTCTCCTAATAAATCGTCAGGAGACAAATGCCTCATACCATAGCAATATGCATCATTCCTTTCCCTTACAAATAACGAATGCCGAGTATATGAACATGCCTTGTGAATAATCACCATCCTATTGCATATGTGATTAGCATCTTATATCCCTTTTGATCTCAAAACTAATCCCACATAAAATGTTTGAGTAGTTTTAAAAAAAATTTTTTTTTACCAATTATGCAATTTGCATTCATTATTTAGATTGCTTGTTTTTTCTATAATGTTCTTTGTAAAAAAAAAAGTCTTTTGATGCCTCCCTCTCCCTCTAAAGGGACTTTTTTTTTTTTTGTGATTCAGATAAAATAGAATTTTAAACAAGTCTCCAATTTACTTCTATTAGCAAATCTGCTTTATCATCTTATTATACTTTGCTTAAAGGGACAGTTTACTCAAAAGTGTTCTCCCCTTTAATTTGTTCCCAATGATCCACTTAACCTGCTGGAGTGTATTAAATTGTTTAAAAGTATTTTCTTAACCTTTATATTGGCATTTGAAATAGTTTATTTAGCCTGTGGTATCCCCACCTATTCTGAAAGTTTATGACCTTAGGTCCAAGCTATAGATAAGATGTGTAAACACAGCCAGAAGAAATTACGCTCAGAATGCAGTATTGAAGAGATAAGGTAATAAAATGTTAATTTTTCATTGTTTTCTCCAAGTATTTCCTTTGGTTTATGGACAAATATAAGATGAAGTATGTATATGTGCACAATGTGATTAAAAGGGGATTTGTGTGCTCTGAAAGCCAATCTAAACGCACCCAAAAAAGAAAAAAAATATATATAATAAATATAATTATACTTTATCTTAATGACAGATAAATAACTGATGTTAGGATGTGACAAAATGCGCAAAGCTAGTATACATAAATCAAATATATCAAACTTATTTGAAAAATACCACCACTAATATATCATACTAGAAAGAAATTAAAAGTAGTATATATTAAAAGTAGGATGCCGGCATCAAAGTGATTAAAAAGGTTATAAAAAGGCTAAATCCATATATAACACTCCTATATACGTCTATGTGGTGATATATCAGAACACTAATGAGCTATTAAAATTAGACAATATAGTATCAAAAAGTTACGCTTTTAACAATAGATACATATATGTGCCGCTCACTCTCTTAACACTAGAGAGTGTATTGGAGCTGGTAGTTCGTAGGCTTATAGTGTTCTTGCATAGAATATTGAAGAAAGTGAGTTGGTGAAGGGGTTATTTGCAGCTGTGCACAGCTTAAAAAACTCACAGTTCTCTGATACACGGAAGAGTGTTTCAGTTCGTGAGGAGCTCCGATGGAATGATGATGTCAGACCTCTTCCGGTCCAATCCGTGTGCGATGTGGGTTTGTCGCCCAATAGGGGGATTTCAATACCGGAGACCTTTCCGATTCCAAATTGCAGTATCAAACTTCAAAGTGTTCTGTTTAGAAGAGAGAATGTATCAGTCTCTTTTGTGTTTGGGGATCTGCTGCAATCTCTGTGTTATGTTTTCATTGATCCGGAGTCTTACAATTCAAAAAGGGGGCCCAATCGAGGTTAGGCAAATATTATAAGTTAAACACTTTGGCAGGAATTATACATATGGTTAGTGTTCCCAAGAATAAAACACAAACTATGTACCTGCAATGTGTTACAATTAGAAAGAAGGAAGGCCAAGCAACACAGGAATTATTCATATGCCCAAAAGCGATAAAATCAAAATTTGGGGATGAACCTGCTTGTTGCAATTGTATAGCCTATTTTAGTACAATCCGTAAACAAATTCTACGCGTTTCGGTAGTCCAAAGCTACCTTTATCAAGCGTAACTTTTTGATACTATATTGTCTAATTTCAATAGCTCATTAGTGTTCTGATATATCACTACATAGACGTGTATAGGAGTGTTATATATGGATATAGCCTTTTTATAACCTTTATAATTACTTTGATGCCGGCATCCTACTTTTAATATATACTACTTTTAATATATACCATTTTTAATTTCGTTCTAGTATGCTATATTAGTGGGGGTATTTTTCAAATAAGTTTGATATATTGGATTTATGTATACTAGCTTTGCGCATTTTGTCACATCCTAACATCAGATATTTATCTGTCATTAAGATAAAGTAGAATTATACTTATATTATATATATTTTATTTTCGATTTTGGGTGCGTTTAGATTGGCTTTCAGAGCACACAAACCTCCTTTTTGTCACACACGTCACACATTTTTTATCCAGTACCAGGATCTATATATATATTATAATTATTACTATTTTTAAAGGAATATCTTTTCTCTTGTTAAGTGTATTCAGTCCACGGGTCATCCATTACTTATGGGATTATATCTCCTTCCCAACAGGAAGTTGCAAGAGGATCACCCAAGCAGAGCTGCTATATAGCTCCTCCCCTCACACGTCATATCCAGTCATTCTCTTGCAACTCAACTAGATAGGTCGTTGTGAGAGGTCTGTGGTGTTTTTATACTTAGTTTATTTCTTCAATCAAAAGTTTGTTATTTTAAATGGCACCGGAGTGTGCTGTTTGTTCTCAGGGAGTATTTAGAAGAAGAATCTGCCTGAGTTTTCTACGATCTTAGCGGAAGTAACTAAGATCCACTGGCTGTTCTCGCACATTCTGAGGAGTGGGGTAACTTTCAGAAAGGGAATAGCATGTGGGGAATCCCGCAAACGAGGTATGTGCAGTAAATTATTTTTCTAAGGAATGGAATTGACTAAGAAAATACTGCTGATACCGATGTAATGTAAGTACAGCCTTAACTGTAGCGGCGACTGGTATCAGGCTGATGAATGTATGTACAATAAGTAATTTTCTAAGGAATGGAATTGACTAAGAAAATACTGTTAATACCGAAGTATTGTATAAGCCTTAACTGCAGTAGAAGCGACTGGTAGCAGGCTTATTAATAACACTATCTAACATTTAAAGTGTATGTTTAAAACGTTTACTGGCATGTTATTCGTTTTTTGTGAGGTACTTTGGTGATAAATCTTTTGGGGCATGAAAATTTCCACATGGCTGTTGTTTATTTCTATATAGAAGCGTTTAACTGAGGTTTCCCACTGTTGTAATAGGAGTGGGAGGAGCCTATTTTAGCGCTTTTTTGCGCAGTAAAAATTCAGTTTCAGTCTTCCTGCTTCTTCCTCCTTGATCCAGGACGTCTCTAGAGAGCTCAGGGGTCTTCAAAAGTCATTTTGAGGGAGGTAATCAGTCACAGCAGACCTGTGACAGTGTGTTTGACTGTGATAAAAAACGTTAATTGTTAATTTGATTATCCGTTTTTGGGTATTTAGGGGTTAATCATCCATTTGCTAGTGGGTGCAATAATCTTCTAACTTAATACATTTACTGTGAAGATTTGGTTGCTATAACTGATTTGGTTCTTTGTTATTTCAACTGTGACGTCTTTTTTTGTGCTTCTTAAAGCCGCAGTAGCGTTGTTTTATATTGCTTGTAAATTTACTTGAAAGGTTTTTCCAAGCTTGCTAGTCTCATTGCGAGTCTGTTTAAACATGTCTGACACAGATGAATCTGCTTGTTCACTATGTTTGAAGGCCAATGTGGAGCCCCACAGAAATATTTGTACTAATTGTATTGATGTCACTTTGCATAAAAGTCAATCTATATCTGTAAATAAATTATCACCAGACAACGAGGGGGAAGTTATGCCGACTAACTCTCCTCACGTGTCAGTACCTTCGCCTCCCGCTCAGGGGGCGCGTGATATTGTGGCGCCAAGTGCATCAGAGAGGCCCATACAAATCACTTTGCAAGACATGGCGGCTGTTATGACAGAGGTATTATCTAAATTGCCTGAATTAAGAGGCAAGCGCGATAGCTCTGGGTTAAGGACAGAGCGCGCTGATGATGAGAGCCATGTCTGATACTCCGTCACAATTTGCAGAACATGAGGACGGAGAGCTTCATTCTGTGGGTGACGGATCTGATCCAGGGAGACCGGATTCAGAGATTTCTAATTTTAAATTTAAGCTTGAGAACCTCTGTGTATTGCTAGGGGAGGTATTGGTGGCTCTGAATGATTGTAACACGGTTGCAATTCCAGAGAAAGTATGTAGGTTGGAGAGATACTTTGCGGTACCGGTTTGTACTGACATTTTTCCTATACCTAAAAGGCTTACAGAAATTATTAGCAAGGAGTGGGATAGACCCGGTGTGCCTTTTTCCCCACCTCCGATGTTTAGAAAAATGTTCCCGATAGACGCCACCACACGAGACTTATGGCAGAAGGTCCCTAAGGTGGAGGGAGCAGTTTCTACTTTAGCTAAGCGTACCACTATCCCGGTGGAGGATAGTTGTGCTTTTTCGGATCCAATGGATAAAAAATTAGAAGGTTACCTTAAGAAAATGTTTGTTCAACAAGGTTTTATCTCACATCCCCTTGCATGCATTGCGCCTGTCACTGCGGCTGCGGCATTCTGGTTTGAGTCTCTGGAAGAGGCCATTCGCACAGCTCCATTGGATGAGATTATGGCCAAGCTTAAAGCACTTAAGCTAGCTAATGCATTTGTTTCTGATGCCGTTGTACATTTAACCAAACTAATGGCTAAGAACTCCGGATTCGCCATCCAGGCGCGCAGAGCGCTATGGCTTAAATCCTGGTCAGCTGACGTGACTTCTAAGTCTAAATTGCTTAATATTCCTTTCAAAGGGCAGACCTTATTCGGGCCCGGCTTGAAATAAATTATTGCTGACATTACTGGGGGTAAGGGTCATACTCTTCCTCAGGACAGGGCCAAGTCAAAGGCCAAACAGTCTAATTTTTGTGCCTTTCGTAATTTCAAGGCAGGAGCAGCGTCAACTTCCTCCGCTCCAAAACAGGAAGGACCTGTTGCTCGTTACAGACAGGGCTGGAAAACTAAACAGTCCTGGAACAAGGGCAAGCAGGCCAGAAAGCCTTCTTCTGCCCCTAAGACAGCATTAAGAGAGGGCCCCCTATCCGGAAACGGATCTAGTGGGGGGCAGACTATCTCTCTTCGCCCAGGCTTGGGCAAGAGATGTCCAGGATCCCTGGGTGTTAGAGATCATATCTCAGGGATATCTTCTGGACTTTAAAGCATCTCCTCCACAAGGAAGATTTCATCTTTCAAGGTTATCAGCAAACCAAATAAAGAAAGAGGCATTTCTACGTTGTGTGCAAGACCTCTTAGTATTGGGGGTGATCCACCCAGTTCCGCGGACGGAACAAGGGCAAGGGTTTTACTCGAATCTGTTTGTGGTTCCCAAGAAAGAGGGAACCTTCAGACCAATCTTGGACCTAAAAATCTTAAACAAATTCCTAAGAGTTCCATCATTCAAAATGGAAACTATTCGAACCATCCTACCCATGATCCAAGAGGGTCAATACATGACCACGGTAGACTTAAAGGATGCCTACCTTCATATACCGATTCACAAAGATCATTATCGGTACCTAAGATTTGCCTTTCTAGACAGGCATTACCAGTTTGTAGCTCTTCTCTTCGAGTTGGCTACGGCCCCGAGAATCTTTACAAAGGTTCTGGGCTCACTTCTGGCGGTTCTAAGACCGCGAGGCATAGCGGTGGCTCCGTATCTAGACGACATCCTGATACAGGCATCAAGCTTTCAAAGGGCCAAGTCTCATACAGAGATAGTTCTGGCATTTCTGAGGTCGCATGGGTGGAAGGTGAACGTGGAAAAGAGTTCTCTATCACCACTCACAAGAGTCTCCTTCCTAGGGACTCTTATAGATTCTGTAGAGATGAAAATTTACCTGACGGAGTCCAGGTTATCAAAACTTCTAAATGCTTGCAGTGTCCTTCATTCCATTCCACGCCCGTCAGTGGCTCAGTGCATGGAAGTAATCGGCTTAATTGTAGCGGCAATGGACATAGTGCCATTTGCGCGCCTGCATCTCAGACCGCTGCAATTATGCATGCTAAGTCAGTGGAATGGGGATTACTCAGATTTGTCCCCCCTACTAAATTTGGATCAAGAGACCAGAGTTTCTCTTCTCTGGTAGCTTTCTCGTGTCCATCTGTCCAAGGGTATGACCTTTCGCAGGCCAGATTGAACGATTGTAACAGATGCCAGCCTTCTAGGTTGGGGCGCAGTCTGGAACTCCCTGAAGGCTCAGGGATCGTGGACTCAGGAGGAGAAACTCCTCCCAATAAATATTCTAGAGTTAAGAGCAATATTCAATGCTCTTCTAGCTTGGCCTCAGTTAGCAACACTGAGGTTCATCAGATTCCAGTCGGACATCATCACAACTGTGGCTTACATCAACCATCAAGGGGGAACCAGGAGTTCCCTAGCGATGTTAGAAGTCTCAAAGATAATTCGCTGGGCAGAGTCTCACTCTTGCCACCTGTCAGCGATCCACATCCCAGGCGTACAGAACTGGGAGGCGGATTTTCTAAGTCGTCAGACTTTTCATCCGGGGCAGTGTGAACTCCATCCGGAGGTGTTTACTCAACTGGTCCATCGTTGGGGCAAACCAGAACTGGATCTCATGGCGTCTCGCCAGAACGCCAAGCTTCCTTGTTACGGATCCAGGTCCAGGGACCCGGGAGCGGTGCTGATAGCCCCTTGGGTCTTCAACATGGCTTATGTGTTTCCACCATTCCCGATGCTTCCTCGACTGATTGCCAGGATCAAACAGGGAAGGGCATCTGTGATTCTGATAGCGCCTGCGTGGCCACGCAGGACCTGGTATGCAGACCTAGTGGACATGTCGTCCTGTCCACCATGGTCTCTGCCTCTGAGGCAGGACCTTCTAATTCAGGGTCCTTTCAATCATCCAAATCTAGTTTCTCTGAGACTGACTGCATGGAGATTGAACGCTTGATTCTATCAAAGCATGGCTTCTCGGAGTCGGTTATTGATACCTTAATACAGGCTCGGAAACCTGTTACCAGAAAAATTTACCATAAGATATGGCATAAATATTTATACTGGTGCGAATCCAAGAGTTACTCATGGAGTAAGGTTAGGATTCCTAGGATATTGTCTTTTCTACAAGAGGGTTTAGAAAAGGGCTTATCTGCTAGTTCGTTAAAGGGACAGATTTCTGCTCTGTCTATTCTTCTACACAAACGTCTGGCAGAAGTTCCAGACGTTCAGGCCTTTTGTCAGGCTTTGGCTAGGATTAGGCCTGTGTTTAAGACTGTTGCTCCGCCGTGGAGTTTAAACTTAGTTCTTAAAGTTCTTCAAGGTGTTCCGTTTGAACCCTTTATTCCATTGATATTAAGCTGTTATCTTGGAAAGTTCTGTTTTTGATGGCTATTTCCTGTTATCTGCCTTACATTGTGATTCTCCTTATCTGATTTTCCATTCAGACAAGGTAGTTCTGCGTACTAAACCTGGGTTCTTACCTAAGGTAGTTTCTAACAGGAATATCAATCAAGAGATTGTTGTTCCATCACTGTGTCCTAACCCTTCTTCAAAGAAGGAACGACTCTTACATAATCTGGACGTAGTCCATGCCCTGAAGTTCTATTTGCAGGCAACTAAAGATTTTCGTCAAACTTCTTCCCTGTTTGTCGTTTACTCTGGACAGAGGAGAGGTCAAAAAGCTTCGGCTACCTCTCTCTCCTTTTGGCTTCGTAGCATAATATGCTTAGCCTATGAGACTGCTGGACAGCAGCCTCCTGGAAGAGTTACAGCTCATTCCACTAGAGCTGTGGCTTCCACCTGGGCCTTTAAGAATGAGGCCTCTGTTGAACAGATTTGCAAGGCTGCAACTTGGTCTTCACTTCACACTTTTTCAAAATTTTACAAATTTGACACTTTTGCTTCTTCGGAGGCTGTTTTTGGGAGAAAGGTTCTACAGGCAGTGGTTCCTTCCGTTTAAAGTTCCTGCCTTGTCCCTCCCATCATCCGTGTACTTTAGCTTTGGTATTGGTATCCCATAAGTAATGGATGACCCGTGGACTGAATACACTTAACAAGAGAAAACATAATTTATGCTTACCTGATAAATTTATTTCTCTTGTAGTGTATTCAGTCCACGGCCCGCCCTGTCTTTTAAGGCAGATCTAAATTTTAAATTTAAACTACAGTCACCACTGCACCCTATGGTTTCTCCTTTCTTGTCTTGTTTCGGTCGAATGACTGGATATGACGTGTGAGGGGAGGAGCTATATAGCAGCTCTGCTTGGGTGATCCTCTTGCAACTTCCTGTTGGGAAGGAGATATAATCCCATAAGTAATGGATGACCCGTGGACTGAATACACTACAAGAGAAATAAATTTATCTGGTAAGCATAAATTTTGTTTTTTTATATATTCCTATTTTCTGAATATCACTTTCATATTATATATATATAGATATATAGATATATAGATATATATAGATATATAGATATATATAGATATATATATAGATAGACCGGCTACGGCTTAATCTGGTGGCACAAGCTATTTTTATTATTTTATGTTGAAGTGTGGATTTTGTACCTGATGTTTAATAAAGAAGAAGTTGATGTTTTCAAGACGGTTCGCTGGATTATTTTTCTTTGATGTTATATATATATATATATATATATATATATATATATATATATATATATATATATATATATATATATATAAATATCTTCAATCACATGTTGAAATTATTTATATATATATATATATATATATAAATATCTTCTATCACATGTTGAAATTATTTTTTGTATGTTAAGCTCCGTTTCTTAGGAGCGCTTCTGTTCCACACACACCTTTCTTTTTTGGCACACTCTTGGATCATTTTTGAGGAATTTATGATCCCTTGCAGGAATAGATAGCTAAATACCCCCAGCTAGCACTCACACCACTTCTCTTTTCTATTGCACAATGTGATAAAGTAATGAGATCTGATAATACCTACAAGCTCAACCCATTTTATTAGGTTGTGGCGTCATAACACAAAATCAGCCCGTTCATATTCATAAATAAACCTTAAAGGACCAGTAACTACAGTAGATTTGCAAAATGAACAAATGTGTGATAAAAAGACAATGCAATAGCACTTAGTCTGAACTTCAACTGAGTAGTAAGGTTTGTTTCTGACCAATTTCAGTTCTCTATTTCCACTCCCCCTGTATCATGTGACAGCCATCAGCCAATCACAAATGCATATATGTATATTCTGTGAATTCTTGCACATGCTCAGTAGGAGCTGGTGACTCAAAAAGTGTAAATATAAAAAGACTGCACATTTTATTAATGGAAGTAAATTGGAAAGTTGTTTAAAATTGCATGCTCTATCTGAATCATGAAAGTTTAATTTTGAATTGAGTGTCCCTTTTAAAAAGCAAATTCTGATACATTATGTACTCTGCAGTTGGTAAAAAAAAAAAGTAATTGAAAGCACATTAAAGGAAAAATAATGTTACAGTATACTGTCCATTTAAGGAGCAGCAATGCAGTACTGGAACTAGCTGAATGCATCTAGTGTGCCAATGACTAGAGGAATATATGTGCAGCCACCAATTATCAGCTTGCTCCCAAGTGTATTCCTGTTCATGAGCCTACCTAGGTATGCATTTCAACAAGGTAAACATTAGAAAGAAGCCACTATAAAAAAAAATAGAAGTACATTTGAGAGTTTAAAATGGCATGCTCTATCTGAATCCTGACTCGTTTTATTATGACTTTACTCATGCTTTAAAGGGCCATAATACCCAAATGTTTAAACACTTGAAAGTGATGCAGTATAGCTGGAAAAAGCTGACTAGAAAATATCACCTGAACATCTCTATGTAAAAAAGAAAGATATTTTACCTCAAAAGTTCCTCAGTAGCCACCTCCCATTGTAAAGGATTTCTAAGCAGCATATGAGTGTGTCTGTCCTGGGACAGCTGAAAGGATGAGCCTCGTGAACTCATATTATTTCACCAATCAGGTAAAGGAAGCTTACTATGAAATCTCATGAGAGTTAAGTCAAATCTCATGAGATCACAGTAAGAGTTCATGACCTCTGCACTGCTAATGCTGATTGGTTGCTGTTCATTTCTTCATTTTTTTATTTTTTTTTACCTGCAGCTGGGAGCAGCTGAGTATAACTTTTTACACAGAACTTACTCTGCTGAACTGAGACGATTGTGAGGTAAAATATCTTCCTTTTTTACATAGAGATGCTCAGGTGATATTTTCCTGTCAACTTTTTACAGTTATACTGCATCAGTTTCAAGTGATTTAGCATATGAGTATTATGTCCCTTTAAGAGTTTGCAAAGATAAGTGTTTTTTGTAGTAAATATATACTTTTTGTGTTTTAGAATATACAATACATTTTTAAAGGATCAGAGAAAAATTGTAAAATCTACAAATTTTCTAAAATTGTTTTAAAATAGATCGTTTTGAAAAAGAAAATTGATTTTTTTTAAACTATATAAAGCCACATATAAGGTAGCCAGCCACACAGATTAATTAGGATGATTGCATAAGGAATATGCAAAATGATCTTTAATATTAGGAGGTTAAGCTATAATTTTAAAAGCTTTGCCTTCAAAGTCTCATTTTACTATGAGTAGTTTGTAAGTAACTGAAAAACCTTGGATACTAAAATGAGATTTGAAGACCAGCAAGCAAATTACTATCATCCCAACTAAACTGCAATGTTGGCTTTTCCATATTCTTGGTAGATTTTGAGTTTCAAATGCATTTGTCAGAGCCTGATCTAGTGTAGATAAATGACATAAAAGCATATATTCCTTTATGGTTTTTTGTCTGAACTTTTCAAATGCTTTTTGATTGTTGTTCAAACACATGCCTGTACAGTTAATGCTTTCTAACTTACATTTGCATTTGTTCTTCTTTATTAATTCATAATACAAGGGTTTCCTTTCTGTAGTCCTCAACGTTTATTACACACCAAGTGGATTTTGTTTCTTTAAATTAATTATGAATCTTCTTTTAACCTCTTCCATTTCCAAAAACTGTTTCCATGACACACATATGTTAATAAGGCTTATTCCCTTCATTTATCACCCTTTCCCCTCACCACAAACTACTTCAATGCTAAAATCTGTCCACCATCCTTCAACAGCTAGATCAACCATATTAGATGTGATTCACTGACTATTGCCACTCAGCCTTGTGTTTACAGCAGACCGTTTCATGTTCTTCTCATTTATCTCTAATGCAAGATAGGCTGGTATTACTGCATCTCTGGGTATAGCTCTTCACAAACCTAAAAATAAATAAAATAAAAGGTGATGTGATTTAAGATCAAAACAGGTCTATATGGAGTGTTCTGTGAAAATTGATTGTATGGTGGATCATGTAGGACAATAGCTATTAATGTTTCAGTTACTAACAGTTTGTTGGTGTTCCCATGTTGTATCATTTTATTTTATTTGGAAAATTAATCAATCACATGCTTACTAGAGAGATTTACAGCACATGCAATTACTTTAACAACATAAATGGCTTAAAGAGTACAAAGCTAGGTTTTAGAGCATTTTATTATTGCACTACTGCTTGTATATAACTAAGGCACATCGGCAGAAAGTCGTATATGTTAATTCTATCTTATTGAATCAGTGATTTTCATATCTTCTAGCAGTTAGTCTTGCTTTTGTCAGGCGATAATTACAGCTGATGTTTTTATATTTATTTGCTTTTTTGGATGGCTTATTGAAGTGAGAAGAGTTTGGTTGATCTACATAGAGAGGATAGAATTGGGGTCATCTATAGATATCTTTAGGAATTTGGCAACAGTTTTTTTTTTTCAGATTGCAGTGGTAAGTACAGTGTTCTGTAAATTTCCCTTAGCATGCTGAATTCAGGTCATTGTATACCTTAACATAAGCTGCATTTTTGCAGAACAGTTTGTGTATATAAATCTGTGTGTGTGTGAGAGAAGTGCACGTACACCTGAGGGTCCTGCAGCTCCTCACACATATATCAAAAGATGGTGTCAGCACTGTGTCTTCAAAAAGAAGTGATCTTTATTATGGTGACATAAAAGAAAAACAGCAGCGTTTCAGGTCTCACAGACTAAGGTCAGTAAGACCTGAAACACTTCTTTTTGAAGACCCTGGGATGATGCCATCTTTTGTTCTTTTGTATATGTATGTATGTGTGTATATATATATATATATATATATATATATATATATATATATATATATATATATATATATATATATATATATATATATATATATATATATATATATATATATCTATCTGCAGGACCCTCAGGTGTACGTGCACTTCTCTCACACACACACAGAAACTGATTTATATACACAAACTGTTCTGCAAAAATGTATATACAGTGGGGCAAAAAAGTATTTAGTCAGCCACCAATTGTGCAAGTTCTCCCACTTAAGAAGATGAGAGAGGCCTGTAATTTTCATCATAGGTATACCTCAACTATGAGAGACAAAATGTGGAAACAAATCCAGACAATCACATTGTCTGATTTGGAAAGAATTTATTTGCATATTATGGTGGAAAATAAGTATTTGGTCACCTACAAACAAGCAAGATTTCTGGCTCTCACAGACCTGTATCATCATCTTTAAGAGGCTTCTCTGTCCTCCACTCCACTCATTACCTGTATTAATGGCACCTGTTTGAACTTGTTATCAGTATAAAAGACACTTGTCCACAACCTCAAACAGTCACACTCCAATCTCCACTATGGTGAAGACCAAAGAGCTGTTGAAGGACACCGGAAACAAAATTGTAGACCTGCACCAGGCTGGGAAGACTGAATCTGCAATAGGCAAGCAACTTGGTGTGAAGAAATCAACTGTGGGAGCAATAATTAGAAAATGGAAGACATACAAGACCACTGATAATCTCCCTCGATCTGGGGCTCCACATAAGATCTCATCCCGTGGGGTTAAAATGATCACAAGAACAGTGAGCAAACATCCCAGAACCACACTGGGGGACCTAGTGAATGACCTGCAGAGAGCTGGGACCAACGTAACAAAGGCTACCATCAGTAACACACTACGCCGCCAGGGACTCAGATCCTGCAGTGCCAGACGTGTCCCCCTGCTTAAGCCATTACACGTCCGGGCCCGTCTGAAGTATGCTAGAGAGCATTTGGATGATACAGAAGCGGATTGGGAGAATGTCATATGGTCAGATGAAACCAAAGTAGAACTGTTTGGTAGAAACACAACTCGTCGTGCTTGGAGGAGAGAGAATGCTGAGTTGCAACCAAAGAACACCATACCTACTGTGAAGCATGGGTGTGGCAGCATCATGCTTTGGGGCTTTTTCTCTGCAAAGGGAACAGGACGACTGATCCGTGTACTTGAAAGAATGAATGGGGCCATGTATCATGAGATTTTGAGTGCAAACCTCCTTCCATCAGCAAGGGCATTGAAGATGAAACGTGGCTGGGTCTTTCAGCATGACAATGATCCCAAACACACTGCCCGGGCAACGAAGTGGCTTCGTAAGAAGCATTTCAAGGTCCTGGAGTGGCCTAGCCAGTCTCCAGATCTCAACCCTTTGGAGGGAGTTGAAAGTCCGTGTTGCCCAGAGACGGCCCCAAAACATCACTGCTCTAGAGGAGATCTGCATGCAGGAATGGGCCAACATACCAGCAACAGTGTGTGACAACCTTGTGAAGACTTACAGAAAACGTTTGACCTCTGTCATTGCCAACAAAGGATATATAACAAAGTATTGAGATGAACTTTTGATATTGACCAAATACTTATTTTCCTCCATAATATGCAAATAAATTCATTCCAAATCAGACAATGTGCCTGAATTTGTTTCCACATTTTGTCTCTCATAGTTGAGGTATACCTACGATGAAAATTACAGGCCTCTCTCATCTTCTTAAGTGGGAGAACTTGCACAATTGGTGGCTGACTAAATACTTTTTTGCCCCACTATATATATATATATATATATATATATGAGAGAGAGAATATATATATATATATATATATATATATAGAGAGAGAGAGAGAGAGAGAGAGAGAGAGAGAGAGAGAGAGAGAGAGAGAGAGAGAGAGAGAGAGAGAGAGAGAGAGAGAGAGAGAGAGAGAGAGAGAGAGAGAGAGAGAGAGAGAGAGAGAGAGAGAGAGAGAGAGAGAGAGAGAGAGAGAGAGAGAGAGAGAGAGAGAGAGAGAGAGAGAGAGAGAGAGAGAGAGAGAAAATATATATATATATATATATATATATATATATATATATATATAGAGAGAGAGAGAGAAAAAATATATATATATATATATATATAGAGAGAGAGAGAGAATATATATATATAGATACATATATATATATATATATATATATATATATATATATATACATACATACATACATACATACATACATACATACATACATACATACATACACAAAACACGGAAGGGGACTGCACTCTGACTGGACTGGGTACTACACACATCCTTTGACCCTGCATCATGCTCAGCCCTGGGTGCACAATAGCATTCTCGGGAAGCTGTCCATGTAGTCCCAGGCAGTTAACCCCTAGACAAATCTGGGTGCAAGGCCTATAGGGAAAACTATAAAATTAATATAACACATAGAGAAAATCGATCACTCGCTTACAAGCTCTCAGCTAAGATTAAAAGCGAAACTGGAAGAGTTAGTTACCGACAAATGGGACAAGCCCAAGTACAACATCAAGGTCTCTCCCAAAACATGAGTATCTAATACAGCCATACAATGCAAGCTCTCAATCAAACAAACTGGGAACAATCAAGGGTTCACAGACTTATGTAATCACCTTAGACATATACAAAACACGGAAGGGGACTGCACTCTCAGACTGGACTGGGTACAAATTATATGACCCTCCAACATGCTCAGCCATGGGTGCTCAATAGTCCATTTGGGATATTAAAAGGACATTGTACTATACATTTTCTCCCTCCAATTTGTTCTTAGTGGTCCATTTTACCTGCTGGAGTGTATTACATTGTTTTCAAAAGCTCATTTACTTTTATATTGTTGTTTAAAATAGCTGTTTTTGCATGTTGAATCTGCAATCTATACTTAAAATTTCATTTTTACTATTGCATTTGCTGTAGAAAAGCTATGCAAACAAGAGACAGCAGCAGAAATCCACATCCTGTTAGGGTTGGGATAGAGATTCCAGTCTATTTTGAAATTGTTCCTGACACTACTTTGAATACAATTAACTTTTATCAGTTTATTGCCTGTATATATCGTCACAAATGTAATGCTTTTTTTGCTACTATTGACAATGCTTTACTTAAATCTCCACAAAGGGGTTAAACACACTGTAAAAGTCCCACTGTGGACCTGCATTGCATCGCTGATCCCGAGCAGACCAGTGAGACGCGCAACTACCAATGCTGATTGGATCAGCAGCATGTTCTGCTCAGGACCAGCAGTGCCTCCTATGGGAAAGAATATTGCTGAAGGTGCCGAATCCTCTGTAGTGGACGGTAAGAGGTTGATTTATCAAACGATTCGCCGCACTACGGCTGCAGGTTCTCACAAGAGAACTCACACTCCGTATTTAACAAGCAGCGGTCATTAGACAAACTAGCGCTCATGTGCAGTGCTGAATTTCCGGCAGCGGAATTCAGCCCGCCAGAGGCGAGCTGCGGCGGACAGGGGCCCCTGTCCGCAGCAGCTTGATAAATCAACCCCTAAGAGAAGCCAGAAAAAAGAAAAAGAAGTTGGGTACCACTCAAAAGAGCTTTTAAAGGGACATTATACTCTAGATTTCCTTAATATAAGAAGAGTCCACGGCTTCATTCCTTACTGTTGGGAAATACTGAACCTGGCCACCAGGAGGAGGCAAAGACACCCCAGCCAAAGGCTTAAATACCTCTCCCACTTCCCCTATCCCCCATTCATTCTTTGCCTTTTGTCACAAGAGGATGGCAGAGAAGTGTCAGAATATTTTGGAGTTGTTCCTCAGAAGGGATATATGCCTTTTGTTTTGGAACTGGAGTTTTAAGTGGTCTTGTCAGTTTCTCAGTGAGAGCATTGACAAAAGTTAGAGTCTGGAGATGCAGGGAGAGTCACACTTGAGAGGCTGTGTTTCTGTTCCACAGCAAGGATTCTGGTAAGATCGTTTCAATTTTTACTTATGTTGAAATTGCTGAAGACAGGGTCAGAGTGTGACTCCTTTTGTCTTTACAGAATCGTGGGTTAATATCTCCTAAGGGAGGTTATTGAACAGTGGGGATTAATTAAATGTGTTCTTTGATTTATGCTGCTTTATGTGTGAGATTTATTTTGGGTCCATAGACTGTTATTGCGTAACATACAGGTGTTTTACTTTCACTTTTAGCTTGGCACGCTTTTTCTCATAGCAGGGGCAGTCCTGTCTTGCGCACCACGTGATCGGGTGTGGTCCACACTTTCGTTTTCTATTTGCTGACCGAGCTATCTGCCGGAGAGGTCACTTCTTCTCTAGTTGCCTGGGTCTAGAAGTTGGTGAGTGCCCCAGTTATTGGGGGTATAAAGGTGCTATTTTTCTGAGAAATAAAAAGTGCATATTTATCCTACTGATCCTGATATGCTTGAGGGTACTCCCTCTATTCCTAATAGTAATACCTGTCTATATTGTGAGGCCTTTGTGTGCCGCCCTCTCAACTATGTTCCATATGCATCAACAAGGTTATTATGCCTAAGAAGGTTAACCCCTTTAGTAGACTCGACGTCCCATGAGGTGCATACCCATCAATTATCTCCATTGTAACATGCAGATTCCCATAGCACGCCTGATCCTCTGTCTGGAGGGATCCTTTTACCATCAGACTTTACTGCGCAGTTAAGACAGCAGTGTCTGAGGCCCTTAGTGCTATACTTCGCCCTGCTAAGCGCAAGCGAAAGGTTAAGCATAGCTCTCCGGTCCAGGGGACATCCATTTGCTTGATTTGTCTGCCTTTAAAGTATCCCAGAATGGGTTACACTTTGAGTCGTCAGAGGGTGAAATTTCTGGATCTCGGTCTGCTACATCTAGGCCTCCGGCTGCGGAGGAGCCAGCCTTTAGATTTAAAATTGTACACCTAAATTTTCTTCTAAAGGAGGTTCTGTCGACATTAGAGGTTCCAGAGGCCAAGTTGCCTGATGAACCTTTTGATCCCTAAATCAGACAGTGTGTACGAGGACAGGGTAGCCCCGCTAACCTTTCCTGTACCTGTAAAAATGGCGAATATTATTAAAAACAAATGGGATAGAATTGGATCTTCCTTTTCCCCTTTCTCTGCCTTTAAAAAATGTCTTCCCAGTCCCGGACTCTCAGCTGGAGTTGTGGGGTTCCGTCCCTAGGGTGGATGGTGCTATCTCCACGTTAGCTAAGCATACTACTATCCCTCTTGACGATAGCTCGTCTTTCAGAGAGGCGATGGATAAAAAGATGGAAACTTTTCTCAGAAAAATGTTTTAGCATACAGGATATTTATTTCAACCGGCAGCGGCTGTTGCCTCGGTTGCTGGAGCTGCGGCCTACTGATGCGACTCCTTAATGGAATTGATCAAGGTGGTCCCCTCAACGTTATCCAAGACAGAATTAAAGCTTTGAGAATTGCTAATTATTTTCTACTGGCTATTGCCTCTGTGCGCAGAGTATCTGAGATTGCTGCCTTGCAATGTGAGCCTCCTTATCTGGTGTTTCATTTGGATAAGCCTTCCCTACGTACTAAGTTAGGGTTTCTCCCTAAGGTTGTGTCAGACTGCAACATCAATCAAGAGATTGTGGTCCCTTCTTTGTGTCCCAATCCTTCTTCGAAGGAACGTTTACTTCATAATTTGGACGTGATTCGTGCTTTGAAGTTTTATCAAGCTATTAAGGATTTTAGACAAACTTCTTCCTTGTATGTGACATATTCTGGGAAGCGTAAGGGTCAGAAGGTCTCTTCAATTTCTTTATATTTTTGGTTGAGGAGTCTTATCCGTTTAGCCTATAAAACAGCAGGACATAGACCTCCTTAAAGAATTACGGCTCATTCTACTAGAGCAGTGGCTTCCTCTTGGGCCTTTAAGAATGAGGCCTCTCTGGATCAGATTTGTATGGCAGCTAACTGGTCCTCCTTACACACTTATTCTAAATTCTACAAGTTTGATGTTTTTGCTTCAACTGAAACAGCCTTCAGGAGAGAGGTTTTGCAGGCTGTGGTGCCCTCAGATTAGGGTCCACCTCTTTTTTTTTTTTTTTTTTTTTGTCCCTCCCGTTATCATTCAGTGTCCTCTAGAGCTTGGGTATAAGCTTCCCAACAGTAAGGAATGAAGTAGTGGACTGTCCTTATATTAAGAAGGAAAACATAAATTATGCTTACCAGATTTAATTAAATCAAATTTTATTTCCTTCTGTATAAGGAGAGTCCACAGCTTCCTCCCGTGTTTCTCCAATGGTTGGACCCCTAAATTTTATGTTTTTTTCTTGCACCTTTTACACCCTGATATTTCTCCTACTGTTCCCTCGGCAGAATGACTGGGGGATAGGGGAAGTGGGAGAGGTATTTAAGCCTTTAGCTGGGGTGTCTTTTTCCTCCTCCTGGTGGCCAGGTTCAGTATTTCCCAACAGTAAGGAATGAAACCGTGGAGACTCCTTATACAGAAGGAAATGAAATTATCTGGTAAGCATAATTTATATTTTTTCTTTGCATAAATGTTTTGTAGATGATCCATTTATATAGCCCATCTGGCAATGATTTTGCAACAATGTATATAGTATTGTTTATAATTTTTTTAATAATATTGTGCTGATTTTCAGACTCCTAACCAAGCCCCAAAGTATCAGATGTAGACTCAAGTCTACAGATTTCTGCTTTCTCCTCTTTGTGTAATGGGTCTTTTCATATGCAGGGGAGGCGGGAGGTGTCTGCTCTTCCTGCTTTCTCAGCCCCTTTCACTGGGTGTCCCAGCCCAACCTAATCAACAGTGCAAAGCTGGGGGCTTCTAATTGAGTTTTTAAAAGGTTTTATACTGGATTTTTACATCAGTATCTGTCCAAATTTTTCTTTATGGTAGTGTGTCTTACATACAGTTATTTAAAAATGTGTGTATACTGTCCCTTTAAACTGCTGAGTACAATTAAAATAGAATGGTTACGGATCATTATGCTATTATTTTTCCTCCTGTTGTGCCTACAGCTGTCTTCAGTCATTCTGTTGTTTAAACCCTTAGTGAAGCTCTGCATCTTCACATTGGGCGTCACCATCATGGAACTAATATTTGTTATGTAACTTTTAAACTATGCAAAAAAACTGCAAGAATTTAATACTTCTGCTCTTTATTATGTGAGCTAAACTGAAGTACAACTTACAGCTGTCAAAAAGCAGATCTGTGAAAGTGCACTGCTCCTATTCACAAGATACAATACACAAGCTACAAGATTGCGGTGCACAGTATAAAATGCAGAGCTTTACCAACTGGTTTCTGTAATGAGTTAAAATAAGAGAATGGCTTTAAAGTGAGCTGTAGGTAGAGGAGGGAAATCTATACCATGGTGAGTATTAACCATACTGCTGTAAATGTACTTAGCCGTTTAATGTTCCTTGTCAAATCATACCCACAAAATAAGAATGTGGCCACCATGCACTATAAAATATGATATGACAATATAATAAATATAAATATAATAGACTTTCTCAGATCTGTTCAGCATTCTTCTATCTTTTGTTTCTGAAGTGTCCTGTTTACATGGTGTACATTAAACCAGTCAAAGACCTTATCCGCTCACTGCCACACAATTAGAAAAAAACTAATTCCTTATCACTGATAAAAATCTTCTTTTCTCCAACATAGGTGTGTCCGGTCCACGGCGTCATCCTTACTTGTGGGATATTCTCTTCCCCAACAGGAAATGGCAAAGAGCCCAGCAAAGCTGGTCACATGATCCCTCCTAGGCTCCGCCTACCCCAGTCATTCTCTTTGCCGTTGTACAGGCAACATCTCCACGGAGATGGCTTAGAGTTTTTTAGTGTTTAACTGTAGTTTTTATTATTCAATCAAGAGTTTGTTATTTTAAAATAGTGCTGGTATGTACTATTTACTCAGAAACAGAAAAGAGATGAAGATTTCTGTTTGTATGAGGAAAATGATTTTAGCACCGTAACTAAAATCCATGGCTGTTCCACACAGGACTGTTGAGAGCAATTAACTTCAGTTGGGGGAACAGTGTGCAGTCTCTTGCTGCTTGAGGTATGACACATTCTAACAAGACGATGTAATGCTGGAAGCTGTCATTTTTCCCTATGGGATCCGGTAAGCCATGTTTATTACGATGGTAAATAAGGGCTTCACAAGGGCTTATTAAGATTGTAGACTTTTCTGGGCTAAATCGATTCAGTTTTAAAACATATTTAGCTTTGAGGAATCATTTTATCTGGGTATATTGATATTATAAATATCGGCAGGCACTGTATTAGACACCTTATTTCTCTGGGGCTTTCCCAAAGCATATGCAGAGCCTCATTTTCGCGCCGGTGTGGCGCACTTGTTTTTGAGAGGCATGGCATGCAGTCGCATGTGAGAGGAGCTCTGATACTTAGAAAAGACTTCTGAAGGCGTCATTTGGTATCGTATTCCCCTTTGGGTTTGGTTGGGTCTCAGCAAAGCAGATACCAGGGACTGTAAAGGGGTTAAAGTGTTAAAACGGCTCCGGTTCCGTTATTTTAAGGGTTAAAGCTTCCAAATTTGGTGTGCAATACTTTTAAGGCTTTAAGACACTGTGGTGAAAATTTGGTGAATTTTGTACAATTCCTTCATGTTTTTTCGCAATTGCAGTAATAAAGTGTGTTCAGTTTAAAATTTAAAGTGACAGTAACGGTTTTATTTTAAAACGTTTTTTGTACTTTATTATCAAGTTTATGCCTGTTTAACATGTCTGAACTACCAGATAGACTGTGTTCTGAATGTGGGGAAGCCAGAATTCCTGTTCATTTAAATAAATGTGATTTATGTGATAATGACAATGATGCCCAAGATGATTCCTCAAGTGAGGGGAGTAAGCATGGTACTGCATCATTCCCTCCTTCGTCTACACGAGTCTTGCCCACTCAGGAGGCCCCTAGTACATCTAGCGCGCCAATACTCCTTACTATGCAACAATTAACGGCTGTAATGGATAATTCTGTCAAAAACATTTTAGCCAAAATGAACCCTTGTCAGCGTAAGCGTGGCTGCTCTGTTTTAGTTACTGAAGAGCATGACGACGCTGATATTAATATCTCTGAAGGGCCCCTAACTCAATCTGAGGGGGCCAGGGAGGTTTTGTCTGAGGGAGAAATTACTGATTCAGGGAACATTTCTCAACAGGCTGAACCTGATGTAATTGCATTTAAATTTAAGTTGGAACATCTCCGCATTCTGCTTAAGGAGGTATTATCCACTCTGGATGATTGTGAAAAGTTGGTCATCCCAGAGAAACTATGTAAAATGGACAAGTTCCTAGAGGTGCCGGAGCTCCCAGAAGCTTTTCCTATACCCAAGCGGGTGGCGGACATTGTTAATAAAGAATGGGAAAGGCCCGGTATTCCTTTCGTCCCTCCCCCCATATTTAAAAAATTGTTTCCTATGGTCGACCCCAGAAAGGACTTATGGCAGACAGTCCCCAAGGTCGAGGGAGCGGTTTCTACTTTAAACAAACGCACCACTATACCCATAGAGGATAGTTGCGCTTTCAAAGATCCTATGGATAAAAAATTAGAAGGTTTGCTTAAAAAGATGTTTGTTCAGCAGGGTTACCTTCTACAACCAATTTCATGCATTGTCCCTGTCACTACAGCCGCAAGTTTCTGGTTCGATGAGCTGATAAAGGCGCTCGATAGTAATTCTCCTCCTTATGAGGAGATTATGGACAGAATCAATGCTCTCAAATTGGCTAATTCTTTCACCCTAGACGCCACTTTGCAATTGGCTAGGTTAGCGGCTAAGAATTCTGGGTTTGCTATTGTGGCGTGCAGAGCGCTTTGGTTGAAATCTTGGTCGGCTGATGCGTCTTCCAAGAACAAGCTACTAAACATTCCTTTCAAGGGGAAAACGCTGTTTGGCCCTGACTTGAAAGAGATTATCTCGGATATCACTGGGGGTAAGGGCCACGCCCTTCCTCAGGATCGGCCTTTCAAGGCGAAAAATAGACCTAATTTTCGTCCCTTTCGTAAAAACGGACCAGCCCAAAGTGCTACGTCCTCTAAGCAAGAGGGTAATACTTCTCAAGCCAAGCCAGCTTGGAGACCAATGCAAGGCTGGAACAAGGGAAAGCAGGCCAAGAAACCTGCCACTGCTACCAAGACAGCATGAAATATTGGCCCCCGATCCGGGACCGGATCTCCTGGGGGGCAGACTCTCTCTCTTCGCTCAGGCTTGGGCAAGAGATGTTCTGGATCCTTGGGCGCTAGAAATAGTCTCCCAGGGTTATCTTCTGGAATTCTAGGGACTTCCCCCAAGGGGGAGGTTCCACAGGTCTCAGTTGTCTTCAGACCACATAAAAAGACAGGCGTTCTTACATTGTGTAGAAGACCTGTTAAAAATGGGAGTGATTCATCCTGTTCCACTAAGAGAACAAGGGATGGGGTTCTACTCCAATCTGTTCATAGTTCCCAAAAAAGAGGGAACGTTCAGACCAATCTTAGATCTCAAGATCTTAAACAAGTTTCTCAAGGTTCCATCTTTCAAGATGGAAACCATTCGAACTATTCTTCCTTCCATCCAGGAGGGTCAATTCATGACCACGGTGGATTTAAAGGATGCGTATCTACATATTCCTATCCACAAGGAACATCATCGGTTCCTAAGGTTCGCATTCCTGGACAAACATTACCAGTTCGTGGCGCTTCCTTTCGGATTAGCCACTGCTCCAAGGATTTTCACAAAGGTACTAGGGTCCCTTCTAGCGGTGCTAAGACCAAGGGGCATTGCAGTAGTACCTTACCTGGACGACATTCTGATTCAAGCGTCGTCCCTTCCTCAAGCAAAGGCTCACACGGACATTGTCCTGGCCTTTCTCAGATCTCACGGCTGGAAAGTGAACGTGGAAAAGAGTTCTCTATCCCCGTCAACAAGGGTTCCCTTCTTGGGAACAATTATAGACTCCTTAGAAATGAGGATCTTTCTAACAGAGGCCAGAAAAACAAAACTTCTAGACTCTTGTCGGATACTTCATTCCGTTCCTCTTCCTTCCATAGCTCAGTGCATGGAAGTGATCGGGTTGATGGTGGCGGCAATGGACATAGTTCCTTTTGCGCGCATTCATCTAAGACCATTACAACTGTGCATGCTCAGTCAGTGGAATGGGGACTATACAGACTTGTCTCCGAAGATACAAGTAAATCAGAGGACCAGAGACTCACTCCGTTGGTGGCTGTCCCTGGACAATCTGTCTCAAGGGATGACGTTCCGCAGACCAGAGTGGGTCATTGTCACGACCGACGCCAGTCTGATGGGCTGGGGCGCGGTCTGGGGATCCCTGAAAGCTCAGGGTCTTTGGTCTCGGGAAGAATCTCTTCTACCGATAAATATTCTGGAACTGAGAGCGATATTCAATGCTCTCAAGGCCTGGCCTCGGCTAGCGAGGACCAAGTTCATACGGTTTCAATCAGACAACATGACAACTGTTGCGTACATCAACCATCAGGGGGGAACAAGGAGTTCCCTAGCGATGGAAGAAGTGACCAAAATCATTCTATGGGCGGAGTCTCACTCCTGCCACCTGTCTGCTATCCACATCCCAGGAGTGGAAAATTGGGAAGCGGATTTTCTGAGTCGTCAGACATTGCATCCGGGGGAGTGGGAACTCCATCCGGAAATCTTTGCCCAAGTCACTCACCTGTGGGGCATTCCAGACATGGATCTGATGGCCTCTCGTCAGAACTTCAAAGTTCCTTGCTACGGGGCCAGATCCAGGGATCCCAAGGCGGCTCTAGTGGATGCACTAGTAGCACCTTGGACCTTCAAACTAGCTTATGTGTTCCCGCCATTTCCTCTCATCCCCAGGCTGGTAGCCAGGATCAATCAGGAGAGGGCGTCGGTGATCTTGATAGCTCCTGCGTGGCCACGCAGGACTTGGTATGCAGATCTGGTGAATATGTCATCGGCTCCACCTTGGAAGCTACCTTTGAGACGAGACCTTCTTGTTCAGGGTCCGTTCGAACATCCGAATCTGGTTTCACTCCAGCTGACTGCTTGGAGATTGAACGCTTGATTTTATCGAAGCGAGGATTCTCAGATTCTGTTATCGATACTCTTGTTCAGGCCAGAAAGCCTGTAACTAGAAAGATTTACCACAAAATTTGGAAAAAATATATCTGTTGGTGTGAATCTAAAGGATTCCCTTGGGACAAGGTTAAGATTCCTAGGATTCTATCCTTCCTTCAAGAAGGATTGGAAAAAGGATTATCTGCAAGTTCCCTGAAGGGACAGATTTCTGCCTTGTCGGTATTACTTCACAAAAAGCTGGCAGCTGTGCCAGATGTTCAAGCCTTTGTTCAGGCTCTGGTTAGAATCAAGCCTGTTTACAAACCTTTGACTCCTCCTTGGAGTCTCAATTTAGTTCTTTCAGTTCTTCAGGGGGTTCCGTTTGAACCCTTACATTCCGTTGATATTAAGTTATTATCTTGGAAAGTTTTGTTTTTAGTTGCGATTTCTTCTGCTAGAAGAGTCTCAGAATTATCTGCTCTGCAGTGTTCTCCTCCTTATCTGGTGTTCCAAGAAGGAACGTTTGTTGCACAATTTGGATGTTGTTCGCGCTCTAAAATTCTATTTAGATGCTACAAAGGATTTTAGACTAACATCTTCCTTGTTTGTTGTTTATTCAGGTAAAAGGAGAGGTCAAAAAGCAACTTCTACCTCTCTCTCTTTTTGGATTAAAAGCATCATCAGATTGGCTTACGAGACTGCCGGACGGCAGCCTCCCGAAAGAATCACAGCTCATTCCACTAGGGCTGTGGCTTCCACATGGGCCTTCAAGAACGAGGCTTCTGTTGATCAGATATGTAGGGCAGCGACTTGGTCTTCACTGCACACTTTTACCAAATTTTACAAGTTTGATACTTTTGCTTCTTCTGAGGCTATTTTTGGGAGAAAGGTTTTGCAAGCCGTGGTGCCTTCCATTTAGGTGACCTGATTTGCTCCCTCCCTTCATCCGTGTCCTAAAGCTTTGGTATTGGTTCCCACAAGTAAGGATGACGCCGTGGACCGGACACACCTATGTTGGAGAAAACAGAATTTATGTTTACCTGATAAATTTCTTTCTCCAACGGTGTGTCCGGTCCACGGCCCGCCCTGGTTTTTTTAATCAGGTCTGATAATTTATTTTCTTTAACTACAGTCACCACGGTACCATATGGTTTCTCCTATGCAAATATTCCTCCTTAACGTCGGTCGAATGACTGGGGTAGGCGGAGCCTAGGAGGGATCATGTGACCAGCTTTGCTGGGCTCTTTGCCATTTCCTGTTGGGGAAGAGAATATCCCACAAGTAAGGATGACGCCGTGGACCGGACACACCGTTGGAGAAAGAAATTTATCAGGTAAACATAAATTCTGTTTTACTTGCCATATACAGTAATCCAGCCACATTAATAAAGGAAAGATCTTCCAATGCATAAACTCCTTGCTTCATATAACAATGTGGGTCACCCGGTTTTAACAACTTGTCTCCAGGTTGCCTACTGTATAAATTTCCAACTTTCTTACAGAAACATAACCATTTGCAATGCAGTAAACTACACACATTGAGCTCCCTATTTGTAGACTATTGTACACACTGGTTTTTCGACTGTAAAAGTTCCAGCCCAAGATCACACCATAACTTGATGCGATATGCCGTGCTGGATAGTCAGATACTTGTCCACGCATTTTGGCGTTAACTGCCTTTATCAAGATACCTGATAGCTGATAGGTTACCTATTTATAGTCATGCGTTATCCATTTACTCTTAAAAATGTATGCACCATTTAGCATATTGAATAAGTCCATATAGTTTCACAATTAACCTTTATCATAAATCACATTTAGCAGTTCAGCCCCGTACCTGCAGCAATTACCGAGATACTTGGGCGTCTAAAGCTGAGCAGCTGATTATAGGCGATGTGAACACTTGCTTGAAAAATTCAACCATGTGATAATTGATGTAAGGACAAGATCAGATCATGAGTGACTGTTTACAATGCTAGGCACGCCCCCCCCCCCCCCCCCCCCCCGTCTAAGTTCCCATTAAACATAAGGATTAGAGTGCAGGATGCCAAAAAAAGGTAGGACATTCCATGCTGTACTGATGGTGTTAAAGCTCAGGGCTGTTAGGACGTCATGAAACGTCCTAACGGCATTAAGTGCTTTAAGGACCACTCAATGTATTAGAATTGCATAACCAACAAGTGCGTGATAAAAAGGCAATGATTTAACCTACTCTGAATTTCAAATAAGCAGTAGTTGGGTTTTTTTTCTAACAAAATTATTTTTTATCCCATTTTGAGGCCCCCTGTATCGCTTTACAGACATCAGCCAATCACAGACTATTATATACATATACCCTGTGAGCTTGTGCACATGCTCAGTAGGATCTTGTTCCCCAGAAAGGGAAAATTTAAAAAGACTGTGCAAACTTTGATAATGGAATTAAATTGGAAAGTGTCTTAAAACTGCATCTATCTGAATCATAAAAGTTTATTTTGACTTGAGTGTCCCGTTAACCATAAATCATGCAATACAAACACTTCTATAAAAATTTAAATACATTGGGGTTTTAAATCTGTAAAGAATTATTCTCCATTAAAAATAAAATGATTGCTTAAGATAAATGTAATAAATCCAATTAAGAAAATGACCTGTGTTGGTAGCATATTGACATCTTTGCAAAGATAGGGTAGAGAAGCCACCCACAGATAGAAAATCTGCTGCAACAAGCTTAAGCTGAAAAGTATTTCTGCTATTGTCGCAGAATAATTAATTTAAAAATGTATGATGTTATGGATACATCTCAGTATGTTTTCTAGGTCAGTGCATTTTTTTATATTTATAAGCCAATTGAGCATTTATTACATATGGATAAAGTTGCAAAGGAAGGGGGGAAAAAAATTAAGCTAATTCGAACCCCATAGACAAAATCTATATTGGCCAAAGAAAGACAAACCCTCTCAAAAACTGAAGGAGGGGGTTCAATGATTGGCAAACGGTGATCTTCACCAACAAATCAGTCAATTAAATGGGGGGTGCTCAATGTCCGTTACATAGTAAATAAATTTAAAGAGAAAGGTGGACATAAATAGAGCACTCAAGGAGAATAATTATTGTTAGTTTAACAATAACAAGTGTTAGGCAGGAAGGTTGCCAAGAGGTTATACATTGTGATTAAAACTTATTTATTAATGTATACAATTAATATAGAGTCTAACAGTGTAGTGGATGTATAAAACTTTAATTAAAAACTGAGAGACAGAGTACCAGCACACCATGTACTAATAAAGGGGATAGGTCCCAGCAAAACTGTATGAGGGTTAGCAATTAACTATCAAAATCAACTGTATATTGTTATATAATGACAATACCAATTAATAACACAAAAATGAAGGGTCAAGCAGGTTCAGTGTGGCGTACATTAGAAAAGGCTCACGGATTGTACAAAAACTATCTGCAAAAAGGGGATTGATCCTCAACACATTAACACTACCTAAGTACAATACTGGAGCAGAGTACGCCAAACTAAAGGTACTGACGGGGCTGACAATTAGTTCAAACAATCAGACACAGACGTCCCAACGATATAAGTGTTACTAGGAGTCAATATATTGAATCAATATTTGTGAACTGCTAATCCATTAATAAGTCAATACAAAATTATGTGTAGCTGGTCTCAAAAACGCCTGATGCGCATTTCGCCGCAACCGGCTTTATCAAAGGCTAACCCGACTTGGTATGGCCTTCCTACTTAAAAGGATAATTGTGAACCAATCAGGGGCATGAATTGTTACACACCCCTGAATGTGTCCAATAGCGTTAGTCCTCTCGTCACTGGATGAGAGCAAGTCACATGGAGTGACGTCACTGGCTGATCCGTGTAAACATTACTGATGTGTTGCCACATCTAAACTGTGTCTGGTATATTTCATTGCTTATTATAATTCGTAATTCTTAGGATTCATTACGAATGAGGCTCGTTTTCAGATAGATTTACAGAGTGATAGCAGATGGAATTTGTTTCAACACCAAATATGTTGTATATAATAAAAAATTAATATAATAAAGAATTCTTTACTGCTCTTGGATCCAAATAGCATATTGAAAGAAACACTGAATGTAGGAACATGCTAAAAACTAATATTAGTCTATTAGTCGCATATGTTCGCTGATACCACAAGACTTATGGCGATATATGGCCAAAAGTCCAGAGTATAGGATTTAAATAGCGGTTTATTGATCCAAAATCGATCCTGTTTTTAATATATTTAAATAATCAACATGAGCTTGTGTATATTATTGTAAGATCTCTTAAGGCTTCACATGAAAAAAGCAATTGGGATTATAAAACAATTCAGTTTCCAACAAGCGATTAACCCTTAAAACATTAAGTGGTAAAGGAATATACTTATATCCTCTATCAAGAGATCATATAAAACACCATGAAACGATTTTAATAACCAGTAAAAACAGTCACGGAGTGATATTGTGTAAAACAGGAGAGGGTATCCCGTTATGGCTTGATAGGTCTACATGTATTGGATTGATATTCTATTATGTATCTCGGTTTCACTTTAATAAAAATATATATATGATTATATATATTGTAATGAGAACCCCTATCATTCATAGGATTAAATGGAAAATTCGATGTACATGCTATGACCATATTTCATGGGAGATGATAGTTATATTTTAAATAGAACAAATTGGTTAGAGATGTACAGAGAAAGTGTCTCTTATAGTCGGAGAACCATTGCAGTTCAAAAATTGTCAAATTATGACTGGCAAACATCAATTATAAGTTATTGACCAGGTCAAGCAAGTAATTGTGCATATTAATCAAATATCCCTAAGGCTATCGATTATTATCAAGTTGTGACTGTCAACCATCAAATATGGAATCGTAATAAGACAAAAGAAGTATTTGTTCATATTGACCAGTATCTCAGAGATTCTCAGAGGTGTGAGCCAAAACCATCCTGTTCATTTAACCCATTAGGTGTTAAAGTATTCAACCAAAAAAAAAGAACTTGACACTAGAGAGAGAGAAATAATACAAACAAAATGTTCAAAAATGAGACATGATATTAAGGACTTTGGAAAAGGATAGATTTTCACCTGGGATGACAAGCAACCCAGGGGAAGACCTGTAAATAGCTTGCCACTTGTAAAATTTCAGCCTGAGAAGATAGTGACTCAGATACTAGTACTAAAAATCCTACTAGGAGCAGTTTTTTAGGCAGGGATCCAGGTCAATTCAATCAAGGGACAAAAGATGCACAACAAGAGCAGCCAAAAGGGACAAAAAGAAATTTACGAGACAGATCCAGGTGGGCATACCGAACGGACAGTGGGTACAGGAGAAGGGAGGATTGGGGAAAACAACCCAAATGGTAGATAAAACTAAAGACAAACTACAAGTAATAAATCTGTCAAAAAGAACGCTGACTCCCTTACATGTTGATATTTCTTTGGCAAGAGACAATGAGCTAGTGAGACATGGGATATACAATCCTACCTGGAGGGGCAAAGTTTCCCAAACCTCAAAATGCCTATAAATACACCCCTCACCACACCCACAATTCAGTTTTACAAACTTTGCCTCCTATGGAGGTGGTGAAGTAAGTTGTGCTAAGATTTCTACGTTGATATGCGCTTCTCAGCATTGTTGAAGCCAGATTCCTCTCAGAGTACAGCGAATGTCAGAGGGACGTGAAGGGAGTATCACTTATTGAATACGATGATTTCCCTAACGGGGGTCTATTTCATGGGTGTCTTTTGGTAAGTATGTTTTTTATTACTTAAGACACCTCAGCTATGGTTTGGCACTTTATGCATTTATATAAAGCTCTAAATATATGTATTGTACTTATATTTGCCATGAGTCAGGTTCATGTATTTCCTTCTGCAGACTGTCAGTTTCATATTTGGGTAATATAAACATCTTTTAAAGAAATTTTTTTCTTACCTGGGGTTTAGTCTTTTTTCAATTGACTACTTCTTGCAAATTGCGGGCGGCATTAGGCCCGCGGGTGCGTCAAATGCTAAACTTTATTGCGTCATTCTTGGCGCGAAAATATTTTTGGCGCGGAAAAATAAGTCTATGATGCAACTTCGTCATTTCCGGCATCATACTTGACGCCGTGACCTTTCACACGGTTGCGTCATTAGTGACGTGAGTGTGTAATTTCTGGTTATTTTTTGGCGCCAAAAAGTTTACGTTAGGTTGTGCCTCATACTTGGCGCCAAACTTTTTCATTATTTCAATACCCCATTGATGTTTGCCTCTTGATTTTTTTCTTTATCAGAGGCCTATGCTATTTGCTTTTTTTCCCATTCCTGAAACTGTCATATTAGGAAATAGATAATTTTGCTTTATATGTTGTTTTTTCTCTTACATTTTGCAAGATGTCTCTATCTGATCCTGCCTCAGAAGTTTCTGCTGGAACATTGCTGCCTGACATCGGTCCTACCAAAGCTAAGTGTATTTGTTGTAAAATTGTTGAAATTATTTCGCCGAATGTCATTTGTAATAGTTGTCATGATGAACTTTTACATGCAGATAGTGTATCCATCAGTAATAGTACATTGCCAGTTTTAGTTCCTTCAACTTCTAATGTGTATGATATACCTGTAAATTTTAAAGAATTTGTTTCTGATTCTATACTGAAGGCTTTGTCTGCATTTCCACCTTCTAATAAACATTAAAGGTCTTTTAAAACTTCTCATTTAGTTGATGAAATTTCAAATGACCAACAACATAATTTATCCTCTTCTGATGAGGATCTATCTGATACAGAAGATCCTTCCTCAGACATTGACACTGACAAATCTACTTATTTATTTAAAATAGAGTATATGCGTTCTTTATTAAAGTGTTAATTATTTTGCATATTGAGGTAACCAGTCCTATTGACGTTCAGTCTAATAAACGTTTAAATGCTGTTTTTAAACCTCCTGTGGTTCTCCAGGGAGTTTTCCTATTCCTGAGGCTATTTCTGATATGATTTCTAGGGAATGGAATAAGCCAGGTACTTCTTTTATTCCTTCTTCAAGGTTTAAAAAATTGTATCCTTTACCAGCAAAATCTATAGAGTTTTGGGAAAAAATCCCCAAAGTGATGGGGCTATTTCTACTCTTGCTAAACGTACCACTATTCCTATGGAAGATAGTACTTCCTTTAAGGATCCTTTAGATAGGAAGCTTGAATCTTATCTAAAGAAGGCCTATTTATATTCAGGTCATCTTCTCAGACCTGCAATTTCTTTGGCTGATGTTGCGGCTGCATCAACCTTCTGGTTGTAGAATTTAGCGCAACAGGAATTGGATTCTGACTTATCTAGCATTATTCGCCTATTGTAATATGCTAATCATTTTATTTGTGATGCAATTTTTGATATTATCAAAATTGATGTTAGATCCATATCTTTAGCTTTTTTAGCTAGAAGAGCTTTGTGGCTTAAATCTTGGATTGCTGATATGACATCTAAATCTAGATTACTATTTCTTTCTTTCCAAGGTAATAATTTATTTGGTTCTCAGTTGGATTCTATTATTTCAACTGTCACTGGGGGAGTTTTTCTGCCTCAGGATTAAAAACCTAAGGGTAAATCTAAGGCTTCTATCCGTTTTCGTTCCTTTCGTCAGAATAAGGGACAAAAACTCAATCTTCCACCCAAGGAGTCTGCTTCCAATTGGAAGCCTTCCTCAAATTGGAATAAATTCAAGCCATTTAGGAAACCAAAGTCAGCCCCTAAGTCTGCATGAAGGCGCGGCCCTCGTTTCAGCTCAGCTGGTAGGGGGCAGATTAAGGTTTTTCAAGGTTATTTAGATAAAATCTGTCCAAAATCGATGGATTCAGAGCATTGTCTCTCAAGGGTATTGAATAGGATTCAGAGTAAGAACTCCTGTGAGAAGATTTTTTCTTTCTCGTATCCCAGCAAATCCAGTAAAAACTCAGGCTTTCCTGAAGTGTGTTTCAGACCTGGAGTCTTCAGGGGTAATCATGCCAGTTCCTCCTCAGGAGCAAGGTTTGGGGTTTTATTCAAATCTATTCATTGTACCAAAGAAGGAAAATTTATTCAGACCAGTTCTGGATCTGAAAATTTTCAATCGTTATGTAAGAGTACCAACTTTCAAGTTGGTGACTATAAGGACTATTCTGCCTTTTGTTCAGCAAGGACATTATATGTCCACAATAGACTTGCAGGATGCATACCTTCATATTCCGATTCATCCAGAACATTCAGTTTCTGAGATTCTCTTTTCTAAACAAGCATTACCAATTTGTTGCTCTTCCATTTGGCCTAGCAACAGCTCCAAGAATCTTTTCAAAGGTTCTGGGTGCCCTGCTCTCTGTAATCAGAGAACAGGGTATTGCAGTGTTTCCTTATTTGGACGATATCTTGGTACTAGCTCAGTCTTTGCGTGCTGCAGAATCTCACACAAATCAACTAGTGTTGTTTCTTTGGAAACATGGTTGGAGGATCAATTTACCAAAGTTTCTTGATTCCTCAGACAAGGGTCACTTTTTTAGGTTTCCAGATAGATTCAGTGTCCATGACTCTGTCTCTAACAAACAAGAGACGTTTAAAATTGGTTGCGGTATGCCTGCACCTTCAGTCTGTCATTCCCTTCAGTGGCTATGTGCATGGAAGTTTTAGGTCTCATGACAGGAGCATCGGGCGCGATCCCCTTTGCTCGTTTTCACATGAGACCTCTACAGCTTTGTATGCTGAATCAATGTACGACACTCTCTGACATGGTGGATAGATCACCATCGTTTAGTTCAAAGGGCTTCTTTTGTTCGGCCAACCTGGACTGTGTTCACAACAGATGTGAGTCTTTCAGGTTGGGGAGCTGTTTGGGGATCTCTGACAGCACAAGGGGTTTGGAAATCTCAAGAGGCGAGATTACCAATAAATATTTTAAAACTCCGTGCAATTCTCAGAGCTCTTCAGTTTTGGTCTCTGCTAAAGAGAGAACCGTTCATTTGATTTCAGACAAACAATATCACAACAGTGGCATATCAATCATCAGGGTGGGACTCACAGTCCCCAAGCTATGAAAGAAGTATCTCAGATACTTGTTTGGGCGGAATCCAGCTCTTGTCTAATCTCTGCGGTGCATATCCCAGGTGTAGACAATTGGGAGGTGGATTATCTCTGCCGCCAGACTTTACATCCAGGGGAGTGGTCTCCATACAGATGTGTTTTTCTCAGATTGTTCAGTTGTGGGGTCTTCCAGAGATAGATCTCATGGCCTCTCATCTAAACAAGAAACTTCCCAGATACCTGTCCAGGTCCAGGGATGTTCAGGTGGAAGCAGTGGATGCGCTGACACTTCCTTGGTGTTATCATCCTGCTTACATTTTCCCGCCTCTAGTTCTCCTTCCAAGAGTGATCTCCAAAATCATCATGGAACAATGATTTGTGTTGCTGGTGGCTCCAGCATGGCCACACAGGTTTTGGTATGCAGGTCTGGTTCGGATGTCTAGTTGACCACCTTGGCCACTTCCGTTCGGCCAGACCTACTATCTCAAGGTCTGTTTTTCCATCAGGATCTCAAATCATTAAATTTGAAGGTATGGAAATTGAGTACTTAGTACTAAATCATAGAGGTTTCTCTGACTCTGTGATTAATACTGTGTTACAAGCTCTTAGATCTGTTTCTAGAAAGATTTATTATAGAGTTTGGAAGACTTGCATTTCATGGTGTTCTTCTCATAAATTCTCCTGGCATTCTTTTAGAATTCCTAGAATTTTACAGTTTCTTCAGGACAGTTTGGATAAGGGTTTGTCTGCAAGTTCCTTGAAAGGACAAATCTCCGCTCTTTCTGTTTTATTTCACAGAAAGATTGCTATACTTCCTGATATACACTGTTTTGTACATGCTTTAGTTCTTATTAAGCCTGTTATTAAATTAATTTCTCCTCCTTGGAGTCTTATTTTGGTTCTGAAGGCTTTACAGGTTCTTCCATTTGAACCTATGCATTCTTCGGACATTAAACTACTTTCTTGGAAAGTGTTGTTCCTTTTGGCCATCTCTTCTGCTAGAAGAATTTCTGAGTTATCTACTCTTTCTTGTAAGTCTCCTTTTCTGATTTTTCATCAGGATAAGGCAGTTTTGCGGACTTCTTTTCAATTTTTACCTAAGGTTGTGAATTCTAACAACATTAGTAGAGAAATTGTTGTCCCTTCCTTGTGTCCTAATCCTAAGAATTCTTTGGAAAGATTCTTACATTCTTTGGATGTGGTAGGAGCTTTGAAATATTATGTGGAAGCTACTAAAGATTTCAGGAAGACTTCCAGTCTATTTGTTTTATTTTCTGGTTCTAGGAAAAGTCAGAAGGTTTCTGCTATTTCCTTGGCTTCTTGGTTGAAACTTTTGATTCATCAAGCTTATTTTGAGTCGGGTCAGGCCCCGCCTCAGAGAATTACAGCTCATTCTACTAGATCAATCTCCACTTTGTGGGCTTTTTAGAATGAAGCTTCAGTTGATCAGATTTGCAAAGCGGCAACTTGGTCCTCTTTGCATATATTTACTAAATTCTACCGTTTTGATGTATTTGCTTCTTCGGAAGCAGTTTTTGGTAGAAAAGTTCTTCAGGCAGCTGTTTCAGTTTGATTCTTCTGCTTTTGATTTAAGTTTTTTCTTTCAAATGAAATAAACTTATATTTTTGGGTTGTGGATTAATTTTTTTCAGCAGATTATGGCTGTTTTTATTTTATTCCCTCCCTCTCTAGTGACTCTTGAGTGGAGAAACACATCTTGGGTATTGATATCCCATATGTCACTAGCTCATGGACTCTTGCCAATTACATGAAAGAAAACATAATTTATGTAAGAACTTACCTGATAAATTCATTTATTTCATATTGGCAAGTCCATGAGGCCCACCCTTTTCTTTCATGTAATTGGCAAGAGTCCATGAGCTAGTGACGTATGGGATATACATTCCTACCAGGAGGGGCAAAGTTTCCCAAACCTCAAAATGCCTATAAATACGCTCCCCACCACACCCACAATTCAGTTTTACAAACTTTGCCTCCCATGGAGGTGGTGAAGTAAGTTTGTGCTAGATTCTACGTTGATATGCGCTTCGCAGCAGGCTGAAGCCCAGTTTTCCTCTCAGAGTGCAGTGAATGTCAGAGGGATGTGAAGAGAGTATTGCCTATTTGAATACCATGGTCTTCCTCTAGGGGATCTATTTCATAGGTTCTCTGTTATCGGTCGTAGAGATTTCTTCTCCTACCTCCCTTTTCAGATCGACGATATACTCTTATATACCATTACCTCTACTGATTCTCGTTTCAGTACTGGTTTGGCAATCTACTTTATGTAGATGAGTGTCTTTGGGTAAGTAAGTCTTATTTTATTTATGACACTCTCAGCTATGGTTTGGCACTTTATATGTAAAGTTCTAAATATATGTTTTATACTTATATTTGCCATGATTCAGGTCAATCAGTTTATTTTCCTTCTTTCAGACTGTCAGTTTCATTTTTTGGGAAAATGCATATGAATGAAATATTTTTCTTACCTAAAATTTTCAATTGACTTTTTTTCCTTTAAATTGCGGGCTGTTAGGCTCGCGGGTGCAAAAAATGCTAGAATTTGTTTCGTCATTTTTGGCACGAGACTTTTTGGCGCGAGATTGACGTTTGTCTGACGTCATTTCCGGCGTCGTAGTTGACGCCGGAAGTTTTCACGTAGTTGCGTCATTTTTTACTCTTGTGTTTGATGCAGACGTTTTTGGCGCCAAAAAATATGTGGGCGTCATTCTTGGCGCCAGATTTTTAACATTATTTAAGTCTCATTTTTTAGTTGCTTCTGGTTTCTAGAGGCCTGTTCTGTTTGCATTTTTTCCCATTCCTGAAACTGTCATTTAAGGAATTTGATATTTTTGCTTTATATGTTGTATTTTCTGTTACATATTGCAAGATATCCCAAAAAACTGTTCCTGTATCAGAAAATACTATTGAATTCCTGATGACTGATATCAGTCCTACCAAAGCTAAGTTCATTTATTTTAATGTTATAAATTTTTATCTTTAGCTATGGTTTGTAATAAGTTATCATGATAAACTTTTACATGCAGAGTCCATTAGTATTTATGCATTATCTATTGCTATTATTTTTATATCTAATGTACAAGATATACTTTGGAATTTATAAGAATATTTTTCTGATTCTATTCTAAAGGCTTTGTCTGCCATCCCGCCTTCTAATAAAATTTATAGGTCTTTTTTAAACTTCTCATTTAGTTGATGAAGTGTCAAATGACCAACAACATACTGAATTATCCTTCTCTGATGATGTTTTTTCTCATTCAGAATATTCTTCATCAGATATTGACACTAACAAATCTACTTTTTTTATTTTTAAATAGAGTACATTCGTTCTTTGTTGAAAATGTGTTGATTATTTTGGATATTGAAGTGACTAGTTCTTTTGATTTTAAGACTAGCTTACATTTAAATTCTGCTTATTAACCTTCTGTGGTTTCTTCAGAGGTTTTTTTCCAGTTCCTGATACTAGGGAATGGAATAGGCTGGGAATTTCTTTTATTCCTTCTTTAAGGTTTTTAAATTGTATCCTTTGCCGGCAGTTAGTTTTAAGTTTTGAGGAAAGATCCCCAAAGTTAATGGGGCTATCTCTACTCTTGCTAAACATACTACTATTCCTATAGAAAATAGTATTTATTATTTTCCTTCAGATGGGAAACTTGTATCTTATTTAAGGAAAATTATTTATTTTCAGGTACTTTTCTTAGACCTGCAATTTATTTGGCTGATGTTGCAACTGCTTCAACTTTCTGGTTGGATACTTTAGTGCAACAAGTATCGGATTGTGATTTGTTTAGCATTGTTAAGTTGATCAACATGCTAATAATTTCATTTGTGTCGTCATTTTTTTTATATTTTCGCAAATGAGGTTTAATCTATGTCTTTAGCTATTTTAGCTAGATGAACTTTGTGACTTAAATCTTGGAATGCTAATTTGATTTCTAAATTCCATATTTCTTTTTTACCAAGGTAATCAATTATTTGGTTCACAATTGGATTCAATTCTTCAACTGTTACTCTGGGGAAGGGTTTTTTTTTTTGCTTCAAGATTGAGTTCTAAGAATAAATCTTAAGCTTATATTAGTTTTTGTTCTTACTAAGGAACGGAATCCTAATTCTTCCCCAAGTAACATGTTTATAATTGGAAGTTTTCTTCATTCTATTTAAGCCATTTAAAAGATCAAAGTCGGCTCCCCAAATTTGCATGTAGGTGTGGTTCTTATTCCAGCTTAGCTGGTAAGGGGCAGGTTAAGACTTTTTTAAAAATTTGTTTGGTTCAATTTGGTCCAAACTCCTTAGATTGGGAGAATAGGATTCAGAGTAAAACCGCCTGTGAGAAGTCTTTTTTTCTCTTACATATTCCAGCTATTTCAGTAAAGGCTCACACTTTCCTGAAGTGTGTTTCAGACCTGTATGTATTGGGTACTTGTGAAGGGCGGCTGGTCACCCGTTGCGGCTCAAGGCGCTGCCCAGACCTGAAGTTTTCTGGGGTATTTATACCAGTTCCATTTTAGGAACAGGGTTTGGGGGTTTTGTTCAAAACTATTCATTGTCCCAAAGATAGAAAATCTTTTTGAATTGTCATATGAGTACCATCTTTTAGAATGGTGTTTATATGGTCTATTCTGCCTTTTGGTCAGCGAAGGCATTATTTGTTTACAATAGATACAATAGATGCATATCTTCATTTTCTGTTTTCATTCAGATTATTTTCATTTTCTGAGATTCTCTTTTTTTGACAAGCATTACCAATTTGTTGCTTTTCCTTCTGGTCTAGCAATAGCTCTAAGAATCTTTTCAAGGGTCTCAGTGTTTCCTTATTTGGACGGTTTTGTGGTACTGGCTCAGTCTTTTCGTTCTGCAGAATCTCATACCATTCAACTTTTGTTGTTTCTTCAAGACATGGTTGGAGGATCTTTTTATCAAAAGCTCCTTGATTCCTCAGATAAGGGTCACCTTTTTTAGGTTTCCAGATAGATTGTGTCAATATCTTTGTCTCTAACAGACAAGTGACAATTATTTCCTTCAGTTGCTATTTGCATGGAAGTTTTAGGTCTTATGGCTGCAGCATTGGATTTGATTCCCTTTGCTCATTTTCATATGAAACCTTTCCAGTTTTTTATGCTGAATTAATGGTGTGGGGATTCTAGGATATCACTTTTTATATATTTGAATCCCAATGTTCAACTATCTTTGACTTGGTGGTTAGATAACCATCATATAGTTTTACGGGTCTCTTCGGTTCATCCAACCTGGACCATGATCACTACAGATGCAAGTCTTTTAGGTTGGGAGGCTGTCTGGGGATCTCTATCAGCACAAGGGGTTTGGAAATCTCAGGAGGCGAGATTACCATTCAATATTTTGGAACTCCGTGCATTTCTCAGAGTTCTTCAGTTTTGGCTTCTTTTTGAAGAGAGAGACGTTTATTGTTTTTCAGACAGACAATGTCACAACTGTGGCATATGTCAATCATCAGGGTGGGACTCTCAGTCCTTAGGCTGTGAAAGAAGTATCTCAGATACTTGCTTGGGCTAAATCCAGCTCCTGTGTAATTTCTGTGGTCCATTTCCCAGGTATAGACAATTGGGAAGCGGTTTATCTCTGTCAATCAAGCTTTACATCCAGGAGAATGGTCTCTTTACCCAGATGTGTTTTTTCAAATTGCTCAGATGTGAGGGCTTCCAGAAATATATCTGATGGCATCTCATCTAAACAAGGAACTTCCCAGGTGCCTTTTCAGGTCCGGGGCTCCTCAGGCAGAAGCAGTGTATGCATTGACACTTCCTTGGAGTTATCAACCTGCCTATATTTTTCCGCCTCTGGTTCTTATTTTAAGAGTGATTTTCAAAATCATCAGGGAGCAATCTTTTGTGCTGCTGGTGGCTCCAGCATGGCCGTACAGGTTGTGGTATATGGTTCTTGTTCGGATGTCCAGTTGCCAATCTTGGTCACTTCTATTAAGGCCAGACCTTATATCTTAACTTTCGTTTTTTCTGTCAGGAACTCAAATTATTAATTTGATGGTATGGAAATTTAACGCTTAGTACTTAGTCATAGAGGTTTCTCTGACTCAGTGATTAATGCCATGTTGCAGGCTCGTAAATCTGTGTCTAGAAAGTTTTATTATCGAGTTTGGAAGACTTGCATCTCATGATGTTCTCATAAATTCTCTTGGCTTTCTTTTAGAATTCCTAGGATTTTATAGTTTCTTCAGGATGGTTTGGATAAGGGTTTTTTGTCTGCAAGTTCATTGAAAGGACAAATCTCTGCTCTTTCTGTGCTGTTTTCACAGAAAAATTTACTAATCTTTCTGATATTCATTGTTTTGTTCAGGCTTTGGTTCGTATCAAGCCTGTCATTAAGCCAATTTCTCCTCCTTGGAGTCTTAATTTGGTTCTGAGGGCTTTACAGGCTCTTCCGTTTGAGCATATGCATTTTTTGGTCATTAAATTTCTTTCATGGAAAGTATTGCTCCTTTTGGCCATCTCTTCTGCTAGAACAGTTTTTGAATTATCTGCTCTTTCTTGTGAGTCTCCTTTTTCTGATTTTTTTTCATCAGGATAAGGTGGTTTTGCTGTCTTCATTTAAATTTTTACCTAAAGTTGTAAATTCTAACAACATTAGTAGAGGAATTATTGTCCCTTCCTTGTGTCCTACTCCTAAGAATTCTTTGGAAAGATCCTTACATTCTTTGGATGTGGTAAGAGTTTTGAAATATTATGTTGAAGCTACTAAGATTTCAGAAAGACTTCTAGTCTATTTTGTTATCTTTTATGGTTTTAGGAAAGGTCAGAAGGCTTCTGCCATTTCTTTGGCATCTTGGTTAAAGCTTTTGATTCATCATGCTTATTTGGAGTCGGGTTAATCACCGCCTCAGAGGATTATGGCTCATTCTACTAGGTCAGTTTCTACTTCCTGGGCTTTTAAGAATAAAGCTTCTGTTGATCAGATTTGCAAAGCAACAACTTTATCTTCTTTGCATACTTTTACTAAATTCTACCATTTTGATGTTTTCTCTTGTTCAGAAGCAGTTTTTGGTAGAATAGTTCTTCAGGCAGCTGTTTCAGTTTGATTCTTCTGCTTATAATTTCAGTTTTTTTCATTATAAAGATTGAAACTTTTGATTTGGGTTGTGGATTAATTTTTCAGCGGAATTGACTGTCTTTATTTTATCCCTCCCTCTCTAGTGACTCTTGCGTGGAAGTTCCACATCTTGGGTATTTCCTATCCCATACGTCACTAGCTCATGGACTCTTGCCAATTACATGAAAGAAAACATAATTTATGTAAGAACGTACCTGATAAATTCATTTCTTTCATATTAGCAAGAGTCCATGAGGCCCACCATTTTCTTGTGGTGGTTATGATTTTTTTGTATAAAGCACAATTATTCCAATTCCTGGTTGATGCTTTCGCTCCTTTCTTATCACCCTACTTCTTGGCTATTCGTTAAACTGAATTGTTGGTGTGGTGGGGGGGCGTATTTATAGGCATTTTGAGGTTTGGGAAACTTTGTACCTTCTGGTAGGAATGTATATCCCATATGTCACTAGCTCATGGACTCTTGCCAATATGAAAGAAATGAATTTATCAGGTAAGTTCTTACATAAATTATGTTTTTTTGGTGGTTATGATTTTTTGTATAAAGCACAATTATTTCCAAATTTTCTTTGTTGATGCTTTCTACTCCTTTCTTTATCACCCCACTGCTTGGTATTCGTTAAACTGAATTGTGGGTGTGGTGAGGGGTATATTTATATGCATTTTGAGGTTTGGGAAACTTTGCCCCTCCTGGTAGGATTGTATATCCTATATGTCACTAGCTCATGGACTCTTGCCAATATGAAAGAAATGAATTTATCAGGTAAGTTCTTACATAAATTATGATTTTGTCCAGAGGATTATCCTTTTCCCCCACACCATCACTTAATAAATTTGAACTAATTAAGGATTTACATTTATTTTGTTGAAAATTAGCTCTTGAAAAGATGTATAATACACATGGGGATAATGCCACTGACGACTTAAGAACTCTCGACATGTTGGTAGAACTATGGAATGAGAGCGAAGAGAGTAATAGCTCTATGAATGAAACTTTCCTTGACAAAAAAATTAGTCTAATTTCATGCCCTCACTTAACAAAACTCCTCAAATAGATGGTGATGAGAGATTTCTTGCAAATCAAAGAAACTAACCATTCGAATATAAAGAAAGAAGAATCCATAGCCCTTAATGAAATCAACTCATGGGATGACATCCTTGTCAAACCATCTGACAAGGCTGGTAACATTGTAATCTAGGACAAGGAGGAATACATTTTAGAGGCCAAAAGACAACTCATGGATATAAAATGTTATAAACATTTATTCTCCAACCCTACCACCCAATTTCTGATGGAATATATGAGTTTAATTGACAACACTAAGTTGAATGGCTTAATTAGCCAGAAAGAATGGCGGTTTTTACATGTAAAAAATCCAAAAATAGCAACATTATACCTTCTTCCTAAAGTTCACGAAAATAAACATAAACCACCGGGAAGACCGATTGTACCCAGTATAGGCAGCTTATGTGAACAGGCAAGCAGATTCTTAGACCTAAGTTTAAGGGAGATTGTATGGTCGCTACCATCATTTACTCGAGATACGATGGACATCCTTAACAAGATAAATGATCTAACTGTTGAACCATAAACCATACTCATAACATGTGACGTTGAATCTTTGTATGCATCAATTAAACACGAATATGGGTGTGAAGCAGTTAAATACTTTCTCAGCATAAAATCTACAGATGAATACAAACGTAATCAATTTATTTTGGATCTTCTAAAATTTGTTCTGAAACACAACTATTTTGTTTTTAACGACAAATTTTATTTGCAAATTCAGGGCACAGCAATGGGCTCATCATGCGCACCAACATACGCAAACATTTATCTAGGTTGGTGGGAAAGAGAGTTGGTTTTTAATGAGGATCTTGCTGTGTACACACAGTACATAAGTCTAAGGTGTAGATACATAGACGACCTGTTTGTGATCTGGACAGGTAGCGAAGATATTTTTTAAGAAATTGAACACCCTTCTTAACTGCAATGATATGAATCTAAGGCTCACATATAACATGAGCAGTGAAAAAGTAGATTTCTTGGACATAATATTCTACAAGGATGATAACAATATGTTGAAAACAGACTTGTATCGAAAAGAGACAGCAACCAATTCAATCTTACAATTTGATAGTTGTAACACTACACAGACAAAGAAGGCAATTCCAACTGGAGAATTCCTAAGAATTAGACGGAACTCTACTGATGAGCCAAAGAGCTTAAATTACATCTGAAAGAAAGGATACACACGTCGGGTGATTTGAGCAGCTTATCAGAGAGCTAGGAGAACCCCTAGAGACCAGCTCTTATACCCTAAGGACAAAAAGAAGACACTGAATGATGAGATAAGATTTGTAACTACATTTAATGGTAGCCATCAAAAAATCAGTAATATAATAAATCAACACTGTGATATACTAAAATCTGATGAAGACATGTCACAATTTATAGGTGATAGAATACAAACTAGTTGGAGAAGAGCACCAACTTTTGGCAATAAATTGGTGAAGATCCACTTTACAATGAAAAAGTCCAACAAAAGAAATATCTGTGGGACCTATATATGCGGTTCGTGCAGCTTTTGCAAATATATTAAGAACAAAAGAAAATTTAATACCTGCACGGGTGAGATAAAAAGGATGCTAGGATTCGCAAATTGCAGAACACGTAACGTAGTGTACTGCCTGCTATGTAAATGTGGATCAAAATACATAGGAATAACGACACAAGAGCTACGTGTCAGATTAGGTGAACACATTAACAGTATCAAAAATTGTGAAAAGGACAAAAAGAAAGAGAAGACATTAACTGCCGTCGTACGGCATTATCTTAGGAAACATGGCAATAAACCAGAAATTAAAATCTGTGTCCTACAAGTAATTGAAACTGGTATCAGAGGTGGAGATGTTGAGATCTTGCAAGCTGAATGCAGGTGGATTTTTTGGTTTAATACTTTAACAACTAATGGGTTAAATGAACAGGATGGTTTTGGCTTATACCTTTGAGAATCTCTGAGATACTGGTTTGTTTTGTCTTATTAGGATTCCATATTTGATGGTTGACAGTCACAACTCGATAATAGATAGCCTTAGGGATATCTGATTAATATGCACAATTACTTGCTTTACCTGGTCATTAACTTATAATTGATGTTTGCCAGTCATAATTTGACAATTTTTGAAGTGCAATGGTTCTCTTACTATATGAGACTTTCTCTGTACATCTCTAACCAATTTGTTCTATTTTAAATATAACTGTCATAGCATGTACATCCAATTTTCCATTTAATCCTATGAATGATAGGCGTTCTCATTACGATATATATCATCATATATATTTTTATTAAAGTGAAACCGAGATATATAATAGAATATCAATCCAATACATGTAGACCTATCAAAAAAAATAACGGGATACCCTCTCCTGTTTTACACAATATCACTCCGTGACTGTTTTTACTGGTTATTAAAATCATTTCATGGTGTTTTATATGATCTCTTGATAGAGGATATAAGTATATTCCTTTACCACTTAATGTTTTAAGGGTTAATCGCTTGTTGGAAACTGAATTGTCTTATAATCCCAATTGCTTTTTTCATGTGAAGCCTTAAGAGATCTTACAATAATATACACAAGCTCATGTCAATTATTTAATATATTAAAAACGGGATCGATTTTGGATCAATAAACCGCTATTTAAATCCTATACTCTGGACTTTTGGCCATATATCGCCATAAGTCTTGTGGTATCAGCTAATATATGCGACTAATAGACTAATCTTAGTTTTTAGCATATTCCTACATTGTGTTTCTTTCAATATGCTATTTGGATCCAAAAGCAGTAAATAATTCTTTATTATAATATTTTTTTATTATATACAACATATTTGGTGTTGAAACAAATTCCATCTGCTATCACTCCGTAAATCTATCTGAAAACGAGCCTCGTTCGTAATAGATTTTAAGAATTACGAATTATAATAAGCAATGAAATATACCAGACACAGTTTAGATGTGGCAACACGTCAGTAATGTTTACACGGATCGGCCAGTGACGTCACTCCATGTGACTTGCTCTCATCCAGTGACGAGAGGACTAACGCTATTGGACACATTCAGGGGTGTGTAACGATTCATGCCCCTGATTGGTTCACAATTATCCTTTTAAATAGGAAGGCCATACCAAGTCTGGTAAGCCTTTGATAAAGCCGGTTGCGGCGAAATGCGCATCAGGCGTTTTTGAGACCAGCTACACCTAATTTTTTATTGACTTATTAATGGATTAGCAGTTAACAAATATTGATTCAATATATTGACTCCTAGTAACACTTTTATCGTTGGGACCTCTGTGTCTGATTGTTTGAACTAATTGTCAGCCCTGTCACCACCCTTAGTTTGGCGTCCACTTCTCCAGTATTGTACTTAGGTAGTGTTAATGTGTTGAGGGTCAATCCCCTTTTTGCAGATAGTTTTTGTACAATCAGTGAGCCTTTTCTAGTGTACGTCACACTGAACCTGCTTGACCCTTCATTTTTGTGTTATTAATTGGTGTTGTCATTATATAACAATATACAGTTGATTTTGATAGTTAATTGCTAACCCTCATACAGTTTTGCTGGGACCTATCCCCTTTATTAGTACATGGTGTGCTGGTACTCTGTCTCTCAGTTTTTAATTCAAGTTTTATACATCCACTACACTGTTAGACCCTATATTAATTGTATACATTAATAAATAAGTTTTAATCACAATGTTTAACCTCTTGGCAACCTTCCTGCCTAACAATTGTTATTGTTAAACTAACAGTAATTATTCTCCTTGAGTGCTCTATTTATGCCCACCTTTCTCTTTAAATTTATTTAACATTTATTACATATCCTTAAAATTTTAAGTGAACTGGTTCAGTACCTTTCAATATTAAAAATGTTAATATGCCCTTTTTCAGTAGGCTAGTTTACGGCATATCCCTTTAAACTATTGTGAAATCTGCTATATCTATCTTCATGAAAATTGGCATTATCACTTACATATCCTTTATTTTTGTAAAGAGGCAGACTAAGGTTTTTAAATATTTCATGTTTAAAAAGGGACAGGGTACTGTAAAATAGTTTTTCTTTGTGTTCCTTTGAATTTATTTTTGTAAATTAAATCGCTAGATTTGCCTTTTGAACCCACAACCCATCAAAACAGACTGAACAGCTTGCAGAGAGATCAGACATATCTTATCTTATCACTAAAAATCCTTACATTTGATGTCTCTGTTTGTATACAATACTTAGCAGCATTTTAAATGATTAATCTAGAACATTATCTCTTTCACACCCCTTTGAGAGCTTGGGTTCTCCTGATGGCTGTGTTTACATAGCTTGTTTATAGTCAATCCTTTAAAAGGACAGTCTATTAAAAATTAAACTTTCATGATTCAGATAGAGCATGCTATTGTAAGCAACTTTCTAATTTACTCCTATTATTATTTTTCCTTTGTTCTCTTGGTATCTATATTTGAAAAAGCAGTAATGTAATCATAGGAGCCGGCCCAATTTTGGCTCAGCACCTGGGCAGCGCTTTCTGGTTGGTGTCTAAATGTAGCCACCAATCAGCAAGCACTACACAGGTGCTAAACCAAAAATCAGCCGGCTCCTAAGCTTATATTCAAATAAAGATACCAAGAGAACGATCAAAAATTGATAATAGGAGTAAATTAGAAAGTTGCTTTAAATTGCCTGCTCTATCTGAATCATGAAAGTTTAATTTTGACTAGACTGTCCCTTTAAGTATTGAAGATAAAGCAGTCAACATTTGCTATTTTAAATGACAACATAAAGGTAATATAGCTATTTGTGGACAGTTTAATACACTCCATTGTTTAAAATTGATTATTAGGAATATGTTAAAGAACTTAAAGACAAGATAAAGTTTTAATACACTTTCCCTTTAAGTGGTGAATTTACACTAATACTTGCTCATACACAGTAGAATAAAACGGTATTAATTTTGTGAACATGTGCCTTTTACATGATCTACTGCAGAGTGATATAATATTTTAAATAGACTATATTTGATGTACAGTCTTCAATCTTTGAAGCTATGTTTGTTTTAGAAACTATGGTGACTTTTTTTTTCATTTTAGGAGTTTAGTCCAGCTTTTAGTTTGGGGTACTGGCCTGGTAAAAAAAAAAAAAATATCAGTCTAGATGTTTTATATGTCCTCTAAATGGAGATGTATTAAAAGTATAGAGAGAAAGTAGCATTGCTATGCTTAAAATACCTTTTAAAATATCAAATATTGTGGTTTCTTTTTGAGAAATGCATGGTTGAAACACAGAACATATGTTTTGGAGAGACATATATGGAGTGCATAGATAGGATCCCCCTTACCACTAGGGATGGGCGAATGTTTCACAATTTTAACACACTCGTTTGTTCAAATCGAACATTCAAATAACATTCTAACATTCGATTTTCGAATGTTCGGTTTCGAATTTTACGATTACATTCGAAAATATTATTTTCGAAAAATTCGAATTTAGATTGTAATAGTATTTCCAATGCTTTTTCTTTAAATGTAATCGAATTATGCAATACGTGTATTCGAATTCGAAAAAATCGAATTTAGATTGTAATAGTATTTTTAATGCTTTTTCTTTAAATGTAATATTCGAATTCGAAAAATTCTAATTTATATTCGAATTCGAAAAATTCTAATTTATATGTTTGTAATAGTATTTCTAATGCTTTCTTTAAATGTAATATTCAAATTATGCAATATTCTATATGGAAACATTCGAAATTATATATTTGTATCTATTATGTATCAATTTACTAGATTCCTGCCCTACCACATGAACTATTGAACTTCTGAATAGTATTTGTTAAATAGAATGTTAAATTCGAAATTTCGAATGTGGACATTCGATATAATTATAAACATTCAAATTCGAAAGTGACATTCAAAAACTGTAAATAACATTCGATTTTCGAATTTTTAAGAATATTCGTTCTTATCGACATTCGGATTTAGAATTCGAATTTCGGTAATAACATTCATTCTACATTCGAAATTCGAAAATTTACACATTCGCCCATCCCTACTTACCACCCAACCTCCCTGAGCCCCCCCCCCAAACAGCTCTCTAACCCTCCCCTCTCTCACTATTTGCCGCCATTTTGGGTACTGGCAGCTGCAAAAAAATTTGCCTTTTTTTTTCATCTGATTAATCTTTTTCTGTAGCTGCCCCCCCTCAATACCCTACCCACTCCAAGATCCCTTTCCCAACATTAGATCCCCCACCGGCCGGAAGATCTGAGCAATGGGTCGCCCACCCACCTCCCTGCAATGGCTCCCACCCATTAACGATCAGCACCATCGCTGGCCGATGCAGTGAGGGCCACAGAGTGTCTCTCACTTCATTGGATGCTTAAAAAAGGGTATTGCAGGATGCCTCAATATCGAGGCATCACTGCAATACCCTAAAAGTGTCTGGAAGCGATCGCATCCAGCGCTCCAAACCCCTGAGGACGTACAGGTTACGTCCTTGGTTATTAAGTGACAGTTTTTGTAGGACGTACCCTGTACGTCCTTGGTCCTTAAGGGGTTAAAACAGGGCTCAACAAATGGCTCTTATAATTTTACCTCTGGCTCCTAACTTTTTGGGTTATTCTCCGTATAGCTATATACAAATCCAACTGTCTGGTTCCTAAAAATATGCCTGGCTCCTAATGTTAACTGCAGGGTGAATTTGATTTAAATCACTTGTCAGTAATATATATATCATTAGATATGCATACATAGATCATTAAAATGAATAGGTTAATCATTTATAACTTTTCAGTTGTACTTTATTGGAAGGAAAATGATTACCTTAACAACTTAAATCATTTTATTTAACTAAAGACAAGAAAATCTAATTTGCTTCATTCTTTTGGTATACTTTGTTGAAGAAGCAGGAATTTACTACTGGGAGCTAGTTAATGCATTGGGTGAGCCAATAACATGAGGCATATATGTGCAGCCACCAATCAGCAGCTCGAGAGACTACCTATTTATGCTTTACAACAAAAGACCAAAATAAGTTAGATAACAGAAGTAAATTGGAAAGTTGTTAATGACATGCTCTATCTGAGTTAGAGAAAATATTTGGGTTTCATGTCCCTTTAATAATTTAAATGGTTTTAATTAACTAAAACAATAACATATTTCATTTTTAATTCATGACCCTCCCGCCTCACACTTAGGTCCTTGTACAGTTCGATTCTACTCCAATTTTCTATTTATTGAGCGAACATGCAATTTTGATCAATTTTCCTATTTACATATCTTATTTAATTTGCTTCGCTCTGTTGGTATCAGTTGTTGAAAAGTGTGCATAGGTAGGCTCAGAAGCAATGTACTAATGTGAGCCAGCTACTTGTCACTGTCTCGCCCAATGTGTTCAGCTAGGCCCCAGTACAGCATTGCTCCCCTTCAACAAAGGATACCAAGAGAATGAAGCAGTTTTAGAAGAGAAGTGAATCTGAAAAGTGTATGCTCTAGCTCCAGTTTTCCTTCATGATGTCCCTTTAAGGTCTATTTCTCAACTCTGTATTTTTGTTTTATAACATTTTTGCTGTGAAGAGGGGACATGTTATTTCTGCAGATACAAATTCACAGTTTTGAGACCTACATAACCAATAATATGTGATAATATCTCTAAAATAGTAAAATTGTCCAAAATAATCTGACAGAAACCTCTGGGAGAGTAAAAATTAATCTATACTTCAAGATGAATTACCTTTAAATTATAAATAGAAACTATCTTTAGATTTTTTTTATTTAAATCATTGATTTTTAATTTACCCTGGTAAACTGTGAGTTAATTTGTGCCTGCATGCAGCATTTTGTGGGTAGACATTGCAGAGTTTTGAATGCCATTTAAAGGGACATGACACCCACTTTTTGTTTTTATTATTATTTGTAGAAAGAACATGAGATTTTTTTTTTTAATAACTTTCCAATTGATTTCTGTTTTTTCTTGTGGTATCTTTTGTTGAAAAGCAAACCTTAGCACATACAGATATTTAAATATAGATTATATATATATATATATATATATATATATATATATATATATATGTGTGTGTGTATTGTATTATATAATATAATTCTTTTTTTTTTTTTTTTTCAATTTTAGCAACTGTGGAATGTTATAATCCAAGAACAAATGAATGGAGTTATGTCGCGAAGATGAGTGAGCCCCATTATGGCCATGCTGGTACTGTGTTTGGTGGACTGATGTATATTTCAGGTAAAGCTTGTTTGTATTTTCCTTTATTTGTTTGTGACTCTTTGTTATTAGGTTATACCAAGAACATCTATTCTTATTTCCTGAAATGTTTTATATATGTGAACAAAGTGTCCCATTTTCTAGGACCTACAATATTGTAGTTGTTTTAGAAGCAAATAGTTTTGACCAATTTGAAAGCAAGTTTAGTTGTAGACCGTGTTATCATATTCCATGACAGTTTTTGATGTATGCTACTGTTATGTGTTTAGCTTTTGCTGTATTTATTTTATAATGCACAAAATATGAATTTACAGTTTTTATGTTCGATTCAAACCTAGCTAAATAGAATAATTAGTGCATTACTCGGGTACAAGAATTCCTTAGACTGAACATAAATTTATTCAGATATAACATAAGCACACATATTTTACGGATGTGCAAGCAGTTTAACCAATGTATTTTGACACCATTAAATTCTCACTACAACGCTCGAGAAGAAATAAAGGAAGAAAACATAAAAAAAAGTCCTATGAATACTATATTGGTGGCATCTTTTGTAGATATCAGATTTCTGGAAGCTTTGTCAGTCCAGCAACAGTCACGTGATACATATGAATTATTGCTCTAATTATAATATTGACAGAACATGAATTATCTCCTTAGAAAACTATTCGAAATATGTTAAAACTTAACGAAACAACTAAAAAAACATCTCTAGTGTAAGTGGTAAATGGAACCAGTACTGAACTAGTTAGCTACGGTTGTCCTATTATTATACCACCATAGTGTAAATAAAAAAAGTCCCTGAACATTACACTTATTAGTGACTGTCTGAAATACAGTATAGGGAATGGCCAATGCCTAACCATAGTGGTGGTAAAAATGATAATTATTAAAACTATTTAGGTCCGTGCAGTCACTGTACTGAAAATAAACCATACGTCAAAAAAACACTATAAATAATATAAAAGCAAATAGAGAAAGTGGCCACAGGCAATACAGTCTGACATGTGTTCCTCTGTTTAGCATTACCGCCTTCGGAAAGAGAGAGATGTATTAAATTGATAGCGGGAGTTTTTTGGGGGGGTTTTACATTTTAAAAAGTCATCTTTTTTTTTTCTCAGAAATTTACATGAAATTCATAAATTTTCACTTTTAACATACGTAGAAATTTGTATCCCTAAAATACGAAAAAGTTACTGTACTATTTTCAAACTAGAAGAAGAAATAACTGCTCCCTTCTCACTAACTGCGCTTCTGCATTGTCCAGTTAAGAATATGCCTAGTAATATTACTGCTTTAAAGGGACACTGAACCCAAATTTTTTCTATCTTAATTCAGATAGAGCATGCAATTTTAAGCAACTTTCTAATTTACTCCTATTATCAAAATCTTTTCATTCGCTTGGTATCTTTATTTGAAATGCAAGAATATAAGTTTAGATGCCGGCCCATTTTTGGTGAACACACTGTGTTGTTCTTGCTGATTGGTGGGTAAAGTCTCCTACCAATAAACAAGTGCTTTCCATGGTTCTGAACAAAAAATAGCTTTGATGCCTTCTTTTTCAAATAAAGAAAGCAAGAGAACGAAGAAAGATTGATAATAGGAGAAAATTAGAAAGTTGTTTAAAATGGCATGCTCTATCTTAATCACAAAAGAAAAAGAATTGGGTTCAGTGTCCCTTTAATCACATTTTAAAATATTAATAATACTTGGCAGAAGGCCTGTCTTGAATTTGGCTGCAATCCAAAATATTTGAAATACCTACCTTTTTAGTAGGGAATATGATTTTTTTGCTCTATTGTCACCAAGGGTCTTCTCGTTTTGGTCAAAGCTCGGTCTAAGATAAATCTATCAAATTAAGCATACATCCACCAATATCTTGAAATCCTTTCAAGCTTTAAAAAAAACGCAATATTCCAAATATACACTTCTATGCATATCTACAAGCTAGAAGTTATCTACAGGAATTGCTGCGCTTTAATAATGTGTGTGATCTTGGCGAACTGGGTCAAGTATTAGTTATGAAATAGGGAAACACTTTATCTCTTACATATCTAAAATCCTACTTTTTAAAAGAAGTCAGATGCATTTACAAGTACTTTTGCAGATGTGGCAGAACAGGATACCAGAAGTAGACTCCTCGAGAATTAAATTACGTTTTATGAAAATTTGCAGAACTACTAGATGAATTAGCTGGAAGGAGTCGCAGTGCAAACTTGTAAACACCTATGTTCATTTAAAAAGGAGAATAAGCGCAACTGGAAACGGTTTTAAATGTGCACACCCTAATGTAGGCCTGTTACATTGTCTTTGGGTGTGCCCAAAAATTTCTAGTTTTTGGCGCAAAGTAAATTTTTGGATAAGTAAGTTTATCCTCCATAAAATTAAATTAGAATTTTGCAAAAATCATGCTTCTTGTTAGCGGTGATACTGAATCAATGTCAAAACACTGCTATTTTAGTTGCACATCATTTGATTTTTCGATTCTAGAAATCACAGTTGTTAATCATTAAAGTTTTTAATGATTTTTCTAGTAGGATTAAACTACAAATAATTATTGATCAATATGAGTCAGACAAAGCTTCAGAGATGCATATCCAAAAAAAAAAAAAATGGAAAGAACTTAATTCTTTCATATTCTCTTGCAGAACAAAAACAGATCATTGCCCCTTTTTGTAATGACGGATATTTTAGAACTAAAGTGTATTTAGATGTCTTTCGATAATCCTGTTTGGATTAATAGATAATATTCATAAAGAAGGCCATTGTGTACCTCTTGTGGAGTGGGGGAGTTATTTTTAATTTATTTTTAAAGGGGGAGGTAGGTTGTGGTTTTTTTTTTGGGGGGGGGGAGATTTAGGTAATATAGTACAGATTTCAGTTATAATGTACATTTGAGTCAACAATGCTTCTCTGTTTTCTAGGACTGTTTCATTAGGTATGTCTCTTGGCAGTTGGTGTCAGATTTATACACCACCTATTGTGGTGGTATTTTGTATGTGGATATGCTTGATGAAATTGTCCTGTAAGACAGTAAAATGTGTTGCTTCAAACTTATATTGGAAATTTTAAATCTTTAAATCTTTGTAGTTGATTCTTTAAAATTGGCAAAAAATAATAAATATATATATATATATATATATATATATATATATATACACAAAAGAAAACAGAATAGCACTCCACAGGTCTTTCTTTCAAATAAAGTAGTCACTTTAATAGTGAACGTTTTTGGGTCACAAAGCACCCGTCCTCGGACTTACAAAAAACCCCGAAAACGTTCACTATTAAAGTGACTACTTTATTTGAAAGAAGGACCTGTGGAGTGCTATTCTGTTTTCTTTTGTGTAGTTTATCTTGATCAGCACCCAAGGCTTCTATTTATTCTGTATCTGGAGTGCACTTATATATATATATATATATATATATATATATATATATATATATATATATATATATATATATATATATATATATATATATATATATATATATATATATATATACACACACACACTCATCTTTTTTTACTGTTGGTTGACAGACTAATGCTACATTTTTATATAAAATTTAGCATTTTGACCCCCCTCAGAAGGTACTTTGTTGGTGAAGAGGCATCTTTCTATAAAGGGTTGGCTTGATATTTACCCATTGGTAAGGAATAATCTTGTGGTGTCAATCAGAACATGAACAAAATCATTATATAGCAACTTGAAAAATATAAGTGGGGCTGTTTTATTTTCGTTTTCTTTGTTCTTCTTATTTTGTCTCTTTAAAAGCTTGTGATATAAAATGAGACTGTTGTGTTAATTTAAATGTTTTAAACCAGACTAGATTTCCAACTTTGAATTTGACACAACATTATGATTTTTGTTTTCAGGGGGAATCACCCATGACACTTTCCAGAAGGAACTTATGTGTTTTGACCCGGATACTGATAAATGGACCCAGAAAGCTCCTATGACCACAGTTCGAGGATTACATTGTATGTGCACTGTTGGAGACAAACTTTATGTTATTGGCGGAAATCACTTTAGAGGAACTAGTGATTATGATGATGTTCTAAGTTGTGAATACTACTCTCCATCGCTAGACCAGTGGATTCCAATTGCTGCAATGTTACGTGGACAAAGTGATGTTGGAGTGGCAGTGTTTGAAAATAAAATTTACGTGGTTGGTGGATATTCTTGGAACAACCGATGCATGGTTGAAATAGTACAGAAATATGACCCTGAGAAGGATGAATGGCATAAAGTTTTTGACCTCCCAGAATCCCTTGGAGGCATTCGAGCTTGTACTCTTACAGTTTTTCCACCTGAGGACAACAGTGATTCTCCATCTAGGGAATCTCCTCTTTCAGCTCCTTGAAGATACATAGTTGCCTAAAGATGTTGTCTTAGAGCTGTTTTATTATTAATTTGTAATCTCCCTACAGTTCTACAATAAGAAGATTGGCCAGCAAGGGATGGGCAAAGTTACTCTAATAAAGACTATGTTGAACAATTTAATTTGGCTTAGGTTATTTATATAAAAAAATGAAATGGTGAAATGTATTTAAAGATGGCCAAATATTAAGCAAAAACTAGTCTTCTAAAGATTGCAGTTAGGTACGTATTTAATTCTGGTGTTTGAGATTCCTTGGTTTATAAACTTCATTTAAGAAGAAGGCACATTGTGGCTGTTTTACAGCTGTGTAAAACATATTATTTTTCCTGACTGCTAATGAGGAAATATACTTTTCAATTTCAAATTGGGGGGGGGGATGGTCGTATATCATTAAAATGTCTGCTGACATCTATTTAAGCACTTCATTAAATGTGTCCTTTTTTAAAATCTCAAGGTTTTTCCTGTCAGATTATGCAAATCTGCTATTTGAAATGTGGATCCTTTTTGACATTTCTCAATAAACTGTTTCTGAAGCAATTGCATCTCACACTTTGTTTTACATATTCTATTTATTGTTTCAGTTTATATTTAATAAAGCCATTCTTTTAATGCTGTGTGTTTAGGTGCAAAAACTACTGTAAAAAAATATATATTCAGTTTTATGAAATGCCTGAATCCCAATAATTCTGCTGGATAAGGGCTAGACATGACTGGAACAAATCTGACCAAATAGCTTCCAGTGAAAATATTTACCACACTTCCTTCTTACATGTCGAAATAACTTAAATATAATTTTGTAAATATACAGTTTCAGTTATTTAGCACAAAATGCAGCTGGAACAGGAACAACTGCTATTACTGAGTGAGCTGACACCATGTTTTATTTTCCTTTGTTCAATAAAACTTTTAAATTCAATTATTGAGAGATCCTTCATTAATATTACTATTTTCTTCTGTCGCAATGTTGCCTAGATACAAACTTTGCCTGTATATTTGTGGTTTGCTCGCTAGGAGAATGATGTACAAATGGGTACAGTGACCTACATTTGAGATTTTTTTTTATGTACTGAGCAGCTAGAAAGACTGCAGTATGCAGTACAAAGAACCGTCTCTGCAAGACTGCAAGATGATCCAATATTCTGTATTGAGCAGGCAAAGATATCACATTTCTTATGACCACAGTGCATGTATCATTCTTATTTGCTATTAAAATACTTGAGGTAATGCTTATAATAATGAATTTGACGTTACTACTTTTGTATCATTTTTATTTCAAATATTAGATCCAGCCAGACTATTAAGAAACCAGCAAAGGTTATATGTAAATTTGGTATCTGCATTTGACTAGAATTTAGATCGCTTAATGGGATTAATTTAATTATTTCAAAATCTAATTTCAATTTACATTTATTATTTATTTTGCTTTCTATTATAAATTAGCCTTGAGAATTCTGCATGTTCCTAGAGGCTGGAAGTCAAATTTTGTATGACCCAAATTACCTGAATCAGTTTATATATGATATAGTAGTTTTATTTAACCCTATTACAGCTTGGACTACTTAAAAACAAGGGCTATACGATACTATTTGATTTGCATGCTCCTAATTTTAAGTTTTGTTCTTAATTGCTTCATGGTAAATTATAAGATGGTGATAGCTGTCTGCTCATAATTAAAAAAATAAAAAATAATAATAATAATAAGTAAAAAAAAAATATATATATATATATATATATTTTTTTTTTTTTAGATGGTGTGAAAATATTATACTGTAAAATTAATGTACCATTAGAAAAACCATTACATTCTATGCACATTATTTCTTTTCTCTTGTAAGATGTATCGAGTCCACGGATTCATCCTTTACTTGTGGGATATTCTCCTTCCTAACAGGAAATGGCAAAGAGAGCACCCACAGCAGAGTTTTCTATATAGCACCTCCCTTAGCTCCGCCCCCCAGTCATTCTCTTTGCCTGTTTAACTGCTAGGAACGGTAAAGTGAGTGTGGTGACAAAAATGTTTGTTTTTATTTTCTCAAGCAAGTTTGTTATTTTAAGTGATACCGGTGTGTACTATTTACTCTCTGGCAGAAAAGAGATGAAGATTTCTGCAGGGAGGATGATGATTTTAGCACTTTGTAACTAAAATACACTGCTGTTCTCACAAGGACTGAAGAGTACAGGAAAACTTCAGTTGGGGGAACAGTTTGCAGGCTAAACTGCTTTGAGGTATGTTTAGTCTAATTTTTTCTAGACAGACTGTTAATTCTATAAAAGGCTGGCAATATCCCCATGAGGGAAGGGTAAGCTGTATTCAGAGACTTAGTAAGAATCCAAGCTTGCATAAAGGGCTCATTAGACACTGATAAGGAAAAACGTTTCTTTCATGTAATTAGCAAGAGTCCATGAGCTAGTGACGTATGGGATATACATTCCTACCAGGAGGGGCAAAGTTTCCCAAACCTTAAAATGCCTATAAATACACCCCTCACCACACCCTTAAAAAATTTGACTTTTTCCCTGTGGGCTGTTAGGCTCGCGGGGGCTGAAAATGCTTCATTTTATTGCGTCATTCTTGGCGCAGACTTTTTTGGCACAAAAAATCTTTTCTGTTTCCGGCGTCATACGTGTCGCCGGAAGTTGCGTCATTTTTTTGACGTTCTTTTGCGCCAAAAATGTCGGCGTTCCGGATGTGGCGTCATTTTTGGCGCCAAAAGCATTTAGGCGCCAAATAATGTGTTGGCGTCTTAATTGGCGCTAAAAAAATATGGGCGTCGCTTTTGTCTCCACATTATTTAAATCTCATTATTTATTGCTTCTGGTTGCTAGAAGCTTGTTCACTGGCATTTTTTTCCCCATTCCTGAAACTGTCATTTAAGGAATTTGATCAATTTTGCTTTATATGTTGTTTTTTCTATTACATATTGCAAGATGTTCCACGTTGCAACTGAGTCAGAAGATACTTCAGGAAAATCACTGCCCGGTGCTGGAGCTACCAAGCTAAGTGTATCTGCTATAAATTTTTGGTATCTGTTTCTCCAGCTGTTGTTTGTATTGCATGTCATGACAAACTTATTAATGCAGATAAAATTTCCTTTAGTACTGTTACATTACCTGTTGCTGTTCCGTCAACATCTAATTTTCAGAGTGTTCCTGATAAACATAAGAGATTTTATTTTTTAAATCCATTAAGAAGGCTATGTCTGTTATTTCTCCTTCTAGTTTACATAAAAGTCTTTTAAAACTTCTCTTTTTTCAGATGAATTTTTAAATGAACATCATCATTCTGATACTGATAATGGTTCTTCTGGTTCAGAGGTTTCTGTCTCAGAGGTTGATGCTGATAAATCTTTGTATTTGTTCAAGATGGAATTTATTCGTTCTTTATTTAAAGAAGTATTAATTGCATTAGAAATAGAGGATTCTGGTCCTCTTGATACTAAATCTAAACGTTTAAATAAGGTTTTTAAATCTCCTGTAGTTATTCCAGAAGTGTTTAATCTCCCTGATGCTATTTCTGAAGTAATTTCTAGGGAATGGAATAATTTGGGTAATTCTTTTACTCCTTCTAAACGTTTAAGCAATTATATCCTGTGCCATCTGACAGATTAGAGTTTTTTGGGACAAAATCCCTAAGGTTATGGGGCTGTCTCTACTCCTGCTAAATGTACTACTATTCCTATGGCAGATAGTACTTCATTTAAGGATCCTTTAGATAGGAAATTTGTATCCTTTCTAAGAAAAGCTTACTTATGTTCAGATAATCTTCTTAGACCTGCTATATTTTTCAGTTTAACGAATAGCCAAGAAGTGGGGTGATAAGAAAAAAGTGCGAAAGCATATAAAATAAGGAATTGGAATAATTGTGCTTTATACAAAAAATCAAAACCACCACAAAAAAGGGCGGGCCTCATGGACTCTTGCTAATATGAAAGAAATGAATTTATCAGGTAAGTTCTTACATAAATTATGTTTTCTTTCATGTAATTAGCAAGAGTCCATGAGCTAGTGACGTATGGGATAATGATTACCCAAGATGTGGATCTTTCCACGCAAGAGTCACTAGAGAGGGAGGGATAAAATAAAGACAGCCAATTCCTGCTGAAAATAATCCACACCCAGAATAAAATGTTAATGAAAAAACATAAGCAGAAGATTCAAACTGAAACCACTGCCTGAAGTACGTTTCTACCAAAAACTGCTTCAGAAGAAGAAAACGCATCAAAATGGTAGAATTCAGTAAAAGCATGCAAAGAGGACCAAGTTGCTGCTTTGCAAATCTGATCAACCGAAGCTTCATTCCTAAACGCCCAGGAAGTAGAAACTGACCTAGTAGAATGAGCTGGAATCCTTTGAGGCGGAGTGTTACCCGACTCAACATAGGCATGATGAAATAAAGATTTCAACCAAGATGCCAAAGAAATGGCAGAAGCTTTCTGGCCTTTTCTAGAACCGGAAAAGATGACAAATAGACTAGAAGTCTTTCGGAAAGACTTAGTAGCTTCAACATAATATTACAAAGCTCTAACAGCATCCAAAGAATGCAATGATTTCTCCTTAGAATTCATAGGATTAGGACATAATGAAGGAACCGCAATTTCTCTACTAATGTTGTTAGAATTCACAACCTTAGGTAAAAAATTCAAAAGAAGTTCGCAGCACCGCCTTATCCTGATGCAAAATCAGAAAAGGAGACTCACAAAAAAGAGTAGATAATTCAGAGACTCTTCTGGCAGAAGAGATGGCCAAAAGAAACAAAACTTTCCAAGAAAGTAATATAACGACCAAAGAATGCATGGGTTCAAAAGGAGGAGCTTGAAGAGCCCCCAGAACCAAATTCAAACTCCAAGGAGGAGAAATTGACTTAATGACAGGTTTTATACGAACCAAAGGTTGTACAAAACAATGAATATCAGGAAGATTAGCAATCCTTCTGTGAAAAAGAACAGAAAGAGCAGAGATTTGTCTTTCAAGGAATTTGCGGACAAACCTTTATCTAAACCATCCTGAAGAAACTGTAAAATTCTCGGTATTCAAAAAGAATGCCAAGAAAAAAGATGAGAAAGACACTAAGAAATATAAGTCTTCCAGACTCTATAATATATCTCTCTAGATACAGATTTACGAGCCTGTCACATAGTATCAATCACAGAGTCAGAGAAACCTCTTTGACCAAGAAACAAGCGTTCAAACTCCATACCTTAAAATTAAGGTAATGAGATCCTGATGGAAAAAAGAACCTTGAGACAGAAAGACTGGTCTTAACGGAAGAGTCCACAGATGGCAAGAGGCCATCCGGACAAGATCCGCATACCAAAACCTGTGAGACCATGCTGGAGCTACCAGCAGGACAAACGAGCATTCCTTTAGAATATTGGAAAATACCCTTGGAAGAAGAACTAGAGGCGGAAAGATATAGGCAGGATGACACTTGTAAGGAAGAGATAATGCATCCACTGCCTCCGCCCGAGGATCCCGGGATCCGGACAGATACCAGGGAAGTTTCTTGTTTAGATGAGAAGCCATCAGATCTATTTCTGGGAGTTCCCACATTTGAACAATCTGAGGAAATACCTCTGGGTGAAGAGACCATTCGCCCAGGTGCAACGTTTGGTGACTGAGATAATCCGCTTTCCAATTGTCCATACCTGGGATATGAACCGCAGAGATTAGACAGGAGCTGGATTCCGCCAAAACCAAAATTCGAGATACTTCTTTCATAGCCAGAGGACTGTGAGTCCCTCCTTGATGATTGATGTATGCCACAGTTGTGACATTGTCTATCTGAAAACAAATGAACAACTCTCTCTTCAGAAGAGACCAAGACTGAAGAGCTCTGAAAATTGCACGGAGTTCCAAAATATTGATCGGAAATCTCACCTCCTGAGATTCCCAAACCCCTTGTGCTTTCAGATACCCCCACACAGCTCCCCAACCTGTAAGACTTGCATCTGTTGAGATCATAGTCCAGGTCGGAAGAACAAAGAAGCCCCCTGAACTAAACGATGGTGATCTGTCCACCATGTCAGAGAGTGTCGTATAACCGGTTTAAAGATATTAATTGAGATATCTTTGAGTAATCCCTGCACCATTGGTTCAGCATACAGAGCTGAAGAGGTCGCATGTGAAAACGAGCAAAGGAGATCGCATCTGATGCGGCAGTCCTAAGACCTAAAATTTCCATGCATAAGGCTACCAAAGGGAATGATTGTGACTGAAGGTTTTGACAAGCTGATATCAATGTTAAACTTCTCTTGTCTGACAAGGACAGAGTCATAGACACTGAATCTATCTAGAAACCTAAAAAGGTTACCCTTGTCTGAGGAATCAATGAACTGATTGGTAAATTGATCCTCCAACCATGAACTCGAAGAAACAACACAAGTCGATTCGTATAAGATTCTTCGAAAATGAGAAGACTGAGCAAGTACCAAGATATCGTCCAAATAAGGAAATACCAAAACCCTGTTCTCTGATTACAGAAAGAAGGGCACCGAGAACCTTTGAAAAAAATTATTGGAACTGAGGCTAGGCCAAACGGTAGAGCCACAAACTGGTAATGCTTGTCTAAAAAGAGAATCTCAGACACTAAAAGTGATCTGGATGAATCGGAATATGCAGATACACATCCTGTAAATCTATTGAAGACATATAATGCCCTTGCTAAACAAAAGGCAGGATAGTCCTACAGTAACCATCTTAAATGTTGGTATCCTTACATAACGATTCAATATTGATAGATCCAGAACTGGTCTGAAGGAATTGACCTTCTTTGGTACAATGAAGAGATAAAATAAAACCCCAGCCCCTGTTCCAGAACTGGAACTGGCATAATTACTCCAGCCAACTCTAGATCTGAAACACATTTCAGAAATGCTGAGCCTTTGCTGGGTTAACTGGGACACGGGAAAGAAAAAAATCTCTTAGCAGGAGGCCTCAACTTGAAGCCAATTCAGTACCTTTCTGAAACAATGTTCTGAAACCAGAGAATGAGAACGGAATTGATCCAAATTTCTTTGAAGAAAACGTAATCTGCCCCATACCAGCTGAGCTGGAATAAGGTCCGCACCTACATGGGTACTTAGGAGCTGGCTATAGGTTTCTATAAGGCTTGGATATATTCCAAACTGGAAATAGTTTCCAAACTGATACCGCTCCTAACAGTTGAGATAATAATTTATTACCCTGGAAAGAAAGGGAAAGCAAAGTTGACTTAGAAGACATATCAGCATTCCAAGTTTAATCCATAAAGCTTTTCTAGCTAAAATAGCTAGAGACATATACCTGACATCAACTCTAATGACATCAAAAGATGGTATCACCAATAAAATTATTAGCATGTTATAGAATAATAATAATGCTATAAAATTATGATCTGTGACTTGTTGCGCTAAAGCTTCTTAACCAAAAAGTTGAAGCTGCAGCAACATCCACTAAAAATATAGCAGGTCTAAGAAGATTACCTGAACATAAGTAAGCTTTTCTTAGAAAGGATTCAATTTTCCTATCTAAAGGATCCTTAAATGAAGTACTATCTGCCGTAGAAATAGTAGTACATTTAGCAGGAGTAGAGACAACCCCATAACCTTAGGGATTTTGTCCCAAAAAACTCTAATCTGTCAGATGGCACAGGATATAATTGCTTAAACGTTTAGAAGGAGTAAAATAATTACCCAAATTATTCCATTCCCTAGAAATTACTTCAGAAATAGCATCAGGGAGATTAAACACTTCTGGAATAACTACAGGAGATTTAAAAACCTTATTTAAACGTTTAGATTTAGTATCAAGAGGACCAGAATCCTCTTTTTCTAATGCAATTAATACTTCTTAAAATAAAGAACGAATAAATTCCATCTTGAACAAATACAAAGATTTATCAGCATCAACCTCTGAGACAGAAACCTCTGAACCAGAAGAACCATTATCAGTATCAGAATGATGATGTTCATTTAAAAATTCATCTGAAAAAAGAGAAGTTTTAAAAGACTTTTATGTAAACTAGAAGGAGAAATAACAGACATAGCCTTCTTAATGGATTTAAAAAATAAAATCTCTTATGTTTATCAGGAACACTCTGAAAATTAGATGTTGACGGAACAGCAACAGGTAATGTAACAGTACTAAAGGAAATTTTATCTGCATTAATAAGTTTGTCATGACATGCAATACAAACAACAGCTGGAGAAACAGATACCAAAAATTTATAGCAGATACACTTAGCTTGGTAGCTCCAGCACCGGGCAGTAATTTTCCTGAAGTATCTTCTAACTCAGTTTCAACGTGGAACATCTTGCAATATGTAAAAGAAAAAACAACATATAAAGCAAAATTGATCAAATTCCTTAAATGACAGTTTCAGGAATGGGAAAAAAATGACAGTGAACAAGCTTCTAGCAACCAGAAGCAATAAATGAGACTTAAATAATGTGGAGACAAAAGCGACGCCCATATTTTTTTAGTGCCAAATAAGACGCCCACATTATTTGGCGCCTAAATGCTTTTGGCGCCAAAAATGACGCCACATCCGGAACGCCGACATTTTTGGTGCAAAAGAACATCAAAAAAATGACGCAACTTCCGGCGACACGTATGACGCCGGAAACAGAAAAGATTTTTTTTTTTTGCGCCAAAAAAGTCCGCGCCAAGAATGACGCAATAAAATGAAGCATTTTCAGCCCCCGCGAGCCTAACAGCCCACAGGGAAAAAGTCAAATTTTTTAAGGTAAGAAAAAATGATTGGTTCAAATGCATTATCCCAAATATGAAACTGACTGTCTGAAAAAAAGGAATGTTGAACATCCTGAGTCAAGGCAAATAAATGTTTGAATACATATATTTAGAACTTTATAAAAAAGTGCCCAACCATAGCTTAGAGTGTCACAGAAAATAACTTGGCTGAGGTGATGGTAGGTGGCGCAAATCAATGCTGATTCCCTGTAGTGAAGTGTTACTATTTCAATGTTATTATTATTAGTTACGTGAGTTCCGTGGTGAATTCTATTTGCTTATTTTAAATTGCTAATAGTATCAATTTCTATTAATATTATAGATCTCTATTAATAATATACTCCTTAACTTACTTCACCACCTCCATAGGAACCACCATCCTTGAAGAGCCAGATCGGTCACTGACCGACAACACTTCAAGCGGTCACGGGAAACCGCAGGAAACATTCACGTCAGTGTGAATAACATCATCCACATTTTTTATTGCAGGTTGAACTTAAACTGCAACAAAGTCACCGCAGCGGCATATATTTAACCGCCTGAGAGATCTAACATCACAACTCATCCAGCAAACCCAGTCACTTAAGAAAATCAAACAGCGGCATTTATTTAACCGCAGTATTCTCAAACTTAAAACGTGTCATTAGACGGACACACTAAAGGGAATCAAGCAGCGGCATATATTTAACCGCAATATTCCCCAACGGATACAGTATCAACAGACGGATACACTTCAAGGTACTTTAGAGCACTGTTAAAACAGCACAACCAGCACTATTAGAATATAGTGTATTATCACATATACTCGGCCAAAACTGTAAGGTCTTAACGTTAAAAAACCAAGACTAATAGCAGTTTATTACTAAAGTATATGAATGTCAATAATATTGCAACATAACCTTGAAATAAGTACTGTGGAAATAAGTAAAGTGTATCACTAACACTCAACGTATTAGTATCATTTTAAACTTGAAATTATATCATTTTAACTTGAAATTGTATTTTATTTTTGTATTTTATGTTTGTCTATTTTATAGTATCTTTTATAGTAACTTAGACACCGGTGTCAATAGTACATAAAGTGTATACATTTTTACATATTGTGAGAATAAATTGTTTTTATATTTACCAACCTAAAGGCTTTTTATTTATATAAGGAGTATATTATTAATAGAAATCTATAATATTAATAGAAATTGATACTATTAGCAATTTAAAATAAGCAAATAGAATTCACCACGGAACTCACGTAACTAATAATAATAACATTGAAATAGTAACACTTCACTACAGGGAATCAGCATTGATTTGCGCCACCTACCATCACCTCAGCCAATTTCTATAAAACATTGGGATAAAGTTTTATAAGGTGTGCATTATTCCCCCCCCCCCCCTTACTTTCAGTCCAACTACTATCACAATGTCACAGAAAATAAGACTTACTTACCCCAGGACACTCATCTACATGTTTGTAGAAAGCCAAACCAGTACTGAAACGAAAATCAACAGAGGTAATGGTATATATATATATATAAGAGTATATCGTCGATCTGAAAAGGGAGGTAAGAGATGAATCTCCACGACCGATAACAGAGAACCTATGAAATAGACCCCGTAGAAGGAGATCATTGAATTCAAATAGGCAATACTCTCCTCACATCCCTCTGACATTCACTGCACGCTGAGAGGAAAACCGGGCCCCAACTTGCTGCGGAGCGCATATAAACGTAGAATCTAGCACAAACTTACTTCACCACCTCCATAGGAGGCAAAGTTTGTAAAACTGAATTGTGGGTGTGGTGAGGGGTGTATTTATAGGCATTTTAAGGTTTGGGAAACTTTGCCCCTCCTGGTAGGAATGTATATCCCATACGTCACTAGCTCATGGACTCTTGCTAATTACATGAAAGAAATCCTTGTTTAATGTGTTTAGAAGCCATTGTGGAACCCCCTCTTAGAATGTGTCCCACTTGCACTGATATGTCTAAATTATAAAGAGCATATTTTAGCAATGAAAAATATAGCAATAGATGATTCTCAGACAGAAGGAAATGAGTTTTTGACATCTAGCTCTCCCCAAGTGTCACAACCAGTAACGCCCGCACAAGTGACGCCAAGTACCTCTAATGCGTCAAATTCATTTACTTTACAAGACATGGCCACAGTTATGAATAAAACCCTCACAGAGGTTTTCTCTAAACTGCCTGGTTTACAAGGAAAGCGTGACAGTTCTGGGTTAAGTAAAGCTGAGCAGTCTGACGCTTTAGTAGCTGTATCTGATATACCCTCACAATGTTCTGAAGTAGGGGTAAGGGATTTGTTATCTGAGGGAGAAATTTCTGATTGAGGAAAGACGCTCCCTCAGACAGATTCTGACATGACGGCCTTTAAATTTATGCTTGAACACCTCCACTTATTGCTCAGGGAGGTATTAGTGACTCTAGATGATTGTGACCCCATAGTGGTTCCAAAGAAATTGTGTAAAATGGATAAATACTTAGAGGTTCCTGTTTACACTGATGTTTTTCCAGTCCCTAAGAGGATTGTGAATATTGTTACTAAGGAGTGGGATAAACCAGGTATTCAGTTTGCTCCCCCTCCTGTTTTTAAGAAAATGTTTCCCATATCTGACACCATGCGGGACTCGTGGCAGACGGTTCCTAAGGTGGAGGGAGCTATTTCTACTCTATCTAAGCGTACAACTATACCTATCGAAGACAGTTGTGCTTTCAAAGAGAGGGTCTCCTGAAGAAAAAAAATTTTCAGCAAGGTTTTCTTCTCCAACCTATTGCGTGCATTGTTCCTGTAACTACTGCAGCTGCTTTCTGGTTTGAGGCTCTAGAAAAGGCTCTTCAGATGGAGACTCCATTAGAGGATATTATGGATAGAATTAAGGCTCTTAAGTTGGCTAATTCTTTCATTACAGATGCCGCTTTCCAACTGGCTAAGTTAGCGGCAAAGAATTCAGGTTTTGCCATTTTAGCATGCAGGGCGTTATGGCTTAAGTCCTGGTCTGCTGATGTATCATCAAAATCTAAACTTTTCAACATCCCTTTCAAAGGAAAGACCCTATTCGGGCCTGAACTGAAAGAGATTATTTCAGACATCACTGGAGGGAAAGGCCATGCTCTCCCTCAGGATAAAACAAATACATTGAGGACCAAACAAAATAATTTTCGTTCCTTTCGGAATTTCAAGGGTGGTCCCGCTTCAGCTTCCCCTGCTGCAAAGCAAAAGGGGAATTTTGCCCAATCCAAGTCAGTCTGGAGACCTAACCAGGTTTGGAACAAGGGCAAACAGGCCAAGAAGCCTGCAGCTGCCTCTAAGACAGCATGAAGGGGTAGCCCCCGATCCGGGACTGGATCTAGTAGGGGGCAGACTCTCTCTTCGCTCAGGCTTGGGCAAGAGATGTCCACGATTCCTGGGCTTTAGAAATTGTGTCCCAGGGATATTTTCTGGACTTTAAAGACTCTCCCCCAAGGGGGAGGTTTCACACTTCTCAATTATCTGCAAACCAGACAAAGAGAGAGGCGTTCTTACGCTGTGTAGAAGACCTACATACCATGGGAGTGATCCGCCCAGTTCCAAAAGCGGAACAAGGGCTAGGGTTTTACTCAAACCTGTTTGGTCTGAAAGTTCCCTCTTTTTTGGGAACCACAATCTTGGATCTCAAAATTCTGAACAAATTCCTCAAAGTACCATCATTCAAGATGGAGACTATTCAGACTATTCTACCTCTGATCCAGGAGGGTCAATATATGACTACCGTGGAATTAAAGGATGCGTATCTACACATCCCTATTCAAAGAGATCATCATCAATTCCTCAGATTCTCCTTTCTGGACAGGCATTACCAGTTTGTGGCCCTTCCCTTTGGGTTGGCCACGGCTCCCAGAATTTTCACAAAGGTGCTAGGGTCCCTTTTGGCGGTTCTAAGACCGCGGGGCATAGCGGTGGCGCCTTATCTAGACGACATCTTAATTCAGGCTTCGACTTTCCAGCTAGCCAAGTCTCACACGGACATCGTGTTGGCTTTTCTGAGATCTCACGGGCGGAAGGTGAACATAAAGAGTTTTCTCTTCCCTCTCACAAGAGTTTCCTTCCTAGGGACTCTGATAGACTCGGTAGAAAGGAAAATATTTCTGACGGAGGTCAGAAAATCAAAACTCTTAACCACTTGCCGAGCTCTTCATTCCATTCCTCGACCATCAGTGGCTCAGTGTATGGAGGTAATCGGTCTCATGGTAGCAGCAATGGACATAGTTCCTTTTGCCTGCCTACACCTCAGACCACTGCAACTATGCATTTTCAAACAGTGGAATGGAGATTATACAGATTTATCTCCTCAACTGCATCTGGACCAGGAGACCAGAGACTCACTTCTCTGGTGGTTGTCTCAGGACCACCTGTCTCAGGGAATGTGTTTCCGCAGGCCACAGTGGCTTATTGTAACGACAGATGCCAGCCTGCTAGGCTGGGGTGCAGTCTGGAACTCCCTGAAAGCACAGGGCTTATGGTCTCGGGAAGAAACTCTCCTCCCGATAAACATTCTAGAACTGAGAGCGATATTCAATTCGCTTCAGGCGTGGCCTCAGCTAGCTGCGGCCAAATTCATCAGATTTCAGTCGGACAACATCATGACTGTAGCTTATATCAATCATCAGGGAGGAACACTGAGTTCTCTAGCGATGATGGAGGTAACCAAAATAATCCGATGGGCGGAGAATCAGTCTTGTCATCTTTTAGCAATCCATATCCCAGGGGTAGAGAACTGGGAGGCGGATTTCCTAAGTCGTCAGACTTTTCATCCAGGGGAGTGGGGACTCCATCCGGAGGTATTTGCCCAGCTGACTCAGCTATGGGGCACACCAGAATTGGATCTGATGGCGTCCCGTCAGAATGCTAAACTTCCTCGTTACGGGTCCAGGTCCCGGGATCCCCAGGAGGTAATGATAGATGCTCTAACAGTACCCTGGTCCTTCAATCTGGCCTATGTATTTCCACCGTTTCCTCTCCTCCCACGTCTGGTTGCCAGAATCAAGCAGGAGAGAGCTTAGGTACTTCTGATAGCACCTGCGTGGCCACGCAGGACTTGGTATGCAGACCTAGTGGACATGTCATCTGCTCCACCGTGGACTCTGCCATTGAGGCAGGACCTTCTAATCTAAGGTCCATTCACGCATCCAAATCCAATTTCTCTGTGTCTGACTGCTTAAAGATTGAACGCCTGATTCTATCAAAGCGTGGTTTCTCTGAGTCTGTCATTGATAACCTGATTCAAGCTAGAAAGTCTGTCACCAGGAAGATCTATCATAAGATTTGGCGCAAATATTTTTATTGGTGTGAATCCAAGGGTTACTCATGGAGTAAGATTAGGATTCCTAGCATATTGTCTTTTCTCCAAGAAGGTTTGGAGAAGGGATTATCCGCTAGTTCCTTAAAAGGACAGATTTCTGCATTGTCGATTCTTTTACACTAGCGTCTGGCAGATGTTCCAGACGTTCAAGCGTTTAGTCAGGCTTTAGTCAGAATCATGCCTTTATTCAAACCTGTTGCTCCACCATGGAGCTTAAACTTAGTTCTTAAAGTTCTTCAAGGGGTTCCGTTTGAACCTATGCATTCCATAGATATTAAGCTTCTATCTTGGAAAGTTCTGTTTTTAGTAGCTATCTCTTCGGCTCAAAGAGTTTGAGTTATCTGCTTTACAGCGTGACTCACCTTATCTTGTTTTCCATGCAGATAAGGTGGTTTTACGTACCAAACCTGGATTCCTTCCTAAGGTTGTTTTTAATAGGAATATCAATCAGGAAATTATTGTTCCTTCACTGTGTCCTAATCCTTCTTCAAAGAAGGAACGTCTGTTGCACAATCTTGATGTGGTTCGTGCTTTAAAATTCTATTTGCAAGCAACCAAAGATTTCCGTCAAACATCTTCATTGTTTGTTGTTTATTCCAGTAAACGGAGAGGTCAAAAGGCTACGGCTACCTCTTTCTCTTGTTAAGTGTGTTCAGTCCACGGGTCATCCATTACTTATGGGATATATTCTCCTCCCCAACAGGAAGTTGCAAGAGGATCACCCAAGCAGAGCTGCTATATAGCTCCTCCCCTCACATGTCATATCCAGTCATTCTCTTGCAAGTTTCAACAAAGGAGGTCGCGAGAGGAGATAGGAGTTTTTTACCTAATTATTCTTCAATCAAAAGTTTATTATTTTAAAATGGCACCGGAGTGTGCTGTTTTTTTCTCTCAGGCAGTATTTAGAAGAAGAATCTGCCTGCGTTTTCTATGATCTTAGCAGACGTAACTAAGATCCACTGGCTGTTCTCGCACATTCTGAGGAGTGGGGTAACTTCAGAAAAGGGAATAGCATGCGGGGTCCCCCGCAAATGAGGTATGTGCAGTAATATTTTCTAGGAATGGAATTGACTAAGAAAACTGCTGTTACCCATATGATGTAAGTACAGCCTTTAATGCAGTAGTAGCGACTGGTATCAGGCTGATAAATGTATGCGCAGTTGAGTTATTTTCTAGGGACTAGAATTTGACTGAGAAAATGCTATTAATACTGAAATAAATGTATGAGCCTTAACTGCAGTAGAAGCGACTGGTAGCAGGCTTAGTTATAACTTTGCATAACACTGGAAAGTTGTTTTTAAAACGTTTACTGGCATGTTATTCGTTTTGTGAGGTACTTTGGTGATAAATCTTTTTGGGCATGATTTTTTTCCATATGGCGAACGTGTATTTCTGCATAGAAACCGTTGTAACAGGTCTCCCACTGTTGTAATATGAGTGGGAGGGGCCTTTTTTTAGCGCCTTGTTGCGCAGTTAAAATTCTTGCACAGTCTTCCTGCTTCTTCCTCCTTGATCCAGGACGTCTACAGAGAGCTCAGGGGTCTTCAAAATTCATTTTTGAGGGAGGTAATCAGTCACAGCAGACCTGTGACAGTGTGTTTGACTATGATAAAAGCGTTAAATCTTAAATTGATTATCCGTTTTTGGGTATTGAGGGGTTAATCATCCATTTGCTAGTGGGTGCAATCCTCTGCTAAATTCATACAATTACTGTTAAAATTGTTGGCTATAACTGAATTAGTTCATTGTTATTTCAACTGTGACAGTTTTTTGTGTTTTTAAAAGCGCTGCAGCGTTTTTTTCAATTGCTTGTAAATTTATTGACTGAATTTTTCCAAGCTTGCTAGCCTTCATTGCTAGTCTGTTTAAACATGTCTGATACAGATGAATCTACTTGTTCATTATGTTTAAAAGCCAATGTGGAGCCCAATAGAAATATGTGTACCAATTGTATTGATGTTACTTTAAATAAAAGTCAGTCTTTACCGGTAAAGAAATTATCACCAGACAACAAGGGGGAAGTTATGCCACCTAACTCTCCTCACGTGTCAGTACCTTCGCCTCCCGCTTAGGAGGTGCGTGAGATTGTGGCGCCAAGTACATCAAGGCCCTTACAAATCACTTTGCATGATATGGCTAATGTTATGAAAGAAGTATTATCTAATTTGCCTGAGTTAAGAGGCAAGCGCGATAGCTCTGGGTTTAGGACAGAGCGCGCCGATGACACGAGAGCCATGTCCGATACTGCGTCACAATTTGCAGAACATGAGGACGGAGAGCTTCATTCTGTGGGTGACGGATCTGATCCGGGGAGACCGGATTCAGAAATTTCAAATTTTAAATTTTAGCTTGAAAACCGTGTATTACTAGGGGAGGTGTTAGCGGCTCTGAACGATTGCGACACGGTTGCAATCCCAGAGAAATTATGTAGGCTGGATAAATACTATGCGGTACCGGTGTGTACTGACGTTTTTCCTATACCTAAAAGGCTTACAGAGATTATTAGCAAGGAGTGGGATAGACCCGGTGTGCCCTTTTCCCCTCCTCCGATATTTAGAAAAATGTTCTCAATAGACGCCACCACACGAGACTTATGGCAGACGGTCCCTAAGGTGGAGGGAGCAGTTTCTACTTTAGCCAAGCATACCACTATCCCGGTGGAGGATAGTTGTGCTTTCTCAGATCCAATGGATAAAAAATTAGAAGGTTACCTTAAGAAAATGTTTGTTCAACAAGGTTTTATATTACAGCCCCTTGCATGCATTGCGCCCGTCACTGCTGCAGCGGCATTCTGGTTTGAGTCTCTGGAAGAGGCCATTCGCACAGCACCATTGGATGAGATTATGAACAAGCTTAAAGCCCTTAAGCTAGCTAATGCATTTATTTCGGATGCCGTTGTGCATTTAACCAAACTAACGGCTAAGAACTCCGGATTCGCCATCCAGGCGTGCAGAGCGCTATGGCTTAAATCCTGGTCAGCAGATGTAACTTCTAAATCTAAATTGCTTAATATTCCTTTCAAAGGGCAAACCTTATTCGGGCCCGGCTTGAAAGAAATTATTGCTGACATTACTGGAGGTAAGGGTCACACACTTCCTCAGGACAGGGCCAAATCAAAGGCCAAACAGTCTAATTTTCGTGCCTTTCGTAATTTCAAGGAAGGAGCAGCATCAACTTCCTCTGCCCCTAAACAGGAAGGGACTGCTACTCGTTACAGACAGGGTTGGAAAGGCAACCAGTCCTGGAACAAGGGCAAGCAGGCCAGAAAACCTACTTCTGCCCCTAAGACAGCATGAAGAAAGGGCCCCCTATCCGGAAACGGATCTAGTGGGGGGCAGACTTTCTCTCTTCGCCCAGGCCTGGGCAAGAGATGTCCAGGATCCCTGGGCGTTGGAGATAATATCTCAGGGATACCTTCTGGACTTCAAAACTTCTCCTCCACAAGGGAGATTTCATCTGTCAAGGTTATCAACAAACCTAATAAAGAAAGAGGCATTTCTACGATGTGTACAAGACCTCTTAGTAATGGGAGTGATCCACCCGGTTCCGCGGACGGAACAAGGGCAAGGTTTTTACTCAAATCTGTTTGTGGTTCCCAAAAAAGAGGGAACCTTCAGGCCAATCTTGGACCTGAAGATCTTAAACAAATTCCTAAGGGTTCCATCGTTCAAAATGGAAACTATTCGAATCATCCTACCCATGATCCAAGAAGGTCAGTATATGACCACAGTGGACTTAAAGGATGCCTACCTTTACATACCGATTCACAAGGATCATTATCGGTACCTAAGGTTTGCCTTTCTAGACGGGCATTACCAGTTTGTAGCTCTTCCCTTCGGGTTGGCTACGGCCCCGAGAATTTTTACAAAGGTTCTTTGCTCGCTTCTGGCGGAACTAAGACCGCGAGGCATAGCGGTGGCTCCGTACCTAGACGACATCCTGATACAAGCGTCAACTTTTCAAAATGCAAAGTCTCATACAGAGATAGTTCTAGCATTTCTAAGGTCGCATGGGTGGAAAGTGAACATGGAAAAGTTTTCTCTGTTCCCACTCACAAGGGTTCCCTTTCTAGGGACTCTTATAGATTCTGTAGAGATGAAGATTTACCTGACGGAGTCCAGGTTTTTCAAAAATCCTAAATGCTTGCCGTGTCCTTCATTCCATTCCAAGCCCATCAGTAGCTCAGTGCATGGAAGTAATCGGCTTAATGGTAGCGGCAATGGACATAGTGCCACTTGCGCGCCTACATCTCAGACCGCTGCAACTATGCATGCTAAGTCAGTGGAATGGGGATTACTCAGATCTGTCCCCTTTACTAAATCTGGACCAGGAGGCCAGAGATTCTCTTCTCTGGTGGTTGTCGCGGGTTCATCTGTCCAAAGGAATGACTTTTCGCAGACCAGATTGGACGATTGTAACAACAGATGCCAGCCTACTAGGCTGGGGTGCAGTCTGGAACTCCCTGAAGGCTCAGGGATCGTGGACTCAGGAGGAGAAACTCCTCCCAATAAACATTCTGGAATTAAGAGCAATATTCAATGCTCTTCTAGCTTGGCCTCAGTTAGCAACACTGAGGTTCATAAGATTTCAGTCGGACAACATCACGACTGTGGCTTTTATCAATCATCAAGGGGGAACCAGGAGTTCCCTAGCGATGTTGGAAGTCTCAAAGATAATTCACTGGGCAGAGTCGCACTCTTGTCACCTGTCAGCGATCTACATCACAGGCGTGGAGAACTGGGAGGCAGACTTTCTAAGTCGCCAGACCTTTCATCCGGGGGAGTGGGAACTTCACCCGGAGGTGTTTGCTCAACTGATCCTTCGTTGGGGCGAACCGGAGCTGGATCTCATGGCATCTCGCCAGAACGCCAAGCTTCCTTGTTATGGATCCAGGTCCAGGGACCCGGGAGCGGTGCTGGTAGATGCACTAGCAGCCCCTTGGGTTTTCAACATGGCCTATGTGTTTCCACCTTTTCCGTTGCTACCTCGACTGATTGCCAGGATCAAACAGGAGAGAGCATCAGTGATTCTGATAGCGCCTGCATGGCCACGCAGGACCTGGTATGCAGACCTAGTGGACATGTCGGCCTGTCCACCATGGTCTCTGCCTCTGAGGCAGGACCTTCTAAATCAGGGTCCTTTCAACCATCCAAGCCTAATTTCTCTGAGGCTGACTGCATGGAGATTGAACGCTTGATTCTATCAAAGCGTGGTTTTTCGGAGTCGGTTATTGATACGTTAATACAGGCTCGGAAACCTGTTACCAGAAAAATTTACCATAAGATATGGCGTAAATATTTATATTGGTGTGAATCCAAGAGTTACTCATGGAGTAAGGTTAGGATTCCTAGGATATTGGCTTTTCTACAAGAAGGTTTAGAAAAGGGTTTATCCACTAGTTCGTTAAAGGGACAGATTTCTGCTCTGTCTATTCTTTTACACAAACGTCTGGCAGAGAATCCAGACGTCCAGGCTTTTTGTCAGGCTTTGGCTAGGATTAAGCCTGTGTTTAAAACTGTTGCTCCTCCGTGGAGCTTAAACTTGGTTCTTAAAGTTCTTCAGGGTGTTCCGTTTGAACCCCTTCATTCCATTGATATTAAGCTTTTATCTTGGAAAGTTCTGTTTTTGATGGCTATTTCCTCGGCTCGAAGAGTCTGAGTTATCTGCCTTACATTGCGATTCTCCTTATCTGATTTTTCATTCAGACAAGGTAGTTCTGCGTACTAAACCTGGGTTTTTACCTAAGGTTGTTTCTAACAGGAATATCAATCAAGAGATTGTTGTTCCTTCATTATGTCCTAATCCTTCTTCAAAGAAGGAACGTCTTTTGCATAATCTGGACGTAGTCCGTGCCCTGAAGTTCTACTTACAGGCAACTAAAGATTTTCGGCAAACTTCTTCTCTGTTTGTCGTTTATTCTGGTCAGAGGAGAGGTCAAAAGGCTTCGGCCACCTCTCTCTCTTTTTGGCTTCGTAGCATAATACGTTTAGCCTATGAGACTGCTGGACAGCAGCCTCCTGAAAGAATTACAGCTCATTCCACTAGAGCTGTGGCTTCCACCTGGGCCTTTAAGAATGAGGCCTCTGTTGAACAGATTTGCAAGGCTGCAACTTGGTCTTCACTTCATACCTTTTCAAAATTTTACAAATTTGACACTTTTGCTTCTTCGGAGGCTGGTTTTGGGAGAAAGGTTCTACAGGCAGTGGTTCCTTCTGTTTAATGTTCCTGCCTTGTCCCTCCCATCATCCGTGTACTTTAGCTTTGGTATTGGTATCCCATAAGTAATGGATGACCCGTGGACTGAACACACTTAACAAGAGAAAACATAATTTATGCTTACCTGATAAATTTATTTCTCTTGTAGTGTGTTCAGTCCACGGCCCGCCCTGTCTTTTTTGAGGCAGTTCTAAATTTTAATTAAAACTCCAGTCACCACTGCACCCTATAGTTTTTCCTTTCTCGTCTTGTTTCGGTCGAATGACTGGATATGACATGTGAGGGGAGGAGCTATATAGCAGCTCTGCTTGGGTGATCCTCTTGCAACTTCCTGTTGGGGAGGAGAATATATCCCATAAGTAATGGATGACCCGTGGACTGAACACACTACAAGAGAAATAAATTTATCAGGTAAGCATAAATTATGTTTTTTCCTTTTGGCTGAAAAGCATCATCCATTTGGCTTATGAGACTGCTGGACAGCAGCCTCCTGAAAGAATTACTGTTCATTCTACTAGAGCAGTGGCTTCTACATGGGCTTTTAAAAATGAGGCTTCTGTTGAACAGATTTGTAGGGCGGCGACGTGGTCTTCGCTTCATACTTTTTCCAAATTTTCCAAATTCAATACTTTTGCTTCTTCGGAGGCTATTTTTGGGAGAAAGGTTCAACAAGCAGTGGTGCCTTCCGTTTAAGGTACCTGTCTTGCCCCTCCCTTCATCCGTGTCCTAAAGCTTTGGTATTGGTATCCCACAAGTAAAGGATGATCCGTGGACTAGATGCATCTTACAAGAGAAAACAGAATTTATGCTTACCTGATAAATTTCTTTCTCTTGTGATGTATCGAGTCCATGGCCCGCCCTGTCTGTTTAAGACAGGTATTATATTTTTATTTGAAAAACTTCAGTCACCTCTGCACCCTATAGTTTCTTCTTTTTCTTCCTAGCCTTCGGTCAAATGACTGGGGGGCGGAGCTAAGGGAGGATGAATCCGTGGACTCGATACATCAGGAGAGAAATTTATCAGGTAAGCATAAATTCTGTTTTTGTGTGTTCTGTGTTAAAATAAAGCTTGTGTTCTTTATGTAACACGTGTGTTAGCAATGTAGTGATAATGGTTCCCACATATAGGAATAATGTGTAATGATACAGTAAGAGGAAACACTAAAATAATAGCAGTCATGAATTAGAATGCAGTTTATTAACAATAGTAAACCAATAATGATGCAAGTTACAGAAATAGGCAGACAGCACTGATTAATCGGTGATTAGCAAATTTATGCTGTCAGAATAATGCAACAAGTCTAATTAGACAATTAGCAAATACCTGTTTTCCTAAAAAAGATAAAGCAATAATAACTAAGGAATGTGTTAATTGGATTATACAATGTAAAATATATAGAAAGCCTTTGCAATAATTATAAAATACCAAGCATTGAATCAATCAGTTTGGTGATAAGAAGATGTAGTTTGACGCCAACCCTTGGCTTAGAGGAAATGTGTTTGGGATAATGGCTGCAGTATAAAAAAAATGTAGAAAAAAGTTATAAATCACTTCTCCTACACAATGGGGAACCAAAAAAAAAAGTGAAGTATTTATATTACATTGCAGTTATAGTCTTTTGTTAGCAAGTTACACTTGGGGTCATGTGTGAAGTGATCAAAAGATATATGCTTCGTTATTAAGAACTAATGCTCGAGATGCTGCAGGTTTTGGAGTCTGCTGATAACTTAATCCGAGTTGAATGTAATGTGACAATACTATATGGTGGGATTCTACCCCAGTTATCCAGTAATGTTTTCTGGCGTATTGTGTGTACCCTCTTTTAAGGGGGAAACCTCATATGTATTAAGACCACCTTTTACATGTGTGATAGGTTACTTGTAACTTGCATAATAATAATTTCTATATATAGTTGTGTAACACATTTCCTATAATGCTAGATTGCACTATTCTCTCTAAAATGTATATCAACACTTTGATACATTTACTATTGTTAAAATTAATGTTTCATTTTTGATAAGGTTAGTCATTTACTTTTTCCCAGAAAAACATCTGCCATCTGGGTCTTTGTTATATATGTTAGCAGGGAAACAAACCACCTGATTTCTCATGAAATATGCAGTTTATGTTGCTTGTGTTTCAGATACCAGACTAATAATAAAAAGAAAAAAGAGAATAAATTTGCTCCTAATCAGGGGTGGACTGAGACCAACCAGGGCCCCTTGCCAAAAGTGTTCCAGGGCCCCCACCCTCTTTGCTCCACCCAGTCACCTCATATTCTCCTCTCCAACATTTTTTATTATTGCTATAAAGAGAATTGTTTTCTCAATTTATTTTTACTAATAACATTGCATCATAAGAATGAAATATTGTAAACTAAAAAGTGCCTGTGCAATAAAAATAATTGACTTAAACGCAGTACACCTCAGACCCAAATTCAGGACACCTCATAAATGTTGAGATGGTGGTACCGTGTTTTGTTTTTTGTTTGTTTATTTTATTTTTTGTGTTGAAAAACATCTGACTACAAGCTTTGAAAAACTTAGTTTCCCTCCCTTTGTGAGGGAGACAGAGAGAGAATGAAGGGGGAAAGAGAGATACAGATTAGGAGAGACATAAAAGTGGGGAGAGGATCGGAGTTGGGGGAGAGAGATCACTGAAGGGATAGGAACACTGCACATAGGCAATCATCTGGAGTAATCCAGGACACCCTGTACAATACCACACCCAGGTTGGTAACACAAGCATTCAGCAGGCTCCTTACATTGTGAGCCATAGCCCACATAGTTTCACTTGCTGGCAAAACTTGGCAGGTGCTAGTAGCACTCCTGCCGGCTGCTGCCTCCCCTTGTGTAATGGCGCAGTCAAAATTGTAACCTGAGATGAGCACTCTGCCTTTCCCTGGGTGGGCAAAGCGGCCGGAGTGTAATCTATGAGGTCCAGAGTCATGAATGATCATCCACCTCTGTACATTTGTGGGTTCTTTTTTTCCTTCTATTGGCAGTGAGAGTCCACAAGTACATTCATAACCTATGGGAAATACGTTTCCTGGCCACCAGGAGAAGGCAAAGACACCCCAAACAAGGCTATAAATATCCCTCCCACTTCCCCTACACTCCAGTAGTTTTTTTCCTCGCATCATGGAGTTAGGCAGAGAGAGGTGCTCTGTGTGGAAGAAAATAACTTGTCTAATAAAGAGGTGGTGCAAGTCAGGTCCCTGTGTTTAGGTTGGTTTAATCTACTCATTCCTATGCTCTTTGCTATGCAGCGCCTATCTATAAGCTTAACGGTAATCCAGCCACAATTATATAAGGCTGAGAGGGCTGTGCTTCGGCATGTTAATAAGCATGAAATGTACAGGTTTTCATTCTACCACGGACTCTAGATTACCCAGAATAATCCCGATTAGGTGATTGCTTATGGCCGTACTTGCGCCGGGTTTCCGTTCTCGTCAATCTACATTCAGGGGCTGTACATAGTGATTTCTGTGGTACTACAGACCGCAGGCTATGTCCTCATATAGGCCGCTGAAGTGGGCGGAGATATGGTTTCCCACTGTAGGCAGTGCTTCCACGCCATTTCTGCTTCTGTTCCACTGCTTAGTTGTCTTGTGAAAGAGTGAAACTGGTAAGCTGCCTTAAACTGGGCTTGCAAGGGGTCAGTTGTTCTTTCTGGTGCTTTAAACATATTCCTCTGTTGTGTTCATGACTGTTCTGCTCTAGTACAATGGGCGACTCCATGGAGAGTCTGCTGGAATCTTCCTCAGTAGATTCCATTGTCAATAGTAAATGCATTGGAAGATGACACTGAGCAGAGGTTGTTCAGATTTGACGTGTAACAATTCTGGGTCTTGTCGGAAAGGGTCCAATCTACCCTGGGTCAGGCATCTAGGCTGTATGAGGGGGAGCAAGTACTGAGTCTGGAAGTGGTAGCTAGACTTATGGTTCCAGTTGTTTTTCCTGTATCTTCAGTTATTGCAGACATCATCACTAAGGAATGGGAGAGGCCTGGGTGTCCTTCTCTTCTTAGACATTCTGCTTATTTTTTCCTGTTCCAGTCTCCTATGTGGATGTTTGGTGCAGTGTTGCTTCTGTGAATAGTGAGCTTCTATCTCGAACCAAGCGCACTACTATTTTGCTTCTGAACAGTTCTTTCTCTGGGAGTCAGTTAAAAATTTGGAAGGATATCTTGGAGTTCTGTTTCTCCAGTCTGGCACCTTGTTTCAACCTGCAGTAGGAATAGCTGTTGTCACGATGGCAGCTAGTTCTTGGTGTGAATCCTTAATAGACATGATTGCTGGGGATACTTCCCAGGTGGAGATCTTGGATCGAGTTAGGCTACTGGGGTTAGCAAACGACTATATCAGAGATGCCATTCTGCAAATTGTTCTCATCAACAGTAAGAATTCTAGCTTTGCGCTCCCGGCTAGGCGGGCCCTGTGGCTTAAGTTTGGTCCGTTGATAATATTCCGGACACTAGCCTGTTGTCTTTACCCTTTAGGGGCAACTTCCTTTTTGGTCTAAGCTTAGATTCTCCCATTGCTACAGTTATGCATGTTAGGTTTTTTTTCCTAATCTAACCTTCGATCTGAGAGACTTACGTCTAGTAGGAAGAGCGCAGAGGCACCAAAGGTACAACTCTGAATCCTTCAAGGTTAGAGTTGATTAGTACTGTACTTCAGTCTAGGAGAAGCAGGTCAGCATGATGTGACTGTCCCTGACCTGGATCAGGGTCGTATGGAAGGCAGACTTTCTTTATTCCAGAAGTATTGGTATCAGTCTTGCAGAGATCCCTCGGTTCTAGACATTATCCACCAGGGTTACAGAATTAGCTTTCAATCTCGTCCTCCAAGGAATTGTTTTTTAGCATCTGGAGTTTCTGAGAACTCTGAAAAAAGGTGACCTTATTGCTATGAGAGTGATAGTTCTAGTTCCCCCATCTGAGAGGGGAAAGGGGTTCTACTCTGTTCTTCACGTGGTACCAGAGAAGGATTCAGTCCCATTTTAGACTTGAAGGAATTCAACAGATATGTTAGGGTTCCTGTCTTTTTAAGATAGTCGATCAGGTCCATTCTTCTACTTGCTCAGGAGGGTCATCTCATGTCTACAATAGTCTTAAGGGATGCATTTTTTCATATCCTGATACATAAAGATCATTAAAATTTTCTGTGGTTTGCTTTACTAGACAAAAATTACTAGTTTGTGGTGCTCCCAGTTGGTCTAGCTACGGCTCTGCATGTGTTTACTAAGGTACTGGGAGCTTTGCTGACTGTGGTTTGTTTTCAGGGGATTTTTGTAGCTTCGTACCTCTGACATTCTGGTTCATTCTCCATTCTTGCGTTTAGCTCAGCACAGTATGCCGAGACTACTCTTGTGTCTTAAGGTTAATGGTTGGAAGATTAACCTGGAGGAGAGTTCTCTCATCCAGGCTACAAGGATACGATTTTGAGAAATGATAATAGATTCTATCAGTATGCACATTTTTATCTCTGATCAGAGCAAGACTTCAGAAGGATTTTCTTTTTTCAGCCCAGTCCCTAGTCTTCTGTGGCACAATGAATGGAGGTGGTGGATCTTATGATAACAGCATCAGACGCTGTTTCATTTACTCAATTCCATCTCAGACCACTTTAGTTGCGTATGCTTAGACCGTGGAATGGGGATCATTCTGATTTGTCTCAGACTGTCTTTCTGGATGCCAAGACAATAGTCTTGTCTGGTGGCAATCTCCCACGACAGTTTCTTTAGGGAGGAGTTTCCTTAGTTCCTCCTGTGTTGTAATATCAATGGAAGCCAGTCCTTCTGGCTGGGTGGCGATCCTTAAATGCCCAGTGGACTTGGTGTCAGGAGGAAGTGTCCTTCCCGATCACTGTTCTTGAGTTGAGAGCCATTTCTATTGTGCTTTTAGCGTGGCCTCATTTACGTTTTTCCCGGTTTATCCAAATTCATTCAGATAACATCATGACTGTAACATACATCAATTTAAGGGATCTGCAGGGGGCCCTCTCACATGCAAAAAAAACTCTAAAATCCTGTTGTTGGGGGCGGAGAGGAATTGGTGTCAGGTTTAAACTCTGCACTGCATATGGAGCATTGGGAAGTGGCAGACTATCCCTGAATCAGGAGGTTTTTCTGGAGATAACTCGTAGATGAGGTATTCCGGATATAAACTTTATGGTTTCCCACTTCAATGCCAAGCATCCTAGATATGGATCTAAGTCCAAGGATCTTCAGGCGGATCTAGTGGATGCTCTGGTGGTTCCATGGGAAGTTTTCATTTGTTTACCCATTTTCACCTATGGTTCTTCTGCTTCGGGTGGTTGCTCGAATCAAGTAGGAAAGAATTCCAACTATTCTGATAGCCCCTGAGTGGCCAAGTCGTCAGATCATCTTTGGCGTCTGCCTTTGTGTCAGGATTTACTAATTCAGAGTCTGTTCTTTATCAAGAACTAGAGACAGCATCTGACTGCTTGGAAATTGATTGGTTGCTTTTACTTTAGAGTGGTTCTCTGACGGTGTGTTAGTACCCTATTCAGGCGTGTTAGTCTATTTTTGGTTTTATCTTTGATTGACTAGGTTGGAATGTTTTCCCTTCCTTGATTTGGTCAGTTTTTTTTCCTCCAGGTAGGTAGGTTGTGGAGCCTATATAGTTATATAGTTTTTTTGGGGTTTTTTTAAGAGCTCCACTCAGGCTCTGGTTTTGAATGCCCATTTGGTTTTGCTCTTTTTAGTGTCAGTTGATTCTCTGCTAGTAAGGTTATTTGGCTTGATGTGATTTCTGCATCGGGAGATACATCAGGATTTGGTTGGGTGGCAGACTTAACCTACTTTCTTTTACAAGATACGACAAGTCCACGGATTTCATCCTTATGGGATTACGCCTCCTGTTTAGCAGGAAGTGGCAAAGAGCACCACAGCAGAACTGTATATATAGCTCCTCCCTTCACCTCCCACCCCCAGTCATTCTCTTTGTCTGTGTTAGTGATAGGAAGAGGTAAAGTGAGGTGTTAGTTTTAGATTCTTCAATCAAGAAGTTTTTTTATTTTAAAATGGTGCCAGTGAGTACTATTTTTCTCAGGGAGAAATCATCAGTCACTTAATCCCTAGGAGGAGTGGAGACATCTTATTTTTCTGCCCTGATGCTAATGATCTTAGCAAACATCTAAGATCCGGTGGGTTTTCCACTGAGCAGTTGAACGTAGTGTAAAGAAATATCTTCAGTGTGGAGAACCATGTCATGCTACAAGCAGCTTTGAGGTATATTCAGTCATTTGTTTCTGGGGAGACTTGTTACATCAGAACAGGCTGACATTTTTCCCTAACTGGGGAGGGATACTCAGTAAACACTTTCGATATGAAAATGGTGTTCCTGGATCCCCTTTTTTATAACGATATTATCAGTGTGTTTGATTTTCACTTATTCATATGTGGACTGACGCTGGGAGATGCGGTTTGCTGTCCATGGGCTGGTGTTTTTGGGTCATCAAAATAACAGGCCTGAGAGAAAGCTTTATTATGTTTTTTTGGCACTTTTATTGTTAGAGTGTATGATGAGGGGCACATGGCGTTTTTAACATTTAGGTTGATATATCCGACATGTTTGGTTTTCGGCCCATGCGGGCATCAGTGAGGCTCGAGTACGCGGTGTAGAGGCCTTAAGTGTTGATAAAATTAATAAACTTCATAAAAGTTGATAAATATCTTGTCAAACAAGCGGTGCAATATTGTAAAGTCTATTTGGACACATAAGGGCATTTTTTATTACCGCAAACGCTGTTTTGCTAATCACAGAAAAATGTTTGCGCTTTTATTATTTAAAGGCGCAGTACTCGTTTTAGTAAAAAAGTTATCTATGTAATTTGACTTCAGAGCTAAATATATTGAGTTAAGACCAACTATTACTGCTATTGCTAGTCTGTTTAACATGTCTGAACTTGAGGAAACTACTTCTATGTGTTTAGATGACATTGTGGAACCCCCTCTTACTTTTTGTCTCTCATGTACTGAAAGGGCCTTACAATGTAAAGGGCAGATTTTATTTAAGGAAAGTATGTCTAAGGATGCTTCTCAGTCTGATGAGAATCAGGGTATGCAGCTTCTTTCTCCCCATGTGTCACAACCTCTAACATCCACCCAAGCGACGCTGGGTTCTTCAACCGCGTCTACTTCATTTACTCTGCAGGATATGGCTGCAGTTATGTCATTTACCCTTACAGAGGTGTTATCTAAGTTGCCAGTGTTACAGGGCAAACGCAGCAGGACAGAAGTCAATTTGAATACTGCGACCTCTGATGCTTTGTTGGATATTTCCGATGTACCCTCACAGAGATCTGATTTGGGGGTCAGGGAACATCTGTCTGAGGGGGAACTTTCTGATTCGGGAAATATGTTGCCTCGGACGTCATGTCCTTTAGATTTAAGCTTGAACACCTCTGCCTGTTGCTTTGGGAGGTTTTAGCGACTCTGGATGACTGTGACTCTATTGTGGTGCCACCAGATAAATTGTGTAAGATGGACAAATACTTTGAGGTGCCTACTTACTCTGATGTTTTTCCGGTTCCTAAGAGAATCTCGGATATTATTACACAGGAATGGGAAAGACCGGGTATCCCGTTCTCACCTTCTCCTAATTTTAAGAAAATGTATCCCATATCTGACACTATTCGGGAATCTTGGCAAAGAGTCCCTAAGGTGGAGGGATCTATATCTACCCTGGCTAAGCGTACAACTATTCCTATTGAGGACAGTTGTGCTTTCAAAGACCCTATGGATAAGAAATTGGAGGGTCTTCTAAAAAAGTTATTTATTCATCAGGGTTTCCTTTTACAACCAACAGCCTGCATTGTACCAGTTACCACTGCGGCGGCTTTCTGGTTTGACGCCTTAGAAGAGTCCCTTAAGACTGAAACTCCTTTAGAGGAAATTCTGGATAGAATTAAGGCGCTTAGGCTGGCTAATTCTTTTATTACAGACGCCGCCAAGTTGGCGGCTATGAATGCCGGATTTGTCATTTTAGAGTGTAGAGCGTTATGGTTAAAGTCTTGGTCTGCTGATGTGTCATCTAAGTCAAAGCTTTTGGCTATTCCTTTCAAACGGAAAACCCTATTCGGCCTGACTTGAAAGAAATTATTTCTGACGTTACAGGAGGTAAGGGTCATTTCCTACCTCAGGATAAAGCAGCTAAACTGAGGGGTAAACAAAATCATTTTCGTTCCTTTCGGAACTTCAAAGGAGTCCCCACTTCTTCTAACGTTAAACAGGAAGGGAATTTTGCGCAAGCCAAGACTATCTGGAGACCCAACCAGGCTTGGAACAAAGGTAAACAACCCAAAAAGCCCACTGCTGCTCTGAAGACAGCATGAAGGGGCGGCCCCTGATCCGGGACCGGATCTAGTAGGGAGCAGACTTTCTCTTTTTGCCTAGGCTTGGGTAAGAGATATTCCTATCCACAAGGATCATCATCAGTTCCTAAGGTTTGCCTTCCTGGACAAATAGTTTTAGTTTATTTTTAGTTTGTGGCTCTTCCCTTCAGGTTGGCCACAGCACCCAGGATCTTCACGAAGGTTCTAGGGTCCCTTCTGGCGGTTCTCAGGCCGCGGGGTATTGCAGTAGCGCCTTATCTAGACGATATTCTGATTCAGGCGTCATCTTTCCATCTGACAAAGTCTCATACAGACATGGTTCTGTCCTTTCTGAGGACTTACGGGTGGAAGGTGAATCTAGAAAAAATTTCACTAATTCTGCAGACAATGGTTCCCTTCTTGGGAACTCTGATAGATTCCATATCCATAAAAAATTTCTTGACAGAGGTCAGAAAGTTAAAGATTCTGAATGCCTGCCGAGCCCTTCAGTCCAATCCTCGGCCATCAGTGGCTCAGTGCATGGAGATAATTGGATTGATGGTGGCGGCAATGGACATCATTCAGTTTGCTCATTTTCATCTCGGACCGCTACAATTGAACATGCTCAGGCAGTGGAATGGAGATTATGCAAAACTGTCTCCTCAGATAGATCTGGATCAGGAGACAAGAGACTCTCTTCTTTGGTGGTTGTCGCCTTATCATCTGTCTCAAGGGACATGCTTCCGCAGACTCTCATGGGTGATAGTGACAACGGACGCCAGCCTGCTAGGTTGGGGTGCAGTTTGGAATTCCCTGAAGGCTCAGGGTGTGTGGTCTCAGTCAGAGTCTCTTCTTCCAATCAATATTCTGGAATTGAGAGCAATATTCAATGCGCTTCTGGCTTGGCGTCAGTTGACTTCGGCCAAATTCATTAGTTTTCAGTCAGACAACATCACGACTGTGGCTTACATCAATCATCAGGGTATCCAGGATAATTCAATGGGCGGAGGCTCACTCTTGTTATCTGTCAGCAATCTACATCCCAGGAGTGGACAACTGGGAAGCGGACTTTTTAAGCAGACAGACGTTTCATCCGGGGGAGTGGGAACTCCATCCGGAGGTCTTTGCCACTCTGATGCTCAGATGGGGCAGACCGGAATTGGATCTGATGGTGTCTCATCAGAATGCCAAGCTCCCAAGATACGGATCGAGGTCAGGGGGTCCTCAGGCCGAACTGATAGATGCCTTGGCAGTGCCTTGGTCAATCAACCTAGCTTATGTGTTTCCACCGTTTGCTCTCCTTCCCTGGGTGATTTCTCGGATCAAACAGGAGAGGGCTTCAGTAATTCTAATCGCGCCTGAGTGGCCTTGCAGGACTTGGTATGCCGATCTAGTAGACATGTCCTCTCTGCCACTGTGGAAGCTTCCATTGAGGCAGGACCTTCTCATTCAGGGACCCTTCCAAAATCCGAATCTAGTTTCTCTGCAACTGATTGCTTGGAGATTGAACGCTTGATTTTATCTAAGCGAGGATTCTCTGATTCGGTCATTGATACTTTGATTCAGGCACGTAAGCCTGTTACTAGAAAGATCTACCATAAGATATGGTGTAAATATCTTTATTGGTGCGAATCCAAGGGCTACTCATGGAGTAGAGTTAGGATTCCCAGGATTCTGTCTTTTCTCCAAGAAGGATTGGAGAAAGGGTTATCAGCAAGTTCCTTAAAGGGACAAATCTCTGCTTTGTCAATTTTACTACACAAACGTTGGCAGATGTTCCAGACGTTCAGTCTTTTTTGTCAGGCTCTAACCAGAATCAAGCCTTTGTTTAGACCAATTGCTCCACCCTGGAGTTTGAATTTAGTTCTTAATGTTCTTCAAGGGGTTCCGTTTGAACCCATGCATTCCATAGATATTAAGTTGTTATCTTGGAAGGTGTTATTTTTGGTTGCTATTTCTTCTGCTCGTAGAGTTGCTGAGCTTTCAGCGTTACAATGTGACTCGCCTTATCTTATCTTCCATTCTGATAAGGTGGTTTTACGTACCAAACCTAGGCCTAGATTTGGAGTTCGGCGGTAGCCGTCAAAACCAGCGTTAGAGGCTCCTAAAGCTGGTTTTGGCCGCCCGCTGGTATTTGGAGTCAGTGATTAAAGGGTCTAACGCTCACTTTTCAGCCGCGACTTTTCCATACCGCAGATCCCCCTACACCATTTGCGTAGCCTATATTTTCAATGGGATCTTTCTAACGCCGGTATTTAGAGTCGTTTCTGAAGTGAGCGTTAGAGCTCTAACGACAAAACTCCAGCCGCCTGAAAATAGCAGGAGTTAAGAGCTTTCTGGCTAACGCCGGTTCATAAAGCTCTTAACTACTGTACCCTAAAGTACACTAACACCCATAAACTACCTATGTACCCCTAAACCGAGGTCCCCCCACACCGCCGCCACTCGATTAAAATTTTTAACCCCTAATCTGCCGACCGCCACCTACGTTATACTTATGTACCCCTAATCTGCTGCCCCTAACCCCGCCGACCCCTGTATTACATTTATTAACCCCTAACTTGCCCCCCACAACGTCGCCGCCAGCTACTTAAAATAATTAACCCCTAATCTTCCGACCGCAAATCGCCGCCACCTACGTTATCCCTATGTACCCCTAATCTGCTGCCCTAACATCGCCGACCCCTATATTATATTTATTAACCCCTAATCTGCCCCCCTCAACGTCGCCGACACCTGCCTACACTTATTAACCCCTAATCTGCCGAGCAGACCTGAGCGCTACTATAATAAATGTATTAACCCCTAATCCGCCTCACTAACCCTATCATAAATAGTATTAACCCCTAATCTGCCCTCCCTAACATCGCCGACACCTAACTTCAATTATTAACCCCTAATCTGCCGACCGGAGCTCACCGCTATTCTAATAAATGTATTAACCCCTAAAGCTAAGTCTAACCCTAACACTAACACCCCCCTAAGTTAAATATAATTTTTATCTAACGAAATAAATTAACTCTTATTAAATAAATTATTCCTATTTAAAGCTAAATACTTACCTGTAAAATAAATCATAATATAGCTACAATATAAATTATAATTATATTATAGCTATTTTAGGATTAATATTTATTTTACAGGCAACTTTGTTATTATTTTAACCAGGTAAAATAGCTATTAAATAGTTAAGAACTATTTAATAGTTACCTAGTTAAAATAATAACAAATTTACCTGTAAAATAAATCCTAACCTAAGTTATAATTAAACCTAACACTACCCTATCAATAAAATAATTAAATAAACTACCTACAATTACCTACAATTAACCTAACACTACACTATCAATAAATTAATTAAACACAATTCCTACAAATACAATTAAATAAACTAGCTAAAGTACAAAAAATAAAAAAGAACTAAGTTACAGAAAATTAAAAAATATTTACAAACATAAGAAAAATATTACAACAATTTTAAACTAATTACACCTACTCTAAGCCCCCTAATAAAATAACAAAGCCCCCCAAAATAAAAAATTCCCTACCCTATTCTAAATTAAAAAAGTTACAAGCTCTTTTACCTTACCAGCCCTGAACAGGGCCCTTTGCGGGGCATGCCCCAAGAAGTTCAGCTCTTTTGCCTGTAAAAAAAAACATACAATACCCCCCCCCCCAACATTACAACCCACCACCCACATACCCCTAATCTAACCCAAACCCCCCTTAAATAAACCTAACACTAATCCCCTGAAGATCTTCCTACCTTGTCTTCACCATCCAGGTATCACCGATCCGTCCTGGCTCCAAGATCTTCATCCAACCCAAGCGGGGGTTGGCGATCCATAATCCGGTGCTGAAGAGGTCCAGAAGAGGCTCCAAAGTCTTCCTCCTATCCGGCAAGAAGAGGACATCCGGACCGGCAAACATCTTCTCCAAGCGGCATCTTCGATCTTCTTCCATCCGGAGCGAAGCGGCAGGATCCTGAAGACCTCCAGCGCGGAACATCCATCCGGACCGACGACTGAACGACGAATGACTGTTCCTTTAAGGGACGTCATCCAAGATGGCGTCCCTCGAATTCCGATTGGCTGATAGGATTCTATCAGCCAATCGGAATTAAGGTAGGAATTTTCTGATTGGCTGCGGATGGAAGAAGATCGAAGATGCCGCTTGGAGAAGATGTTTGCCGGTCCGGATGTCCTCTTCTTGCCGGATAGGAGGAAGACTTTGGAGCCTCTTCTGGACCGGATTATGGATCGCCAACCCCCGCTTGGGTTGGATGAAGATCTTGGAGCCAGGACGGATCGGTGATACCTGGTGAGGTGAAGACAAGGTAGGAAGATCTTCAGGGGCTTAGTGTTAGGTTTATTTAAGGGGGGTTTGGGTTAGATTAGGGGTATGTGGGTGGTGGGTTGTAATGTTGGGGGGGGGGGGTATTGTATGTTTTTTTTTACAGGCAAAAGAGCTGAAATTCTTGGGGCATGCCCCGCAAAGGGCCCTGTTCAGGGCTGGTAAGGTAAAAGAGCTTGTAACTTTTTTAATTTAGAATAGGGTAGGGAATTTTTTATTTTGGGGGGCTTTGTTATTTTATTAGGGGGCTTAGAGTAGGTGTAATTAGTTTAAAATTGTTGTAATATTTTTCTTATGTTTGTAAATATTTTTTTATTTTCTGTAACTTAGTTCTTTTTTATTTTTTATACTTTAGCTAGTTTATTTAATTGTATTTATTTGTAGGAATTGTGTTTAATTAATTTATTGATAGTGTAGTGTTAGGTTAATTGTAGGTAATTGTAGGTAGTTTATTTAATTATTTTATTGATAGGGTAGTGTTAGGTTTAATTATATCTTAGGTTAGGATTTATTTTACAGGTAAATTAGTTATTATTTTAACTAGGTAACTAATAAATAGTTCTTAACTATTTAATAGCTATTGTACCTGGTTAAAATAATTACAAAGTTGCCTGTAAAATAAATATTAATCCTAAAATAGCTATAATATAATTATAATTTATATTGTAGCTATATTAGGATTTATTTTACAGGTAAGTATTTAGCTTTAAATAGGAATAAGTTATTTAATAAGAGTTAATTTATTTCGTTAGATAAATATTATATTTAACTTAGGGGGGTGTTAGTGTTAGGGTTAGACTTAGCTTTAGGGGTTAATCCATTTATTAGAATAGCGGTGAGCTCCGATCGGAAGATTAGGGGTTAATAATTGAAGTTAGGTGTCGGCGATGTTAGGGAGGGCAGATTAGGGGTTAATACTATTTATGATAGGGTTAGTGAGGCGGATTAGGGGTTAATAACTTTATTATAGTAGCGCTCAGGTCCGCTCGGCAGATTAGGGGTTAATAAGTGTAGGCAGGTGTCGGCGACGTTGTGGGGGGCAGGTTAGGGGTTAATAAATATAATATAGGGGTCGGCGGTGTTAGGGGTAGCAGATTAGGGGTACATAGGGATAACGTAGGTGGCGGCGGTTTACGGAGCGGCAGATTAGGGGTTTAAAAAAATATGCAGGGGTCAGCGATAGCGGGGGCGGCAGATTAGGGGTTAATAAGTGTAAGGTTAGGGGTGTTTAGACTCGGGGTACATGTTAGAGTGTTAGGTGCAGACGTAGGAAGTGTTTCCCCATAGGAAACAATGGGGCCGCGTTAGGAGCTGAACGCTGCTTTTTTGCAGGTGTTAGGTTTTTTTTCAGCTCAAACAGCCCCATTGTTTCCTATGGGGGAATCGTGCACGAGCACGTTTTTGAGGCCGGCCGCGTCCGTAAGCAACTCTGGTATCGAGAGTTGCTTTTGCGGTAAAAATGCTCTACGCTCCTTTTTTGGAGCCTAACGCAGCATTTGTTTGAACTCTCGATACCAGAGTTAATTTTATGGTGCGGCCAGAAAAAAGCCCGCGGAGCGTTAACAGCCCTTTTACCGCCGAACTCCAAATCTAGGCCCTAGTTTCCTTCCTAAGGTTGTTTCTAATAAGAATATTAATCAGGAAATTGTTGTTCCTTCATTATGTCCTAATCCTTCTTCTAAGAAGGAGCGTCTGTTGCATAACTTGGACGTGGTCCGTGCCCTGAAGTTTTACTTGCAGGCGACTAAAGAATCATCTTCATTATTTGTTGTTTTCTCTGGAAAGCGTAGGGGCCAGAAAGCTACGGCTACCTCTTTCTTTTTGGTTGAAGAGTATCATCCGACTGGCATATGAGACTGCTGGACATCAGCCTCCTGAAAGAATTATGGCTCATTCCACTAGGGCTGTGGCTTCCTCATGGGCATTTAAAAACGATGCTTCTGTTGAACAAATTTGCAAGGCTGCAACTTGGTCGTCTCTTCACACTTTTTCCAAATTTTACAAATTTGATACTTTTGCTTCTTCTGAGGCTATTTTTGGGAGAAAGGTTCTTCAAGCAGTGGTGCCTTCCGTTTAGGTTCCTGTCTTGTCCCTCCCTTTCATCCGTGTCCTATAGCTTTGGTATTGTATCCCATAAGTAAGGATGAAATCCGTGGACTTGTCGTATCTTGTAAAAGAGAAGGAAATTTATTCTTACCTGATAAATTTATTTCTTTTACGATACGACGAGTGCACGGCCCACCCTGTTTTTCTAAGACAGGTTTTTATTTTTGTTAAACTTCAGTCACCTCTGCACCTTGGCTTTTCCTTTCTCTTCCTAACTTTGGTCGAATGACTGGAGGTGGGAGGGAAGGGAGGAGCTATATATACAGCTCTGCTGTGGTGCTCTTTGCCACTTCCTGCTAAACAGGAGGCGTAATCCCATAAGTAAGGATGAAATCCGTAGACTCGTATCGTAAAAGAAATAAATTTATCAGGTAAGCATAAATTTCCTTTTTTGTTGCCAGGAGTGGTGATTCCTTTGATAATCATGATCTATTTGTCATGGGTCTTTGGCTTGGGCCTTCAGCTCAAAGGCTTTGGTTGAGAGGTTGTGCCGAGTTGTTCTGTGGTCTTCATTATTTTCCTACTCAATGCTCTACAAATGTTTTTTTCTTTGTCTCAGCAGGCGCATTGTTTGAGACGGAGTTCTACAGGTGGTGGTGCTTTGTTTTCTGGACTGCCTTTTCTACCTTTTCCCTCCCGAACATTTGTGAACTCCACAGCTTGGGTATTGGTTTCCCATAGTTTATGAATGTTCTTATGGACGCTCACTGCCAATAAAAGGAAAACTAAACTTATTCTTACCTGATAATTTAAAAGGACACAGAACCCACTTTTTTTCATGATTCAGATAGAGCATGAAATTTTAATCAACATTCTTATTTACTCCTTTTATCATTTTTTTTCGTTCTCTTGCTATCTTTAGTTTAAAAGCAGGAATGTAAATCTTAGCAGCCAATCCATTTTAGGTTCAGCACCATGGATAGCACTTGCTTATTGGAGGCTTACATTTACCCACCAATAAGCAAGCATAACCCAGGTTCTCAACCAAAAATGGGCCGGCTCCTTTGCATCACATTCCTGCTTTTTAAATAAAGATAGCAAGAGAACAAAGAAAAAATGATAATAGGAGTAAATCAGAAAGTTGCTTAAAATGACATGTTCTATCCGACTCATGAAAGAAATAATTTGGGTTTAGTGTCCCTTCAATTTCCTTCTTCGCAGTGAGTGTCCATGACCCCGGCTGAACGTTTTTTTGGGTTTTTTTTTTAAATATTTTTATTGGGATTCAAAATAGAGCAAGCAAACATTACATAGCCATAAAGTCTGTACAAAGAAATAGTTTCCAGATATATGACTTGAATAATCAAAACACACTTGATAAAATACATGTATATGGCCATATTCAACAATGTTAATGGACATAGAGCTTGTCACTCAAACTATATACCCTCCACTTAGCAGCTGAGGCCACTCTTGGACCTCCTAGTTCTAATGGAAACGTGATGATACAGAGGGCAGCCATGAACAATATGAGACCACTTTTGGATCTCGAATGGTTAATCCCATTTTTTCCTTTTTCATATTCATTATATCACATGAAATTATATATAAGGACAGTAATATTTATAATAAAGAATAGAAATTATCACGGCCACTTGTAGACCTTAGCATACAGAATATAAGAAAGAGCAACTGAAATAAGAATTATGATATGCATGTATATTATTAGTGAGATAGCATAAACAATGAGAATATATATAGGATATAATTTATGTTAATATGTATATGAGACACCCACAAATGTATAAGAGAGCTACTCATATTGGGTATAGGATTATATAGCATTAATGAACCTTGAAAAAGATTGCTATGAATGCTCTGCTATGAGGAATTTATGGGCCATTGGGATTACAGGATAGAGGCATGTTATATTTTAAATGTATAATGCTAGGTGTAGAACTAAGTTTAAGGTCTATAGTATTGTTGATGAGAAAACGAATAGATTGATTTGACTGTGTTTTATAATGGAGGCATGGATAAACCGTCCCGTCCGCAGGCAGTTCACTATTTATGGTATATAAATTAGCACAGTCAAATGATAAACACTTAAATATAGAATTGAATGATATGGGAATATAATTGTCGAGTTGAAAAAGTGGGTGGACTGGAGGATCTGCTAAAAAATAGGGAACTTGTTCAATTGACTTATATCAAGGCGAATACCACTATAACCTAGTAAGAAACTTTCTCTTGTAAGATGTATCGAGTCCACGGATTCATCCATTACTTGTGGGATATTCTGCTTCCCAACAGGAAGTGGCAAAGAGAGCACCCACAGCAGAGCTGCCTATATAGCTCCCCCCTTAACTCCACCCCCCAGTCATTCTCCTTGCCTACTCTAACTGCTAGGAAATGGTAATGAGTGTGGTGACAAAAATATTAGTTTTTAATTTTCTCAAGCAAAAGTTTGTTATTTTAAATGGTACCGGTGCGTACTACTTCGGTTGGGGGAACAGTTTGCATGCTAAGCTGCATATGAGGTATGTTCAGTCTATATTTTTCTAGACAGACTGTGTTAATTCTAGAAAAGGCTGTTAATATTCCCATGAGGGAAGGGTAAGCAGTATTTCATTTGATTTACTTTGATTAAAGTCATAGAAGTTTCAGCTTGCTTGAAGGGCTTGTTTGTTTGTTACTGGTGACACTATTTTTAAAAGATAAAAACGTTTTTATTTTTCAAAAGGAAAGCATTTTTTAAAACGCTTTTTGTAAGGGACTGAGGGGTCATTGTAGCTTGTGTTTGGGTTTCTTAACCCACATAATTATTTAGAAAACACTCAGGTGTTTTCTTTTACTAGGCCTCAAAAAACGAGTGAGGTGGGAGGGGCCTATTTTTGGCCGCAGTTTTATTTTTCTCTGAGTCATCCAACTGCTTCTCCAAGGTTTCCTGCTGTGTTTGAGGGTTGTAAAGGAGGTTTTTTTCCCCACAAATCATTCTGAAGGGCAGGTAGGAGCCACAGCAGAGCTGTGGCAGGGTGCTGAAAGTCTTTTTTACTGGTTTTGATGTTTTTTCAATCCGGTTTTGCCATTAAGGGGTTAATTGGTAGAATTAAGGCTCTTAAGTTGGCTAATTCTTTTTATTAGAGATGCCGCATTTCAATTGGCTAAATTAGTGGCAAAAAGTTCAGGTCTTGCCATTTTAGCATGCAAGGCGTTATGGCTTAAGTCCTGGTCTGCTGATGTGTCATCTAAATCTAAGCTTTTGAACATCTCTTTCAAAGGAAAGATCCTTTTCGGGCCTGAACTGAAAGAGATTATTTTAGACATTACTGGAGGGAAGGGTCATGCCCTTCCTCAGGATAGATCAATTAAGACAAGGACTAAGCAAAATAATTTTCGTTCCTTTCGGAACTTTAAAAGTGGTCTTATTTTCAACTGCCTCTACTTCAAAGCAGGAGGGAAATTTTGCACAATCCAAGTCAGTCTGGAGACCTAACCAGACTTGGAACAAGGGTAAACAGCCCAAGAAATCCGCTGCTGCCACCAAGACAGCATGAAGGGGTTGCCCCCGATCCAGGACTGGATCTAGAAGGGGGCAGACTCTCTCTCTTTGCTCAGGCTTGGGCAAGAGATGTTCACGATCCCTGAGCTTTAAAAATTGTGTCCCAGGGATATTTTCTAGAATTCAAGGACTCCCTTCCAAGGGGGAGATTTCACATTTCTCGATTGTCTACAAACCAGACAAAGAGAGAGGCATTCTTACGCTGTGTAGAAGACCTATATAACATGGGGGTGATCCACCCAGTCCCAAGAGAGGAGCAGGGGCTATAATTTTACTCAAACCTGTTTGCGGTTCCCAAAAAAGAGGGAATTTTCAGACCAATCTTGGATCTCAAAATTCTAAACAAGTTCCTCAAAGTTCCATCTTTCAAGATGGAGACCATTCGGACTATTCTTCCTCTGATCCAGGAAGGTCAATATATGACTACCGTGGATTTAAAGGATGCTTATCTACACATCCCTATTCACAGAGATCATCATTAATTTCTCAGATTTGCCTTTCTAAACAGGCATTACCAGTTTGTGGCCCTTCCCTTCTGGTTGGCCACGGCTCCCAGAATTTTCACCAAGGTGCTAGGGTCCCTTCTGGCGGTTCTTCGTCCATGAGGCATAGCAGTGGCGCCTTATCTAGACGACATCTTAATTCAGGCATCAACTTTCCAGCTGGCCAAATCTCATACGGACACCGTGTTGGCTTTTCGGAGATCTCACGGGTGGAAGGTGTACATAAGGAAGAGTTCTCTCTTCCCTCAAACAAAAGTTTCCTTCTAGGAACTCTGATAGACTCGGTGGAAATGAAAATTTTTCTGACGGAGGTCAGAAAATTGAAGATCTTAACCGCTTACCGAGCTCTTCATTCCATTCCTCGGCCATCAGTGGCTCAGTGTATGGAGGTAATCGGTCTCATGGTAGCGGCAATGGACATAGTTCCTTTTGCCCACCTACATCTCAGACCACTGCAACTAAGCATGCTCAAACAGTGGAATGGGGATTATGCAGATTTTTCTCCTCAACTGCATCTGGACCTGGAGACCAGAGATTCTCTTCTCTGGTGGTTGTCTCAGGACCACCTGTCTCAGGGAATGTGTTTCCACAGGCCAGAGTGGCTCATAGTAACGTCAGATGCCAGCCTGTTAGGCTGGGGTGCAGTCTGGAACTCCCTGAAAGCTCAGGGTTTATGGTCTCGGGAGGAATCGATTCTTCCGATAAACATTCTGGAACTGAGAGCGATTTTCAATACGCTTCAGGCGTGGCCTCAGCTTGATAAAATTCATCAGGTTTCAGTTGGACAACATCACGACTGTAGCTTATATCAATCATCAGGGAGGAACAAGGAGTTCTCTAGCGATGATGGAAGTTACCAAAATAATTTGATGGGCAGAGGATCACTCTTGCCATCTATCAGTGATCCACATACCAGGAGTAGAGAACTGGGAGGCGGTTTTCCTGAGTCGTCAGACTTTTCATCCTGGGGAGTGGAAACTTCATCCGGAGGTGTTTGCCCAGCTAATTCAGCTATGGGGCACACCAGATTTGGATCTGATGGCGTCCCGTCAGAATGCCAAACTTCCTTGTTACGGATCCAGGTCTCGGGATCCCAAGGCGGTGCTGATAGATGTTCTAGCAGTGCCTTGGTTTTTCAATCTGGCTTATGTATTCCCACCGTTTCCTCTCCTCCCACGTCTGGTTGCCAGAATCAAGCAGGAGAGAGCTTCGGTGATCCTGATAGCTCCTGCGTGGCCACGCAGGACTTGGTATGCAGACCTAGTGGACATGTCCTCGGTTCCACCGTGGACGTCGCCAATGAGGCGGGACCTTCTATTCCGGGGTCCGTTATCGCATCCAAATCTAATTTCTCTGCATCTGACTGCTTGGAAATTGAACGCTTGATTTTAGCAAAGCGTGGTTTATCTGAGTCAGTCATTGATACCCTGATTCAGGCTAGAAAGCCTGTCACCAGGAAGATCTATCATAAGATTTGGAGCAAATATCTTTATTGGTGTGAATCCAAAGTTTACTCTTGGAGTAAGGCTAGGATTCCTAGAGTTTTGTCTTTTCTCCAAGAGGGTTTGGAGAAGGGATTATCAGCTAGTTTTCTAAAGGGACAAATCTCTGCTTTGTCTATTTTACTACACAAACGTCTGGCAGATGTCCTAGACATTCAAGCATTTAGTCAGGCTTTGGTCAGAATTAAGCCTGTTGAATCCATGCATTCCATAGATATTAAGTTTTTATCTTGTTAAGTTTTGTTTCTATTAAGAATATCAATCAAGAGATTGTTGTTCCTTCTTTGTGTCCTAATCCTTCATCAAAAGAGGAACGTTTATTGCACAATCTTGATGTGGTCCGTGCTTTAAAATTCTACTTGCAAGCAACCAAATATTTCCGTCAGACATCTTCATTGTTTGTTGTTTATTCTGGTAAACGGAAAGGTCAAAGGGCTACGGCTACCTCTCTTTCTTTTTGGCTGAGAAGCATCATCCGTTTGGCTTATGAGACTGCTGGACAGCAGCCTCCTGAAAGAATTACTGCTCATTTTACTAGATCTGTGGCTTCCACATGGGTTTTTAAAAATGACGCGTCTGTTGAGCAGATTTGTAAGGCGGCGACTTGGTCTTCTCTTCATACTTTTTCCAAATTTTCCACATTTGATACTTTTGCTTCTTCGGAGGCTATTTTTGGGAGAAAGGTTCTTCAAGCAGTGGTGCCTTCTGTTTAAAGGTCCCTGTCTTGTCCCTCCCTTCATCTGTGTCCTAAAGCTTTGGTATTGGTATCCCACAAGTAATGGATGAATCCGTGGACTTGATACATCTTACAAGAGAAAACATAATTTATGCTTACCTGATAAATTAATTTCTCTTGTGATGTATCGAGTCCATGGCCCGCCCTGTTTTTTTACTAAGACAGGCATTTGTATTTTTATTTTTGAAACTTTCAGTCACCACTGCACCCTATGGTTTCTCCTTTTTCTTCCTAGCCTTTGGTTGAATGACTGGGGGGTGGAGTTAAGGGGGGAGCTATATAGGCAGCTCTGCTGTGGGTGCTCTCTTTGCCACTTCCTGTTGGGAAGGAGAATATCCCACAAGTAATGGATTAATCCGTGGACTCGATACATCACAAGAGAAATGAATTTATCAGGTAAGCATAAATTATGTTTTTAAAGTTTACCAGGGAGGCTCCTGTCTCTAATTCAAGGTATCCTATATAAATAGGGGTTCTGAACAGGTAAATGTACTAGTAGTTAGGCAGTTAGGCCAGGAGGAATGCCCTAGTCAAAATTGTGCTGGAGTTCCAGGTTAGGAATATTGTCAAAATAAAAACCCCCTGGAGGAAGCAACTACTGGTCAATAGCAATCAGACTTATAGACAAATAATGCGTATCATCACAAACCTTACAAGATGACTTAGAAGCCAAATACATTATAACCAATAGCTATTGCAGGCTTTAAAAGTTTGGATATAAAATAATAGATGTAAACATATTCCAACCTGTGCACGTTAACTAGAGTTGCAAAATAAAGTATATCTATAGAAATAACCTAGCATTAAACCTTAGACTAGAAAAATTGAGCACAATATACAATAATATACGAGTAGCTAACTGTACCTCAAACAACTTATAAAGTATTGTCTCTGGGAATTCGGAGTAAATCGTCATGCATAGAGACACTGCAATGAACCATTTCTAAAGCAGGTAAATTGAAAAAAGAACATTTACAGCAGTTAAATATAGGTTGAAACACGAGCCATGAGCACATGTTAAACATCATATCGGACTCTATGAAAGTTAACCTATTCCAGAGCAGTTATTCAGGTGAAAGTGCTCTGTTGATACCAGTCCGTCATCCAGGATACTGTTTGTGCCTGTCGGCCACCAGAAAGCCGAGGCTAATGGCAAAAATACCTTGTATGGCAGTAGGTCAAGCTGAATGTTGTTGTTAAAATCAGTGATACCAACATTCAGTACATTGCAAAGAGTTAATAACCTGTGGGTCTCATGCCCAGGGCTCCACCTAAGCTCCCAACCAAACGGCTTATTCAGCCGAGATGAGCCAACTCCAGTGGCGCAGCTCAGACACTCCGGGGTTGAATCTGTCTTAGAAAGGGCTCCAATAGAAGTGGCAACATCTCCAGATTCCTCAACTAGCTGGGGCCCACAGCCCGATGACCCGATCTTCACGGGAGTCCCCTCCAAACTCCCAAGCCTGACAATGTGGCAAGATTCACTGGTAGGGTCTGGATTTGGGTCACGCTGACAGTCTGGCTTTTGGGAAACACAATTAAAGGCAGCGGACCAGATTAAAAGCAGCTCTTGTTCCTGTTTCTGAAAGTGGGTGTCGAGCTTCACTAGCACTGATGGCCACCATTTTAGGCTTTATATAATAGGCTCAATAGATCTTTGTGCTCCCTTTTCTCAAATAAGTTATATGGGGTAGCTTTCGCTACATAACCCGGATTACCGGGGGGGGGGGGGGTTAGGTAGAGGTTAGTCTCTGAGAAGGCCACAGCCGTATCCCTCTCCGTTCCGGTACCTTAGAGCTGAGGAGATCAACAATATTCACATCTGCAGGTTCAGCGAGTATAGTCTAGTCATATTTGACAGGAATTGATCGTGGATGGTATTAGTTGTGAGAGATATACAGCTGATATATCAACTCAGCCTCTCAGACTCTGAGATAAGCAGCCATCTTGGTTGCCACCCGGAAACGTTCCCCCCCGCCTGAACGTTGTTTGTCTAGTGGCGGCAGTCATTTTTTGCACCTCTGTACCCCTTGTATCTCTCTTCATTTTCCCTTATCCTCGACTGAACTACTGAAGGAAGTGGGATGGATATTTATAGCCTTGTTTGGGGTGTCTATGCCTCCTCCTGGTGGCCAGGAGTAGTATTTCCCATAGGTTATGAATGTTCCCGTAGATGCTCACTGCCAACAAGGTAATACAATTACAAGGTAAGAATAATTTTAGTTTTTACTAATTCATCAGTCAGCCCAGGACATACCTTCTTCACTGCAGTCTGCAACCCACATAGCTAGCCAACAGAGTGCTCCACCAACACTGACCCCCCCCCCCCCCCACACACACACACACAAATGTTCCGGTCAGGGCTGGTTTTTGAAGTTGCATTAATTGTAAAAAAAAAAATACTTCTCACTGGGCTCCCTTCACCCTAAAATAATTAGCTTTATCCTCATTGTGTACCCTGTTTCTATATCTGTTAATGATAGACTCAGGATAACCTTTTTCTAAGAACCTATTATGTAATATATTGGCCTGTATATCACAATCTGTTAAAGAGGAACATTTTCTCCTAATCCTTCGTAATGGTCCACAGGGGACATTTTTTTCCCACATATGCAGTGATTGCTATTGTAATGTAAAAAGCCATTGCAATAAACATTTTTATAAAAGTTTTAGAAAAGGCAATGTCCTCATTAGACCAGGACAAATCCAGATCTTACAATTTCATATGTTTGCTCATACAGTGAGAAAAAATAATTCTTAGATTATTATCATTAAGATGAGACAAATTCACCTAAATAACCTTCAGATCTTTTCATAATAAACAACAAATAATCTATCTAACGGCCATAGCAAACCAGGTCCACCCCATAGCTGGAATTATATATAATGTTCTTCAAATAATCCCATAAGTAGATTAGCGAAAGAGTCTCTGATAAAGGAAGGATAACTACTAAGCGGGTGACTTTGACGTTATATAATACCTACTTATCATTATTTTTGAGGTTTGTGGTTGTGTTAAGCCATTTGGCAGCCTTGTGTATTTTCTTTTTCTGGTTTAAAAAAAATTGCTGAAAAACTAAATTGGAGGACCAATCGGCTGGATTTAAAATATCTTGTAAAGTAACTGATTTGATAAAAGCTTTGGAAACAACGGCACCTCTAATAAAATGGTCAGTAAAATAAAAAATGTCTATACCTAATTCAGACATGATCCATGTAACTCATCTGGCGATAGTGACAGGAGCATAAGGAGGAACAAAAGAAATTAGTAACTGTTTAAAAGAAGGAGAACACAAAGTAACAGAACGGGATTCATCTCTTTAAGATAAAGTACAAAACACATTTGAAGTTGTTCATAATAAAAAGGGTAAAAGATAGAAGTAAAAGTTTTAGGTTGTCTTGAAAATAAAGTTACTCCCTGAGGAGAAACATTTTTACAGTCAAAGTCTATAGCTTTAACATCAGATGCTCTTCTAATAAAGTAAAGAAAAAAGGGTTGTTAATTTAGCAGTAAGTTGTTTTAAAGTCAATGAACCATTAGGCCATTTTTTTTTTTTTCAAAAAGAGGAAAAAAAATAATTTATGTCCCAAAAGGATGAATATCTAGATACAGGAGGTCTTTTTATTCTAATGGATTTCATTAATCCACTAACTTGAGAATGGCAACCAACCGGGATATCGGCAAGAGGAGAATGGGCAGCAGAAATGGCCGAATGGGCGACATTAATAGAATAAGTCAAACCAGTTTTGAAAAGGATATAAAGATAATTAGGAATTAGGACTACAGGAGCTGAAACTGGATCTAAAGTTCTGCTGCACCAGAAATTCCATCTGGTCCATGCAGGAAGGTAAGAATTATGGGTACCTTTGGCCCATGAATCTTGGATAAGTTCTGAAGCTCCTTTTAAAAAGTCCTTTGAGAGACAAGGACCTCCTGAAATTGTCCAAGCAAAAATTCAAAGAGATCTTGTTAAAACTAAAGGATAAGGATTGCCAATTATATCTACTAGAAGATGAAGGGAAGAAGAAGAGAGGTGGATGGAAGGACATTTGAAGAAGAGTTGGATACCATGACTGGGAAGGCTTAAAAGGAGAAGATAGAATTATAGAAATTAAATGCTGACGTAACTTGAGGAATTCGAGAGAACGGGGGGGTTACAACATAAGTTCTATTGATGGCCAGGGTTGACGAAGGGCATTTACTGCTTGAGCTTCCGTATCCAGCTGAAGAACGGTCAAATTTTAAAGTTCATACAGAAGGCAAAGTGGTCAAAATTGAAAGGACTTCTGAGAGATTGTATTTGATGAAATAGATTTCTGTTTGACTTCCAGTCACTGGATTCATGAAGATATCTTAATCCGCCAATTAATTTTTGTTTCCTGGAAGGTATTCCGCTTGAATGGAGATGTTGTGTTTCTCTAAAAACTGATAAAGTGTTTGGAGATGTTTGTCAACATTTTGGGTTTGGTGCCCCCTAAGTGTTTTATGTAACTAGCTGCCAAAATGTTGTCCTTGCATAGCAGGATAAAGATAGAAGATCTTAGAAGATCTTACAAAACTCTTTACTGCAAAATAGCCTGCTAACAACTCCAGGCAATTGATATGAAGATTTTGTTCTGAAACCATTTGCCACCTTTGGAACCGCAACCGATTTTGCTGGCATCCATTTCTAGTATAATATCTGGTGAAATTCCAAATCTAGCATTCCCATTCCAGGCTTCTGTAATGGATAGCCACCAGAGGAGTTCCTTCCTGGCTTCTTATAATAATTGAGTATTGTTAAAATAAGAAATATGTATTTTCAAACATTGAAGTGTGAGGTAATAGAGGGGCTGGGAATATAGCTTGGATCCTGGATACGTTTTATCCAATGATCCAAGCTAGATTCCTGTGGGGAAAATGTTGTTTCTTTAATAATGATAAAATCTCTTTTTTTGATATTTTTATTTTCTCTTTGGAAAGACTTAGTTGAGTAGCAATAGTATTGATTTGAAAGGCTAAAAAATGTATTGCTTGAGTGGGAGAAAGAACAGATTTCTCTGTGTTTATTAGAAATCCAAGATTTTTTAAAAGAGTGAGATGTAAACGTTGTATTAACAGCTGAGGATTTTGATGCTTGATGAAAATATTGTCTAAATAAATTATTAGACCACTTCCACGTAACCTCAGCCAAGTAACAATAGGTTTTAATATTTTGGTGAATTCCCAAGGTGCTGATGAAAGTCCAAAGGGCAGGCAAGTAAATTGACATAATTAATTGTTTCAATAGCGAAGATCAAACATCCATATCAGGAACCTTCGTGAATCATACAAGAATCTTGATGAAACCATAACAGATCTCTTCCATCAATTGGTTCCTGAAGTTGAAGTGGATATGCTATTTATGGATCGTGTCCATAGGGCACTAACAAAACCTCAGCAATTTACCTCCAGAGACGTCATCACCAAACTCCACTACTTTCATGTGAAGGAACTCATTATGAAAGCTGCCAGAAATAACCAGACCTTCACATATGACGAACATAATATTCAAATATATACTGACTTAGCCCCAATCACTTTACGAAAAAGAAGAGAACTGAAATCCATAACAACAGCTCTCAATAAAGCCCACATCAGATACAGATGGAACGTCCCTTTCAAGCTAGTCTTCTTTTTTCAAAACACCACACATACCTGCACTACAACTGAAGAAGGCCTCTCTCTACTTGCTAAACTCAAAATCCCAACGGAGGGATCCAACACACCAACGTCCAGCAAAGTAACAAAGAAAAGCTTTTACAGAGAATGGACACCTGTACGAGAATCTGCAAAGACCAAGCAAAGAAAATCCACACTGAGTGGCCCTAAAGAATCAGATTCCTCGATGGAAGAAGACGACCCGGATTGATAGGTTATAATAGTAAGTGTCAGAAATAGTAACTGCACTTGTCGAGGTTGGTTGCTCATCAAGCACTCAACAAGTTAGTAGATTAAAGGTGGGTCCCAGAGATTAACCTGTTTTAGTTTGTTATATTTGGGACATACATTCAGCTCATCCTGGGACTTTAACCTATTTACTGTAATGTTGCCACTGTTATACCACGGTTTCTCTCCATAGGTATGAGACAATGTTGAGATCCTCAGGATCCCCCCCTATCTCCATTCCACTTCCTCCCCTTTCCCTTCCCCTTTCCCAATAACCTACCTTCCCTTACCTCCCATATTTACATGTCATTACCTATTATGCTCCCCCCCCCCAGTTTAGTTCTGTACAAGCTAAGTTAAAACATTAAAACCATGCCATGAATCAATTCCCTAATATAAGTAATTAAGTCAGAATTACTGACATTCATAGCTTTTTGTTATTGTTTTATGTGTTTGTCAAAATTGTTTTTTACTACAAGTCAAACTTTCCTTCCTCTTTGTTATGCAGTTCCCTAACTGTTTTCATTAAAAAAATGTTATCTCCCACTAATATACAACAGAGGAGATATTTTTAGGAATGACATCTTCCAGCAGTTTCATGTGGCTCTTTAAGCAGTAAGATAGCACAACAGGTCAAGGGTCTTATTGTATATCATGAATTCTACCTATGGACAGAAGGTAAAGAAATGCTAAAGATATATTTTTCCTATTACCATGTCAATTAAAATAATTTCACATAATGTCAGAAGTTTAAACTCTGACATAAAACGCAAAAAGGCTATTAATGAATATAAATCTTTAAAAGCACATGTAGTGATGTTACAGGAAACACACTTTACCAGATCATACACGCCTAAATATTGGGATAAAACGTATCCTAGACAACACCACGCAATTCATTAAAAAAAAAAAAAAAAGGGGAACAATACTCCTTCACACCTCATTAAACTTTAAAGAATCAGTAATAAGAGATAGGGAGGGGAGATTCTTAATTCTTAAAGGCCTCATACAAGACACCCCATTTTTATTGGTTAATGTTTATGCCCCTAACGAACAACATTCTGTGTTTCTATCAAGACTCAGTAAGCAACTCACACTATGGAAAAGATACAAAACCATTATAGGGGGAGACTTTAATACCACTATGGATAATAATGTAGATAGGACGATCCCAACCACCCTACAGCATAAAATATCTAAAGCACAGAGCAAAGTCCTACAAGACTTCTCTCTAGATCACAACATGATAGCTTGTTGGCGAACAATTAACAAGAATGCTCGGGACTACACATATTATTCTCCTATGCATAAAACACACTCTAGAATTGATTACATAGTTATAAGTCAGATAATGATACCCCTACTTACTACAGCCTCAATTACAAATTGTGCTTGGTCAAATCACTCCATGGTAGAAATCATGGTGTCAGGTATGATCAACCCAAAGAGAGCAAAGTCATGGACATTAAATCCAAACCTATTACAAGATAGCTTGGTAATGATCTCACTCCAGCAACAAATACAGGAATTTATCTCACTCAAAAAAGACACAACTTCAAACCCTATATATGAATGGGGAGCATTAAAAGCCTATGTTAGGGGTCTACTGATCACAGAGTCCAATAAGCAGCATAAACTTGGCAAAACCCAGATTGAACAATTACGAACAGAGATTAACCTCCTAAGAACCCAAATTTTAGATAAACCTACCACAGGTTTACTAAAACACTTAAAAACCAAGAATGAAAAACTAGATCACCTCTTGAATAAAGACGCTATTAGGGCAATCAAAATGATTGATACACAATACTATATTTATGGTAATAAACCTGATATGCTGGCCAACAAACTGAAAGAGCTTACTAGAATTACTACAGTTCCTTAATTGCAACTTCTAGATAATAAATCGACTAATGACCCACTATCCATCGCGAACACATTCGCGGAGTATTATCATAAATTATACAACCTCTCACTAGACAAAGCAGACGTAAATAAAAAAACAGAATTAGACATATTCTTAAAAGATAGCGTCCTGCCCTCTATAACCGAACAATATAGGGAATCCCTGAATAAACCAATCACTTACAAAGAAGTAAAAATAGGCATAAAAAATTTGAAAAGCTCAAAGGCACAAGGACCGGATGGGTATTCTGGAATTTTTTTACAAATTATTGCAACCTATTTTAATACCACAACTAGTAAAAGTATTTAATTCCATACTACAAAACAAGATAATTCCTAAAGAGATGCTAGCAGCAAGAATCACAGTAATCCCGAAACCAGGCAAAAATAAGCAGCATTGCCAAAACTATAGGCCTATCTCATTGATAAACCAGGACATAAAACTATTTACAAAAATACTAGCAAATCGGCTTAAACCCATACTTAATATCTTGATACACTTGGATCAGGTGGGATTTGTGTCTAGCAGAGAAGCACCAGATAACACGCGCAAAGTGGTAGATTTGATTAATATCGCTATGGTTCGGGGAGCGCCTTCTCTGTTTCTTGCTCTGGATGCGGAGAAGGCGTTCGATAGAGTTAATTGGAAATATATGTTTGCGGTCCTTAAGAAAATAGGTATAACGAGAGCTGTCCATGATCTGCTTGCTAATCTTTACTCATCCCCAACGGCGTTTGTGAAACTGTCAGGCTACCAATCTAAAACCAAAGTCATTAATCCAGCACATAGCGACCCTTGCACGCCACTCCAGAGGCCCACTCACGTCTCTGAATACTCACAAATATCCACAATGAGTAGTAGCAAAGAGTTGTATTTAATGAAACAATAAATACAACTCTTTGCTGCTACTCATTGTGGATATTTTTAGGCTACCAATCTAAACCAATACATATTAAGAATGGCACTCGCCAAGGCTGCCCGCTTTCTCCTCTACTATTTGCTCTCTCTGTATAGAACAACTGGCAGTTAAAATTAGAGATGATCATAATATAGCGGGTATCAATGATGGAGTGCTGGAACACAAATTGTCCCTATTCGCGGACGATATCATCCTATCATTGACTAAACCAATGTTGTCCCTCCCTATATAAAATAAATGAGGACAAATGCGAGGCATTGAGCATTAAACTTCCACAACACACTAAGAAATTGCTGGAACTAAATTTTGCGTTTAAATGGGCTAAGAAGTCCATCAAATATTTAGGGATAAACTTACCTACTAACATACACACCCTCTACCAAGCTAATTATATACCTATGTTCAAACATATTAGAGACTTAATTACTAAATGGATTAAACTTAAAATCTCCACTAAAATGACCCTACTACCTAAATTATTATACCTGTTCAGAGCCCTCCCTATTTCCGTTCCACTCTCAGAGCTACATAAACTTCAAAGAGACTTGTTAAGATTTATTTGGCAGGGGAAAAGAGCTCAAATTAATAAAAAAAAGTGATGTGTACCAACAGGAGGGAAGGAGGAGTGGGAGTACCCAATTTAATCCCATATTACTACGCAGCGAGGATGTTCCAGACCTTGCATTGGTTTAAAGGGTGTCAAAGAAAACTATGGACTCATATTGAATCAAACATTATAGGGACAGACTTCTTGGCCAGATTGCTTTGGGCCCCAAATCTTACAAAATCTACTCACAATGGTAGATACATTGCGATTGACCAAACTATCTACTTGTGGAAGTTACTTAACTCTAAATTACAACTCACTAGAGATAGATCTATATTAACTTCATTGGTGACGCTTGACACCTTTGTGGATCTAGGGGAGCAACAGAAATGGTCCAATAAAGGACTTTACAGAATAGTAGACATAGTTTTAGCAGATAAAATAATGTCTTTTGAGCAATATCAGAATTTAGACACAAACGATAAAAACATATGGTACCACTACATACAATTGAGATCGCGGGCAAATTAAATTATAGGCAAAGCAAAACTTCTCCCAAATACAACTTTAGTAACACTATGCCTCACCACCTCCCAGATACAAGGGGTGATATCAACTTTATACTCTATTTTCAATTCCTCCTTTAGTGGGGATAAGACACAAACCATGCTTAGATGGGAACGAGATATAAGCAAAACCTGGCCAATTAAAACTTGGAACACAAATTTAATGAACGGACTATCCTTCACACAGAACGCTTTGCTCAAAGAAAACTATATAAAAGTAGAATACACGGGTCAGAGGGCTCGCTGTCTCACCTATGCTATAGGGGATGTGGGGAAAGGGGTACATATATCCATATGTGGTGGGAATGTGAACGAATTAGAGAGATTTGGGAATATACCTCACAACTACTAAGTGCAATTTTCCAAAAACAAATAACACTAACAATAGAACAGGCTTTACTTCCCTATCCCAGGTATTCCTAAGATCCACCTTAAATTAGTTATGTACCATAGTAAAAATTAGCGTGGCTCAATTCTGGAAGTCTACCCCTCCTGACTTCTCCCTTATACATAATAAACTAGAATACCACTACAATATGACATGTGCAGCCGCTGAAACCCTTAATGACACAGAGAGATTTTTAGCAAGATGGGAACCCTTCATAATGTACTACGAATCGAATAGACAGCAGAGAGAATGATGCTATTACTTTAGAAGCTGTGTAGTAGAATATGAGCCGGGACCCACTACAAAGATAACTGCAGAGGCAGTTGTAACTACAGCTGTGTTTGCAGCAATCCTGTTGATAACCATGTAAACTGAACGCTTACACACAAAGTCTGTTTTTGACTATTGTGACCTAGTGAAAAAGATTGCATTCTTATGGAACTGTATAATGTATCACATGAAAATTGTAAAGAGGAATGTTTGATATGTATATTTTATTTTATATGTAAAAAAACTTAATAAAGACAATTTCAATACAATTAATTGTTTCAAATAAGTTTTAAAAATGTGCAATTAGATGGATTGATATGGAATCTGTATTGTCTAATCTTACTAGTCACTCATTATCTAGGAGAGATAATGCCTTCCATTTTGAAGTGGTTGTAAGTATTGAAGGCATTAAGAGATGGAAGATTTATAACTGGACTGACCATTTTTCTTTTTTACAAGGAGCATATTTCTTAAGAAACTGTCTCTCCGACAATTAGTTAGTGCTAAAGCTTGTTAGTTCCGTATTTAGAAGATCTAAATCTGTTAAAAAAGAAAAAAAAAAGAAGTTGAAGTTGGAAGAGATATCTGTGTAGGGGGAGTTATGAAATGTAGAATAAGCCCTAAAATCTCCTGTAAAACCCACGGTCTGATGAAGAATTGAGGGGAAAAAAGGGTAAAGAGGAATTAAATGTGTTACCTAAAAGGAATCTGGATCCAAAAGGTTATTGTTTGATATACCCTTTTCTGAAATTTTGAATATTTTTGTTCTGGGGCCTAAAGAATCTAAGAGTTTGTCTTGACAGTTCTTGAGGTGTCTATCCTGAACCTCTCCAAATATCAATGCCAGTAGCTCTTATAAATTTGAGTAACTCAGAATTGATTTCTGCAGTTAAAGATGTTTGTTTTGTAGTAAGTCAAGTCAAGGACATTCAGCCCTGAGTGTACGTCTAGATTATTTAGATAAGTCTTCTAATATAATAATCAATACATTTAGCCACTCTGAGTGAGGGACACAATTGTAAAGATCTTGAGTGATGTAAATCTTCAGGATTTAAATAAGGGTTTCCCAAGATTAAATAAACAAGGCTTTTTAGGTTTAAATGGACAATCTAGTCAAAATTAAACTTTTATGATTCAAATAGGGCATTGCTAATTAAATGTGCAAATTGACTTCTCTCCCTAATATCAGAGGCTACCTTTCAAAAGTATGTGAGGGTATGTAGCTTAACTTGCATAAGGAATGTGTAAGGAGACGTAGAGTTAACATTCTTATATAATAGACCTTGAGGTATGAGAATAGCGTCTGAATAACCTCTGTGTGAGATGAAAAACATAATAAATCTTGAGAATAATGTAGTGTTATATGTGTCAGCCAGCTATAAGGTTTAGAGGTCCTTGATAGATGGAATATACCACACTTATAAACTGTTAATACAATTGGAGGGTTATCTAGCTAGATGTATGCAGATCATTTCCTACATAGGGAGAACATAATTTCTCTGAAAGACTCACTAATAGGAGTAAAACTAATATCTCCCCTCAGAGGCCATACATTGTACACATTGAATATAATGAAATATCACATGTAATAGTATAGTCCAAAAACCCTCTAATGTATAGCAACTAACTAAATTTGTCAACAGTATGTGGAAGGACTATTAGGAAAGTACCTCTTAAATTGAATCTGGTTATAGTGTGTTGCTAGTCTACTATTATAATAAAAAATAGCTATTATGTTAATAGCCTAAAGATCAAAAAGGAAACAGTAGAGAAATAAACAAGTTAAATGGGATAAATCATGCTTAGGGGCCGAATTATCAAGCAGCAGGCGGACATGATTCACTGTGGCAAATCATGTCAGCCCGACATCGCTAAATGCTGACAGCATACACTATCAGCATTTAACATTGCATAAGCATTTCTGAGGAAATTCTTGTGCAATGCCCCCACCTGCACATAACGACCGCTGCTTCTTAAGTTTCCGACTTCTAGGGGTAGATTGCAGCATCCGCTGCTTGATAAATCTACTCCATAGAATCATCTTAAGTATCGAATTAAAAACAACAAGTAGGCAGACTAGAGATTATCTTTTTAAACAATACAAATTCTGGAGAAGACTGTCTCTTTAAGTGATGTAGACAATTTTTTATGCAAATAATTTTTTCCAGACTTCCTAGAAGTACTTTTAAATCTTTTAGAATTATGCTCATAAGAGTCTGAATAATTAGAATATGAAAAGTAGGTTTGATTGTCTGAATCTGAATAGGAGTCTGACCACTCAGATGTAGAGACTAAGGGGCCAAATTATCAAGCTCCAAATGGAGCTTGATGCCCCTGTCGGAAACAGCAATTATGCTGCTCCATAACTTGTCCGTCTGCTCTGAGGCTGTGGACATCAATCCGCCCAATCCTATACGATTGGGCTGATTGACACCCTCTGCTAGCGAATCTGCAGGGGGGCGGTATTGCCGAAGCAGTTCACAAGAACATGATACGCCAAATCATATCATGTCTGCTCACACTTTCATTAATCGGCCCCTAGGTCTGCGTGGGTTTTTGTTTTTAGAAGTGCAAGGAATGTCCTCCTCTGAATCTGATAAGTGATGAATATTAAAGCGACATAATACTTATATGCTAAATCACTTTAAAGTGATGTAGAATAACTGTAAAAAGCTGACTGGAAAATATCACCTTAGCATCTCTATGTAAAAAAGAAAGATATTTTACCTCACAATTTCCTCAGCTCACCAACGTGCTGTGTAAACAGTTATACTTTAGCTACTGTCCAGCTGCAGGTAAAAAACAAAAACAAAGGAAGAAATGAACAGCAGGCAATCAACTGCAGTGCTGATATCATGAACTATTTTACTGTAATCTCATTAGATTTCATAGTAAACTTCCTTAAACTGAATAGGGAAATACCATAAGTGTGCATGAGGCACGCTCCCTTGCAAGTCCCGGGTCAGGCAAACTGATTTGCTGCTTAAAGTCCTTTACAATAGGGTGTGAATACTTAGGACATATTGAGGTAAAATATCTTTCTTTTTTACATAGAGATGTTCTGGTGATATTTTCTAGTCAACTTTTTACACCTATTCTGCATCACTATCAAGTGTTTTAACATTTGGGTATTATTCCCCTTTAAAAGGAATTGCTTAAGTAATAGAAGGTTTAATGTCTGATTTTTTTCAGACGTGTTATCCCTTTAAAATCTTTACACAAAACGATGTACAGCAGCACAGTGTGTTGAATCAAAGTAATCTTCTTTTATTGCATTCAAACGCAAGGATAACAGCAAAAAACTGACGACGTTTCAGGTTTTACCCCTTAATCATGTTGTATCACACAATAATGTTCAATAATAGAAGATTACTTTGATTCAACACACTGTGCTGCTGTACTTCATCTTGTGGATTGCTGAGAGTGGTTGTGGACACTCACAACGTGCATAGACATTGGTGAATGTGCTGGAATATACATCTGTTTTCCTTTAAATCTTTAGTCTAACAAAGTCTGGATCTATGTACTTTCTTTTTTTCTTAGGTAAATCAGACTGGGGATCTTTAACTGTAGACATAACAGTCTGCAAGTGAAATATTTTTTTTTTATGTTTACTTTAGTAAAAACAAATATATGAAATCAAAGGAGCATTGTTTCATATTCCTTTAAACAGTTTGGGGTTTTCATGAGCTGTAAACCATAATCATCACAATTATGACAAATCACGGCTTGAACTATCTAGCTTTGCATGTAATGAGTCTATCTCATATATTAGTTTCACCATTTAAGTTGCATTAGTGAAATAAATGAACTTTTGCACGATATTCTAATTTTTCGAGTTTCACCTGTATAACCTCATGTTATCATTCCAAGCCCTTAGTAGCTTGTTTTCTTATGCGTAATTATTCTCCTATCTATGCCTGTTAATTTATTTAGACAAAATAAGTTCTGATATTAACAAATCTTCTTGACCATCTGTGATAATTAAGCAGTTAAATTTGAACTGAATCATGCATTTCTTGCTGTTTAAGTTAAAATGTAAGCTCTTGATTACCACAGAAGGATACAAATATTTGATCCTGAATCATCCTTTGTGTATGAGTGTGTGTATGTATGTGATGTGCACGCATATGAGTGTGTGTATGTGTGCATATGAGTGTGTATATGTGGTGTGTGCATACTAGTGTGTTTGTATGGTTATAAACAAGCTTTATTGAAAATCTTGAGTGATACATACAGAAGATTATACAATAAGCATTATACAACTCTTTATGACAAATAAAAAGTCCAATGGGAAATCTGGGTAATAGCGTACGGTATAAAAAAAAAATTATGTTTGGGCTCCTAGGACTTATCCAAGAATTCCAGAGTCTATAGAAACAAGTCCCATATTAAACCTTGCATTTTACAATTTTTTAAATATGACATTTTTCAGTAGTTTTATCTTGAAAGAGAGTAATTTTTTACGTTCTTGGTGCTAGGAATATGATACAACAACAAAAAATAAATGTGAAAAGAACAAGCCTGTCGTACATTTATTGTTAGTAAGAAGATCCTTCTAACCAATGTCTCTACTCAGAAAGTGCCAATTTGAATGGCTAAAAGTTCTTTATTTCCAATATAATAATTGCATTTAACAGGACTAAACTTTTTTGAGAAAAAAGGCCACTGGATAAAGTTTTCCAGAGAGAGGATCATGTTGGGTAAGCACAGCACCGGTTCCTTGACTAGAGACATCAACCTCCAAGATGATGTTTCAAGACAGGAGCAATAAAAAAAAAGCATTCTTTAAGGTATTGAATGCTTCTATAGCACTCGGAGGCCACAACTTACAATTTGCTCCTTTTTTGGTGAGGGCCACAATAGGAAAAACTATTTTATAGAAATTCCTAATGAATTTGCAGTAAAAATTGGCAAATCCAAGGAAACGTATCCCTTCTAAGGTGGTCAGTTGAGGCCACTGTAAAATGGCAGGATCCTTCTGAGGATCCATGAAGAACCCTTCCTTGAAAATAACATATCCCAGGAAATTGATCTGGGATTTTTCAAATTCACATTTTTCTAGCTTAGCATACAAAGAGTTGTTTCTTAGTTGAGTCAACACTTGTGAGACATGAAGCCGATTCTCTTCCAAAGATTGATATATCATCAAGATACACTATTACAAATGTATGTAGAATGTCACAAAATATAAAATTGACTAGTGCTTGGAAGACTGCAGGGGCATTGCTAAGCCCAAAGGGCATAAGAATTTATTCGTAGTGGTCTGATGTGATGGGTGTTGAAGGCAGTTTTCCACTCATCCCCTGGATAAATGTGTACAAGATTATAGGCAACTCGAAGGTCATGCTTGATGAAGCTATCAAATAACTCTGGAATTAAAGATAAACAGTACCAGTTCTTGATTGTGATACAATCAAGGGCACAGTAGTTGATGCAATGTCTTAAACCCCCAACATTTTCATAAAACAAAAAGGGCTCCCGACAAGTGAGGAGGAAGGTTGGGTGAAACCTTTGGCCACATTTTCCTTAATATATTCCTCTATTACGAAAGCCTCTGCTTTGGATAGGTGATACGTATGACCCTTCAATATAGGAGCTCAATGCAATAAGTCAGTCTTATAATCATATGGACGATGAGGAGGGAGTAGATGAGCTCTTTCTTTGTAAATGAATCTGTAAATTGCACAATTGGAGATAGTCCTTGCAAGTTAAAGACAGACACAAGGTATGATTAGCTTTTCTTAACAGGTTCTGAAGTACTTGTCTCCCCAGGCAATTAGTTGTCCGGAGGACTAGGAAACCTGAGGGTCATGTTTTTCAACCATGGTAACCCTTAAATGATTAGCTGCATAGGGTTGTGAATTAAATCTAATAGATTTTTTTTCACAATCTAATACTCCTACATAAAGCTGTAAAAATTGTAGTCTTCTGCTCAAGTAATCCAGAACACATCCACAGACAGTATTTGTAAAATCTATTTTTATGATAGAGAAGGGATACCATGATTCTGGTCAAAAGTCATGTCTACAAACACTCCAGTGGTACCTAAGTCAATAAATGCCTCTATGTGAACATGTTTAGTATGAAGTCAAAGAGAAGCAGTAAATAGAATTCTGGAAGATGGAGGATATTTGGTTACTAAGCTTAGTGAAACTCTTTGGACTACCACTAAGCACTGGCTTTTCATGGACAAAGAGGACAGTTCTGTAGAAAATGAGTTTTGGAGTACTAGAAGGAGGCAAAGACACCCCAAACAAAGTTAGAAATATAACTCCCACTTCCCCTACTCTCTCAGTAGTTCTTTGACTCGTTTCATGGATGTAGGCAGAGAGGTGCCCTGTAAAGAAGAATGAAGTGTATCAAGGATTGGCTTTCATTGAGAGCCAGGGATCATATAAACATATGAATCTCAGTAGAGTATTGGTGAATATAATGCTGAATGATGCTGGGTCTCCCATGCCTCTTTCCAGTTTATCCTATATCCCCTGTCTGATAATGTGGTCTATCTCACACTAAATTACAGCCTTATCATGGGTAAGTTGTCTCCTCTCTAATGGCAGCTTATAGAGAGGGTGATGTAAAGTTGTGTCCCTGTGACTACCATAGATTCACTGTGCACATTCCGACCCCTTTAAAGCAGGCAGGGAAATGCCATAAATAGACTGGTGTACCGGCATTCAGCCATTTTAGTATATGCGGCTGAGAGGGGACTGCTTCAGGCATGCTGGTATACAGGACACAGATGGGTATTTTGTCCTAATTTGGGGACCTATAGTACCCAGACATATGTCACGTGGGGGTTTTTGTGATGTGGCCACACCAGACCTCGTTACCAGTCTTCCGGTTACTTAATTGTATGTGCAGGCTTGCCCACCATTTGATGGGATATGTCACCACTACAGCCCACAGGCCTAGAATTGATAAAGGCTGCTGTGGTGGGCGGAGACCCAGATTCCAGCTGTCATGCAGTGCTTTGTGCCATTTCTGCTTCAAAGCCACTGCACATCAGACCTGTGGGAGAGTGGTAGCAATGCAGCACAACTACAACTATGCAATTGTTGCCTAACATATTTCCTGACGTCTTATTTGCTGATAGATTGTTGTACTGTTGTCAAATTCTGTGAAAGCTAAGTATTGGTGGTATTTTCATGGTGTGAAGCAAAAATCTTGAAATAACTAGAATTCTTTATGGATTTCCATGGTCAATTTTAAATCTTGTGAAAACACATGTAAAAAAGCATTACACAGCTATTCTAATGTATTGTAACCTCTTACAATACTGTATATCTGCATTTAGGATACTTACACAACCATATTATATGACAAACACCAATGTGGAATTCACAAAGCAGCAATTAAGGTAGTGTCAAAAATACTTCAATTGGTAGAATATAATTTATACAAACTTTCTCAGCCAAATATATCCTGGAAACAGAGAATTGGGAGATATTTATATGAGTCAGACGATTTTTTCCAGAGTTTGCAATCGATAACTACCAGGTTTCTGTTTCCTGGTTTATTTGGTCTTTTGTATTTCATTGGTTTTCTATTTTCATACAACTTGACTAGAGATTAAACAGGCTTGAGAAAGGCAGGGACACTATTTATGGAGGAAGGGAAAGAGGTCCTGAAGACCTGGCTTCAGTAAGTGAATGCACAACTGGTTACTTACAAGTAAGCTCTCATCTCCCTATGTGGCATCACTCATCACCAGTAAGCACACAATTAATTCTGTTAATCAGTAACTAAACTTTCTTTCATATGACTAAGTACTAGGCTTGTGCAGCCAGAAAATTTCTGGTTCGTCCGAAATTTTTATACTAGTATTCGGGTATAATTGTTTCTATGAAAACTCGCTGGCTGCACTATTGGAAATGAATACTGAATTTGAGTTAAATATTTACATTCATTTTCCTTAAAAAAGATTTAAAATGTTCAACACTACAGGTGAAAAGTTCACCTGTTGCTAGAATGCTTACCTTAACGCGTTTTGGAAAGCATGGTAACTCAATCCTCTTCTTGCCAGAGCCCTGGCCATGATAACAGCAGGCTTAACACTCTCAGTTCCCAGGATCTGCACTAGCTTTAGTGCAGTTCTTGTGAGCCAAGTGCTCTAAGGGAACGAATATCTGATTTTCGTCAGAAATGTGCATTTGTACGAAAATGCAAGCACATCTCTATTAAGTACTTTATGTTTACAGTGTTTAGGAGTAATTTAGTTGTAGTAAGAAGGACTTCAGTATAGTTTTTACAACCTACTAAAATATAGTCCACTGTCTAAAAGTTGTGACACACCATAAAACCACAATAAATGTTGAAAAACATGATGTTAACAAGTTGATTAATGTTAAATAAATATTAGTCAAATTGACCTTATAGAAACTGAGGGTACTTTCTAAACATGTAGCAGAACATATATTTTCAAAGTTTAACAACAAATAATAATATTGTGGAAATCAGATAAAAGTGGATAAGCAGGGGGTAGAACCTGGCCAAGCAGGGCAATGGGCGCACACTAACTAGGCTTCATAGCTGACTTTCTCCCTAAGGGGATATGGCATTAAATTACCGGCAACAAATATAGTCTTCAGGATGCCCTAACCACCACTGAATGACATAAGACTGCTGGTATTCACCTCGGCTGGTGTGGACACAGGGTGTGGAAGTCACAGCTCCAGATCAGACCACGTCACATACACACGGCAACTACAGGGGCCGTTGGACCTGTTGGTCTCCCAACGTGACTGACCGGCAGCAGACTCACTCTTTTTGATGACCAGAGGACCCACAAAAGCCCTGCATCGAGGCTCCGCATAGAACTCTGCACCAGAACCCATTCCGGCGCAACGCTGCTCATAGTTAACCACAGGCCTCAGGTGCCGTGGTGAGATTGTTTATCCTTGAGCAGACTGACATATAGCAACCGACACTTACCAGACCACAAGGTGCCAGGTTAAGATCCAAAGGGCCATTATGCTTTCCACACATAGCAGAAAAACTACAGGGTACACAGAGGGTTGTGAAGGCGGCCTAGCATACATAACAAGCCTGTTGCAAACTTCACTTATAAAAATGGACTGTATTTGCAACCAGCTTTTTAACCCTTGCACCACCACTAATAAAAAGAGCTTATTGAATTAAATACTGAGTGCTCTGTGATGCCCTGCAAGAGAGCAGCTAAAATGGAGAGGCCACTAAAATCCACGACCCTTAATCAATATCTTAAAGCTGCAGAACCTCAGATTGACAATGGATCAGATCCTCATAAAAAACAAAGTCAGACCATGGTGAATGATTCCCCTCCAGACACTAGTTCTTTTATAACTAGAGAAGACCTCAAAACTCTGTCATCTAAGGATGATATTAAAGAAGTTCTTAAAGAGGTCAGAGGCCTATTTGGTGAACTGCGCAAAGACATCACGCAGGTCAAACAAAAAGTGTCCAAGCTTGAAAGCATGCAGACAATGCTATGTGATGATGTGCAACAATCAACTAAACAACTGCATAACCATGAAGAAACCATTAGCTTTTTGATGGATAAGGTCGAAGATCTCGACAATCGTAACAGAAGAAACAAGTTAAGGATCAGGGGATACCAGAATCCATAATGCCATCTGCCCTTCAGGGCTGTTTGCAAGACCTGTTCCGTTCTATTAAAGGCACTCCAACTGCACCAAAGATGATCTTGGAGAGAGCTCACAGGGCCCTGAGGCCAAAACCAACAGCTAAAGCACCCCCCCGGGACGTTATAGTTAATTTTTTAAACTTTCTGGACAAGGAGGAGGTGCTGAAGAACGCAAGGGCAAATTCCCCTATCACCCATGCAGGCTTCAATATCCAGATATTTTCAGATATCAGCCGCAGGGATCCAATATCGCTGGGGCTTCCCAGTGAGTATAATTACCACAAAAAATGGGGAAACCATAATATACTGCTACCCCGATTATCTTCACAGGTTTAACGAGAAGTTGGGCCTAAATTCAGAAAACACGGGCTCTGCCCCTCTACCTCAGACTGATGGTAACCAGCTCATCACCTCCATGCCAGGATGAGGTATCGTATATCACCCACTAAGCCGAATTCCACTTCCTATCACCCTTGGGTGACACGCCAAAGTCCCTACCATAAGGGGCCCCAGAAAGTAGTAAAACTAGATTATGCTTAAATGTTCTCTTTTTTTTCTCCCCTATTGAGAATGGCCTAAGGGACTGGTAGAACACAACAAGTTCATGCTAAGTTTTAGTCTTGCCTCCCATCTACAGAAGGAAACTGCAGAAAGCAATATTTTGTAAATGTTAAGTATTGACAAGACCAAAGAAATACTTATGTATAGAGAAAGTTCTTGATATGTTTTTATATGTGTTATTAGTATAAGATTACATAATGTACCAAGTTACCAGTCTAGAAGTGATCCACACTGGCCTATGATATGTTGAAGGTTTATACATGGGACCATCGGCATTTGACATAATCGCTTAGCCTACATTCACAACCAGAACAATACCCCTGTGGCAAACCATTTGCAGACTCCTACTTACATCCCGCAGCAAGATCCCCTAGATAGTTCTCCTGGTTAAACTAAGCTAGGAATAAAGAAAAGCCATATTGTAACTGAAAGTGCTGAACATAGGTTAATGGCCATTGTGTCATGTCAACAGTTAGATCTTAAAAATGTATATTGATGGTTTTCGTTATATATCACTTGTTCTATATGTTTGTATATAGTTTATTTAAATGTTAATGTTGGCTCCTCTCTGAACTTCCCTGACTTAAAGGCCAATTAAATCCTAGAGGCTTGAATAGTCCAACAAAACGCAACATAGTCGTGAAGGACCTTCATAGGCTAGGGGGAGACATTGTCCTTATTCAGGAATCCCATTTTAAAAAGGGGCATGAACCAAAATGGCATTATAAGGACTAACCACTCGCCTTTTTGGCTTCAGGGCTGAATAAAAAGAATGGGTTGGGTGTCTTATTTAAACACATTCCATTTCAATCAATTCACGTGGACAAAGACCCAGAAGGTAGGTTCATTATAGTACATGGGTTATTATATGGGTGCCATATTACAATTGTTAACACATACTTCCCCAACAAAGCCCAAAAAGCCTTCATGAGAAATCTTTCATATCATATTCTAGATCATAAAAAAGGCTCACTTATTGTGGGAGGAGATTTTAACATCCCTATGGACCCCAAACTAGACACCTCGGGGGGGCACCACAACAATACACAAAAGAGATCTCAAGATTATTAATCATGTTCTCAGAGACTTAGCCATTCATGATGTTTGGAGATTAATAAATCCGACCAGGAGGGACTACACCTTCTTTTTCCCATCCCCACAGGGTCTACTCCCGTTTAGATTACTTTTTTGTAGATCCTGTAATTCTGTCCACAATTAAAACAACTAAAATACTACCAATCACCTGGTCGTATCACGCACCGGTAACGTGCACCTTAGAATGGCTGGAAACACCTCTCGTCCCCTTCCAATGGCGACTAGACGATCATCTGCTAGATGATGCACTAGTCAAAGTAGACTTAGAGAAAACCATCACAGAATATTTTCAAATTAATACTATAAAAGAGACCTTGAAGATGACGAAATGGGAGGCACACAAGTGTGTGGTTAGAGGTACATTAATCAAACATAAGGCCAGGATGCACAAACTACACCGAGAAAAATATAATGATCTTCTGCAAACACTTACAGAGGCAGAAAAAGCTCATAAACAACATCCAGAAGACACAACCCTTACAGACCTGTTGACTCAAGCACGCACAGACTTGAGGGACTTTCTACATCTAGACCAACAAAAGCAGACCATGGCACTCAAACAGTACTACTATACACATGGGAACAAAGCTGGACGCTTGCTACCAAAATCACTCTGACGCAAACGTCTGAAATCTTATATACTCTCATTAAAAGATAAAGAGGGAAACAATAGTAAATGGAATAATTACTTCAGTGCCAGTTAACACCTATATGCCCGGAATGGTGATCCCTAGCTGTCACCAATGTGATAAACTGTTATAAATGGGAGTGGACCGGGCGCCAACTAACGGAGGCTAGGTGTGGTAAAATCAAAAGTGCAGAATTTATTACACAGTGGAAATATAAAATTATAAAATTACAATGATATCATGGATCCATGTTAATATAAAATCAATACAATAACAATCAGACAATGCAATACATGATCAGTAATATACAAAACCAATAAAAATCAATAAAAATAATGCTTGTGTTTCAATAGCAGCAGCTATTTAATAGATACTGTCCAGCTTGCTATGGTCTGGAGAGTCGCCCAGTAAAGGCTAGTGGGCTTGAATCAATCCTTATGGAGTACTATCCAATTAGTATGTCCATCTAATATATCTTAAATCCTTATAAATTATGTGTCCAAAAGGGTATCCGTGCAAAATATATGCTCCAAAAAAATGAAAATGTGAGAGGTGATGGGAAATTCTTAAAAATTCTAAAACAATTCAAATCAATCCTCCGTGGGTTCAGTAAAAGTTTCAAATTAGAAAAAAATTAGAAAAAAAATTAGAAAAAAATTGAAAGAAATTCCAAAAAAAATCCAATAAAATCCAAAAAAATCACTTCAGTACACAATCTTCTTAACAGCGGTGATATAGAAATAAAAATTGAAAAAATTAAAAAATCCAAAAAGTAAAATTATGTTCAGTAACTCATATATATCCTATCCAACGGGGGAGTGGTGAGACTAGTAGTCTCCTTGATGTAGGGGATTCAATCACAAACAAGGTGCGCAAAAATAAGATTGAAAAATAACCCTGTGAAAAGAAAAATAAATCCAATGTGTGATAAAATAAACAAATGTGGACTTAATTGAAATCAGGCTTACCAATGCTGGTCTACGCGTTTCGGCCCTGCTAGGCCTTTATCAAGACTGATTTCTGATACTCACTGATAGCCTTTTATACCAAATGACCGGATGTGTAATTTTCTTAGGCCTAGATTTGGAGTTTGGCGTTAGCCGTGAAAACCAACGTTAGAGGCTCCTAACGCTGGTTTTAGGCTAACTCCGGTATTTGGAGTCACTAAAAATAGGGTCTAACGCTCACTTTTCAGCCGCGACTTTTCCATACCGCAGATCCCCTTACGTCAATTGCGTATCCTATCTTTTCAATGGGATCTTTCTAACTCCGGTATTTAGAGTCGTTTCTGAAGTGAGCGTTAGAATTCTAACGACAAAACTCCAGCCGCAGGAAAAAAGTCAGTAGTTAAGAGCTTTCTGGGCTAACGCCGGTTTCTAAAGCTCTTAACTACTGTACTCTAAAGTACACTAACACCCATAAACTACCTATGTACCCCTAAACCGAGGTCCCCCCACATCGCCGACACTCGAATAAATTTTTTTAACCCCTAATCTGCCGACCGCCACCTACGTTATACTTATGTACCCCTAATCTGCTGCCCCTAACACCGCCGACCACTGTATTATATTTATTAACCCCTAATCTGCCCCCCACAACGTCGCCGCCAGCTACCTACAATAATTAACCCCTAATCTGCCGACCGCAAAGCGCCGCCACCTACATTATAGCTATGTACCCCTAATAAGCTGCCCCTAACACCGCCGACCCCTATATTATATTTATTAACCCCTAATCTGCCCCCCTCAACGTCGCCACCACCTGCCTACACTTATTAACCCCTAATCTTCCGAGCGGACCGCACCGCTACTATAATAAAGTTATTAACCCCTAATCCGCCTCACTAACCCTATAATAAATAGTATTAACCCCTAATCTGCCCTCCCTAACATCGCCGACACCTAACTTCAATTATTAACCCCTAATCTGCCGACCGGAGCTCACCGCTATTCTAATAAATGGATTAACCCCTAAAGCTAAGTCTAACCCTAACACTAACACCCCCCTAAATTAAATATAATTTTAATCTAACGAAATTAATTAACTCTTATTAAATAAATTATTCCTATTTAAAGATAAATACTTACCTGTAAAATAAACCCTAATATAGCTACAATATAAATTATAATTACATTGTAGCTATTTTAGGATTAATATTTATTTTACAGGCAACTTTGTAATTATTTTAACCAGGTACAATAGCTATTAAATAGTTAAGAACTATTTAATAGTTACCTAGTTAAAATAATTACAAAATTACCTGTAAAATAAATCCTAACCTAAGTTACAATTAAACCTAACACTATACTATCATTAAATTATTTTAAATAAAATACCTACAATTACCTACAATTAAACCTAACACTACACTATCAATACATTAATTAAATACAATATCTACAAATAACTACAATGAAATAAACTAACTAAAGTACAAAAAATAAAAAAGAACTAAGTTACAAAAAATAAAAAAATATCTACAAACATAAGAAAAATATTACAACAATTTTAAACTAATTACACCTACTCTAAGCCCCCTAATAAAACAACAAAGCCCCCCAAAATAAAAAATGCCCTACCCTATTCTAAATTACTAAAGTTAAAAGCTCTTTTACCTTACCAGCCCTGAACAGGGCCCTTTGCGGGGCATGCCCCAAGAAGTTCAGCTCTTTTGCCTGTGAAAAAAAACATACAATACCCCCCCAACATTACAACCCACCACCCACATACCCCTAATCTAACCCAAACCCCCCTTAAATAAACCTAACACTAAGCCCCTGAAGATCATCCTACCTTGTCTTCACCTCAACAGGTATCACCGATCCGTCCTGGCTCCAAAATCTTCATCCAACCCAAGCGGGGGTTGGCGATCCATCATCCGGTGGCTGAAGAGGTCCAGAAGAGGCTCCAAAGTCTTCATCCTATCCGGGAAGAAGAGGCGATCCGGACCGGCAACCATCTTGATCCAAGCAGCATCTTCTATCTTCATCCGATGACGACCGGCTCCATCCTGAAGACCTCCACCGCGGACCCATCTTCTTCCGGCGACGTCCAACTGAAGAATGACGGTTCCTTTAAGGGACGTCATCCAAGATGGCGTCCCTCGAATTCCGATTGGCTGATAGGATTCTATCAGCCAATCGGAATTAAGGTAGGAATATTCTGATTGGCTGATGGAATCAGCCAATCAGAATCAAGTTCAATCCGATTGGCTGATCCAATCAGCCAATCAGATTGAGCTCGCATTCTATTGGCTGATCGGAACAGCCAATAGAATGCGAGCTCAAGCTGATTGGCTGATTGGATCAGCCAATCGGATTGAACTTGATTCTGATTGGCTGATTCCATCAGCCAATCAGAATATTCCTACCTTAATTCCGATTGGCTGATAGAATCCTATCAGCCAATCGGAATTCGAGGGATGCCATCTTGGATGACGTCCCTTAAAGAAACCGTCATTCTTCAGTTGGACGTCGCCGGAAGAAGATGGGTCCGCGGTGGAGGTCTTCAGGATGGAGCCGGTCGTCATCGGATGAAGATAGAAGATGCCGCTTGGATCAAGATGGTTGCCGGTCCGGATCGCCTCTTCTTCCCGGATAGGATGAAGACTTTGGAGCCTTTTCTGGACCTCTTCAGCCACCGGATGATGGATCGCCAACCCCCGCATGGGTTGGATGAAGATTTTGGAGCCAGGACGGATCGGTGATACCTGGTGAGGTGAAGACAAGGTAGGATGATCTTCAGGGGCTTAGTGTTAGGTTTATTTAAGGGGGGTTTGGGTTAGATTAGGGGTATGTGGGTGGTGGGTTGTAATGTTGGGGGGGGTATTGTATGTTTTTTTTCACAGTCAAAAGAGCTGAACTTCTTGGGGCATGCCCCGCAAAGGGCCCTGTTCAGGGCTGGTAAGGTAAAAGAGCTTTTAACTTTAGTAATTTAGAATAGGGTAGGGCATTTTTTATTTTGGGGGGCTTTGTTGTTTTATTAGGGGGCTTAGAGTAGGTGTAATTAGTTTAAAATTGTTGTAATATTTTTCTTATGTTTGTAGATATTTTTTTATTTTTTGTAACTTAGTTCTTTTTTATTTTTTGTACTTTAGTTAGTTTATTTCATTGTAGTTATTTGTAGATATTGTATTTAATTAATGTATTGATAGTGTAGTGTTAGGTTTAATTGTAGGTAATTGTAGTTATTTTATTTTATTATTTTAATGATAGTATAGTGTTAGGTTTAATTGTAACTTAGGTTAGGATTTATTTTACTGGTAATTTTGTAATTATTTTAACTAGGTAACTATTAAATAGTTCTTAACTATTTAATAGCTATTGTACCTGGTTAAAATAATTACAAAGTTGCCTGTAAAATAAATATTAATCCTAAAATAGCTACAATGTAATTATAATTTATATTGTAGCTATATTAGGGTTTATTTTACAGGCAAGTATTTATCTTTAAATAGGAATAATTTATTTAATAAGAGTTAATTAATTTTGTTAGATTAAAATTATATTTAATTTAGGGGGGTGTTAGTGTTAGGGTTAGACTTGGCTTTAGGGGTTAATCCATTTATTAGAATAGCGGTGAGCTCCGGTCGGCAGATTAGGGGTTAATAATTGAAGTTAGGTGTCGGCGATGTTAGGGAGGGCAGATTAGTGGTTAATACTATTTATTATAGGGTTAGTGAGGCGGATTAGGGGTTAATTACTTTATTATAGTAGCGGTGCGGTCCGCTCGGCAGATTAGGGGTTAATAAGTGTAGGCAGGTGGGGGCGACGTTGTGGGCGGCAGATTAGGGGTTAATAAATATAATATAGGGGTCGGCGGTGTTAGGGGCAGCAGATTAGGGGTACATAAGGATAATGTAAGTAGCGGCGGTTTACAGAGCGGCAGATTAGGGGTTAATAATAATATGCAGGGGTCAGCGATAGCGGGGGTGGCAGATTAGGGGTTAATAAGTGTAAGGTTAGGGGTGTTTAGACTCGGGGTACATGTTAGGGTGTAGGCGCCGCCACCTACATTATAGCTATGTACCCCTAATAAGCTGTCCCTAACACCGCCGACCCCTATATTATATTTATTAACCCCTAATCTGCCCCCCTCAACGTCGCCACCACCTGCCTACACTTATTAACCCCTAATCTTCCGAGCGGACCGCACCGCTACTATAATAAAGTTATTAACCCCTAATCCGCCTCACTAACCCTATAATAAATAGTATTAACCCCTAATCTGCCCTCCCTAACATCGCCGACACCTAACTTCAATTATTAACCCCTAATCTGCCGACCGGAGCTCACCGCTATTCTAATAAATGGATTAACCCCAATCAGCCAATCAGATTGAGCTCGCATTCTATTGGCTGATCGGAACAGCCAATAGAATGCGAGCTCAAGCTGATTGGCTGATTGGATCAGCCAATCGGATTGAACTTGATTCTGATTGGCTGATTCCATCAGCCAATCAGAATATTCCTACCTTAATTCCGATTGGCTGATAGAATCCTATCAGCCAATCGGAATTCGAGGGATGCCATCTTGGATGACGTCCCTTAAAGAAACCGTCATTCTTCAGTTGGACGTCGCCGGAAGAAGATGGGTCCGCGGTGGAGGTCTTCAGGATGGAGCCGGTCGTCATCGGATGAAGATAGAAGATGCCGCTTGGATCAAGATGGTTGCCGGTCCGGATCGCCTCTTCTTCCCGGATAGGATGAAGACTTTGGAGCCTCTTCTGGACCTCTTCAGCCACCGGATGATGGATCGCCAACCCCCGCATGGGTTGGATGAAGATTTTGGAGCCAGGACGGATCGGTGATACCTGGTGAGGTGAAGACAAGGTAGGATGATCTTCAGGGGCTTAGTGTTAGGTTTATTTAAGGGGGGTTTGGGTTAGATTAGGGGTATGTGGGTGGTGGGTTGTAATGTTGGGGGGGGTATTGTATGTTTTTTTTCACAGGCAAAAGAGCTGAACTTCTTGGGGCATGCCCCGCAAAGGGCCCTGTTCAGGGCTGTTAAGGTAAAAGAGCTTTTAACTTTAGTAAGTTAGAATAGGGTAGGGCATTTTTTATTTTGGGGGGCTTTGTTGTTTTATTAGGGGCTTAGAGCAGGTGTAATTAGTTTAAAATTGTTGTAATATTTTTCTTATGTTTGTAGATATTTTTTTATTTTTTGTAACTTAGTTCTTTTTTATTTTTTGTACTTTAGTTAGTTTATTTCATTGTAGTTATTTGTAGATATTGTATTTAATTAATGTATTGATAGTGTAGTGTTAGGTTTAATTGTAGGTAATTGTAGTTATTTTATTTAATTATTTTAATGATAGTATAGTGTTAGGTTTAATTGTAACTTAGGTTAGGATTTATTTTACTGGTAATTTTGTAATTATTTTAACTAGGTAACTATTAAATAGTTCTTAACTATTTAATAGCTATTGTACCTGGTTAAAATAATTACAAAGTTGCCTGTAAAATAAATATTAATCCTAAAATAGCTACAATGTAATTATAATTTATATTGTAGCTATATTAGGGTTTATTTTACAGGCAAGTATTTATCTTTAAATAGGAATAATTTATTTAATAAGAGTTAATTAATTTCGTTAGATTAAAATTATATTTAATTTAGGGGGGTGTTAGTGTTAGGGTTAGACTTGGCTTTAGGGGTTAATCCATTTATTAGAATAGCGGTGAGCTCCGGTCGGCAGATTAGGGGTTAATAATTGAAGTTAGGTGTCGGCGATGTTAGGGAGGGCAGATTAGTGGTTAATACTATTTATTATAGGGTTAGTGAGGCGGATTAGGGGTTAATTACTTTATTATAGTAGCGGTGCGGTCCGCTCGGCAGATTAGGGGTTAATAAGTGTAGGCAGGTGGGGGCGACGTTGTGGGCGGCAGATTAGGGGTTAATAAATATAATATAGGGGTCGGCGGTGTTAGGGGCAGCAGATTAGGGGTACATAAGGATAATGTAAGTAGCGGCGGTTTACGGAGCGGCAGATTAGGGGTTAATAATAATATGCAGGGGTCAGCGATAGCGGGGGCGGCAGATTAGGGGTTAATAAGTGTAAGGTTAGGGGTGTTTAGACTCGGGGTACATGTTAGGGTGTTAGTTGCAGACGTAGGAAGTGTTTCCCCATAGCAAACAATGGGGCTGCGTTAGGAGCTGAACGCGGCTTTTTTGCAGGTGTTAGATTTTTTTTCAGCTCAAACAGCTCCATTGTTTCCTATGGGGGAATCGTGCACGAGCACGTTTTTGAGGCTGGCCGCTTGCGTAAGCAACTCTGGTATCGAGAGTTGAAGCTGCGTTAAAAATGCTCTACGCTCCTTTTTTGGAGCCTAACGCAGCCTTTTTGTGGACTCTCAATACCAGAGTTATTTTTATAGTGCGGCCAGAAAAAAGCCGGCGTTAGCTACGCGGGTCGTTACCGACAAAACTCCAAATCTAGGCCTTAGAACTTCCGGTTTCGTTGTATACTATTGTGTATAGAAAAGACTCTTTATCGTAAAGATGTGCTAATATACAATATTGGATGACAATATTATTATGTCACTTATGATTTGTAACAGTTTATAGAGATACCAATAATATTTCCCTGATAGTACCTCAGAGTAGCCTCCGTATTTTGGTGACGTCACTTCCGGTCGGAGGAGGTTGCCGCACATTGTGGCATTTTTTGGGGTGGATATTAAACTACTACTTGCTTGATAATGTCAATTGACAAAATACTATATAAATTAATGAAATGGAGTAGATATCCTTATTTGTCTCTATCTTTTTCGATTGCCGATTTTTGATTACTCCCATTGGTCGTGACATCACCGCTAGCCGCATCATTTATAGGATCCAAACAGAGGTGTGTGTTGTCAGTATATTATGGTGCTCTTTGATTGGTGGAGAGAGGTGGGCGCTGTCTCATAGTTTTTAACCTCAATACAAACTATGTGACAGATCAGATGTTTCTTACTTAGTGTATAACATTGTGTGTCATACTTTACGGATGTTTTACTAAATCTGGAGTTTGTCATATAGATATAGTGAACATAAAGTCAGAATGGACTAGGATGCGCCAAGGAGTCATTGCCGTGGTCCTCCCACTTATATAGCATAGATCCGTATATTTAATATCGCTAAAAAATGCTGTGTGACAGGGTTTATATAACGACTCTTCCTTGTTGGGTGTAAGGTAATTATCAGCATGAGTGGTGGATAAATTCAACGTCTATTGAATGGGTTTATTTACTGGATGTAAAAAATAAAAATGAGTTATGTGAAACCGGCTCATATCTAGGTTTCCTTAATGTTTTCCCAATATTATCTTAATTTGTATCTCGTCTGAGACTTAATCTATTATTAAAAATAGTAATTGCTTAACACAACCTGTGATGTGTATACTGATGTCTTAATTACTTAGCATCAAGGAGAAATGGTTTATTATTCATAACCTTTAATATAAAAGACTGATGAAGATCATCCCTTATTTTGATCTATTTGGATTTCTTCTATATAGAGAGAGGAGAATCACTTGTATTCAATCTGTACTAGGGAAATCTAGTTCCTCATAGTTGTTCCCTAAATGATATACCTTTCTGGGGCTAACTTAGCCTTATGATTACCCTAATGGTAATTATAATTATTCCGAAGTATGGGCAATAGCGGTAGTAATGTTTAGATTTCCGGGATTCAATTATGTGTCCCTAAGCTTAAAGTTACAATTATAATTAGAATAGTCTCTTTACTTTCATTCTTACAGTGATGTTCTATATAACTATATTCATTAAGATTATTTAGGTCAGAATGTATAGCTTAATGATATATGATGTAAAACGATCTAGTAGACAATACAACCTAATTGTATACTTTTAATGAACTCCTGATCTTGTTATTACAGAGCTGTATGCGAATGTTGTTATCTTCATGTGAGACTATACTCATTGATCAAATAGTGAGGCTTGACAATTAAAATCATAGCTAAGAAAAAGTGTATGACTTGTGTTGTAGAATTATGCAGCCATATAGTTAGTTCTAGGTGATGCATACCAGTATATGGAAGGGGTATTTCACTGATATTAGCAATTGGAATCACAACCTGAGGAGATGTTACACCGCCCTATAGCTGATTCTTTAGGTAATAGGTACCAAATAGAAAGGGGGGAGGGGGAGATTAACTAATAGTGACAATTGGATCACAAAGGAGAGAGAGGATATTTACAGATATTGTGGAGTTTACTAGCCATATATTTTAATCTTGGTGATGGATCTCAGTTCAGGAAAAAAGGGGGTATTTGGCAGGTATTGTGGGATTATTTCATTCATGTGATTAATTTTTCATAATTAATTTACGATGAATCAGTTCTGGTTGATGGATAATATCCCCAGACTATAGTATAAGTAAGGTATAAGTAAGGTATGTAGATGGTTATGGACAGTGTGTAAGCCATATAGTTTTATGGCGTTAAATGATGTTGAACAAGTGGGAGAGGTCCTCTTTATTGTTCAACCCCTTTGGGTAGAGACAATCAAGATTAAAAATCCATTTAGATTCGGCAATACGCAACTTATTGGTATAGTTGCCACCTCTCCAACATTTCTTTACTTTTTGTATGCCCATAAATGATAGATCTTTAAGATTCCCTTGGTGTTTAGTTGAAAAATGTCGGTAGAGGGCTGTGTCCATGTTTAATTTCTCAATAAGCAATATATGTTCGCGGATCCTATCCTTTAGGATCCTGGACGTTTGGCCCACATATTGGAGCCCACAGGAACATTGTAGCATATAGATCACCCCACTGTCCTGGCATCGGATCAAGTCTTGGATCCTATACTCTTCTTTTGTATGTGGACACCTGAAAGTTGGAGATTTGATGCCATACTTGCATGCCTTACATGATATACAGGGAAAGAAGCCCTTTATCTCATTCCCATAGACATCTTTGACGCCTGATGTTTTTTTCTTCTGTATGGTGGGAGCCAGCTTGCTTCTTAAGTTCCTGGTCTTCCTATAGATGAACTTTGGTTTAGACTGTAGTTTTTCGCCGATAATATCATCGTCCTTTAGTAATGACCAGTGTTTGCGGAATATCTTTTCAATTATGTTTTTATTCTCGCTGTATTCTGTAATCATATTGATGTTGATGATATCCTCTTCCTTGGGTTTTTCCTTTCTTTTATATTTCATTAGTTCTGTCCTTTCGATATGGCTGATTTCCCGAACCTTTTGATCTAGTTGGTTCCCATTATACCCCCTTTCTAAAAACTTAGACTTGATGAGCTGTGCTTGTTGTTCCCATTTATTATGGGTGGAGTAGTTTTTCTTTATTCTTAGAAGTTGCCCTGTTGGGATATTGTCTTTCCAGGGTTTGTGGTGGCAGCTCATCCTATGAATGAAGTTGTTACTGTCCACTTCTTTAAAATGTGTGGACGTTTCATTTTCACCATGCTTTATTTCTATTTTCAGATCCAAAAAAACCAACTCAGTCATACTGCTAGTGTATGTGAATCTCAAGTTATTAGTACTTCTATTCATCACTTTGATGGTGTAATCGAGATCTTCTTGTGTCCCCTTCCATATTATGATGATGTCATCTATGTACCGGCGGTAAAGGACCAGGTCCGCACTAGCTGGTTATGATTCCCAGAAAATACGCTCCCACTTCCCCATATACAGGTTCGCGTAACTAGGTGCGAACCTGGTCCCCATCGCCGTACCACATATCTGTTGATAATATTTCCCTTCATCGTAGAAATAGTTATGGGTCAGTATGTATCGGATCCCATCCAGAATAAATTCCTTTTGTTCTTCTTGAAGTTCTACATCTTCATCTAGGAAGAATTCTACCGCTTTTATACCATCCTCATGTGGGATACAGGTATATAACGCCGTAACGTCACACGTGGCTAAGATGTATCCATCTTCCCAAATCAATCCATCTAGAAGGTTTAATATCTGTGTGGAGTCCTTTAAATAGGAAGGCAATTGTCTCACATATCTTTGAAGATTCAGATTGATGTATTCGGACAGATTTGAGCTAAGGGAACCGATACCTGAAATAATCGGCCTTCCTGGTGGTTTTTGTAGCGATTTGTGGATTTTTGGCAAATGGTATAGTACTGGGGTTATCGGATGACTGATGTTGATATAGTCATACTCCTTTTTGTTGAGTATCCCCTGTGCCTTAGCCTGATCCAAGATCCTTAATAGTTCTTTTTTATATGTAGTTAATGGATTTCCAGGTAGTTGCCGATAGGTATCTTCATCGCTTAGAATCCTCGCGTTCTCCAGTTCATAATCTGTTCTATCCATAATGACGATACCTCCTCCCTTATCCGCAGGTTTGATCGTCAGATTGTGATTCTCCTCTAAGCTTCTGTTTTTATTTGTTGATTCGAAAGGTTATATTTCTTGATCTTTAGTTTCTCAGACTGTATCTCTCTTAGCTCTTTACAAACTATAGTCTCAAAGGACTCTATAGCTGTTCCCTTGCTGTTTGTGGGATAGAACATTGACTTGGGTTTCAAATCTGTATGCTTGTAACCATCGGTGGTCATCTGTGAGGTATAGGCTGATCTCTCCATAGGTGATTTTGCAAAGAATCTCTTTAATGTAAGTTTACGAATAAACTCTTTTACGCTAACAAACGTTTGGAATTTATTCAAACTCCTTGTGGGGGCGAAGGAGAGGCCGTATTTAAGGACAGAGTTTTCATCTTTAGATAAAGTATGGGAGCTTAAATTGAAAATACCTCCTTGTTTCTCTTCAGCTGTCGTGTTGGTATTAGTTGTCTTCTTTTTATTTACTTTAGCTCCTCCTCTTTTTCCACGATGGGTTCTTTTATTTATGATGTCGTTGGTTTTTCTGTCCTCGCTTCTCTTTGTGGTTTCGGTATCCTCTCCTTCTCCCTGTTGTATATGTGATCCAACTCTAAAAAAGAGGGTGAACCGGTTTCAATAGTAATCTTGGACTTTTGGGGTACTCCTTGTGGTTCCGTCCTTTTGGTGGCATTGCTGTTTTCTCCACTCATCATTTGCCTGCCCATTCTTTAAGTTTGTTTCGGAGGGTGTATGTCCTCCTTTTCTCCCCTGTGTCTTATAGTCATTCCCTTGAGTCTGGGAGATGTCGGTATTCCCTTCGTATTTGTCATAGAAAGATATATCTCTCTCATCATCATATCTAGACCCAAACCTATTATGTCTGTAATGGTATGGTCTCTCTTCAACATTGTATCTGTGCTGATATGTTCTTCCCTCATGATACTGCCCTCTTGGTGCATTTCTGAAACCATTCTTATTCCTTGGGTAGTTTGGTGTCCTATTGTAATTGTTGTCCCATCTGTCTTCCCAAGTATCTCTCCTTCTGTCAGGTGAATATTCCCCTCTAAATCTAATGGTTCTATCATTATTGTAGTCCCATTGGGGTCTATCATCATATCCCCTGTCATTATAATAGGACCTATTATATGAATGTGATGATTGTGCAAAATAATTTGGTCTAGTATAATGCCTCCTAGGTTGTCTATGTCGGTCAGACTTCTGAGTGGTGTTATCATCACGTCTATAAGTATGTCTTTTATGGTCCTAGTTCAGTTCAGGAAGGTGTTGGTTACCTTGCTGATAATTAGACTTAATATGTGTAACTGCAGTCTGCGTATTGGTCATATCTTTCTCTGTATTTGATTCCTGATGCTCCCTAGTCTCATTTATCTCATGTTCATCTGTATTTATATCTCTATTTTCTAAATCTCTCAGGAGTTTTTTTGTCTTTTTCTGAATTACTTCATCCCTAACTTTTTTTACTTTCTTAAACAAGTTTTCTTTCTTCTCTAATATATCTTTTAATTCATGCCCAGAGTGTTCTAGGTTTAGTATGATTTCCTCATTTTCTTTAATTCTGGAATCCATATCGAGTGTTAAGGATTCTCTATATTCTATAATGAGCTTGATCAATTGTCTTGATGTGTTAATCAAGACCATTTTCCATCTCTCAGAGATGGAGTCAGAGAGAGGAAAAGCACATTCTTTGTGGGTTATGAGACCTTTAGGGATAATGTCTAGTTCGAGACATTTCTTCAAAAAGGAAATCTCAGCTTTATATTTTACTTCAGAGATGAGAAGTTTCTCTAAATCTCTGAATATAGACTGTATATCTACAGTGTCCTCTTCTTCTAATTCGATGCTAATTATTTTTGATTGTTTATTAACATCTATCATAACATCCTGTCTAAGTGCGGCTAAAGACTCCATGCTAATTCAGAACAAAACTGGCTGCTAGAGTAGTGCTAGGTGTAAGTAAACAATAGTAAATGGAATAATTACTTCAGCGCCAGTTAACATCTATATGCCCAGAATGGTGATCCCTAGCTGTCACCAATGTGATAAACTGTTATAAATGGGAGTGGACCGGGCGCCAACTAACGGAGGCTAGGTGTGGTAAAATCAAAAGTGCAGAATTTATTACACAGTGGAAATATAAAATTATAAAATTACAATGAAAGTAAAGAGACTATTCTAATTACAATTGTAACTTTAAGCTTAGGGACACATAACTGAATCCCGGAAATCTAAACATCAATACCGCTATTGCCCATACTTCGGGATAATTATAATTACCATTAGGGTAATCATAAGCCTAAGTTAGCCCCAGAAAGGTATATCATTTAGGGAACAACTATGAGGAACTAGATTTCCCTAGTACAGATTGAATACAAGTGATTCTCCTCTCTCTATATAGAAGAAATCCAAATAGATCAAAATAAGGGATGATCTTCATCAGTCTTTTATATTAAAGGTTATGAATAATAAACCATTACTCCTTGATGCTAAGTAATTAAGACATCAGTATACACATCACAGGTTGTGTTAAGCAATTACTATTTTTAATAATAGATTAAGTCTCAGACGAGATACAAATTAAGATAATATTGGGAAAACATTAAGGAAACCTAGATATGAGCCGGTTTCACATAACTCATTTTTATTTTTTACATCCAGTAAATAAACCCATTCAATAGACGTTGAATTTATCCACCACTCATGCTGATAATTACCTTATACCCAACAAGGAAGAGTCGTTATATAAACCCTGTCACACAGCATTTTTTATTTATTAAATATTCGGATCTATGCTATATAAGTGGGAGGACCACGGCAATGACTCCTTGGCGCATCCTAGTCCATTCTGACTTTATGTTCACTATATCTATATGACAAACTCCAGATTTAGTAAAACATCCGTAAAGTATGACACACAATGTTATACACTAAGTAAGAAACATCTGATCTGTTCCATAGTTTGTATTGAGGTTAAAAACTATGAGACAGCGCCCACTTCTCTCCACCAATCAAAGAGCACCATAATATACTGACAACACACACCTCTGTTTGGATCCTATAAATGATGCGGCTAGCGGTGACGTCACGACCAATGGGAGCAATCGAAAATCGGCAATCGAAAAAGATAGAGACAAATAAGGATATCTACTCCATTTCATTAATTTATATAGTATTTTGTCAATTGACATTAACAAGCAAGTAGTAGTTTAATATCCACCCCAAAAAATGCCACGATGTGCGGCAACCTCCTCCGACCGGAAGTGACGTCACCAAAATACGTAGGCTACTCTGAGGTACTATCAGGGAAATATTATTGGTATCTCTATAAACTGTTACAAATCATAAGTGACATAATAATATTGCCATCCAATATTGTATATTAGCACATCTTTACGATAAAGAGTCTTTTCTATAAACAATAGTATACAACGAAACCGGAAGTTCTAAGAAAATTACACATCCGGTCATTTGGTATAAAAGGCTATCAGTGAGTATCAGAAATCAGTCTTGATAAAGGCCTAGCAGGGCCGAAACGCGTAGACCAGCATTGGTAAGCCTGATTTCAATTAAGTCCACATTTGTTTATTTTATCACACATTGGATTTATTTCTCTTTTCACAGGGTTATTTTTCAATCTTATTTTTGCGCACCTTGTTTGTGATTGAATCCCCTACATCTTGGAGACTACTAGTCTCACCACTCCCCCATTGGATAGGATATATATGAGTTACTGAACATAATTTTGCTTTTTGGATTTTTTAATTTTTTCAATTTTTATTTCTATATCACCGCTGTTAAGAAGATTGTGTACTGAAGTGATTTTTTTGGATTTTATTGGATTTTTTTGGGAATTTCTTTAAATTTTTTTCTAATTTTTTTTCTAATTTTTTTCTAATTTGAAACTTTTACTGAACCCACGGAGGATTGATTTGAATTGTTTTAGAATTTTTAAGAATTTCCCATCACCTCTCACATTTTCATTTTTTTGGAGCATATATTTTGCACGGATACCCTTTTGGACACATAATTTATAAGAATTTAAGATATATTAGATGGACATACTAATTGGATAGTACTCCATAAGGATTGATTCAAGCCCACTAGCCTTTACTGGGCGACTCTCCAGACCATAGCAAGCTGGACAGTATCTATCAAATAGCTGCTGCTATTGAAACACAAGCGTTATTTTTATTGATTTTTATTGGTTTTGTATATTACTGATCATGTATTGCATTGTCTGATTGTTATTGTATTGATTTTATATTAACATGGATCCATGATATCATTGTAATTTTATAATTTTATATTTCCACTGTGTAATAAATTCTGCACTTTTGATTTTACCACACCTAGCCTCCGTTAGTTGGCGCCCGGTCCACTTCCATTTATAAAGAGGGAAACACTAAGACAGACAGCTTTACCATTGCGGCTACATTTAGAAAATATTGTGAAACCCTCTATAACATTAAACAATCGACAGATAACACGAACATAAACCAGAATTTATGTAACCCCCCTGATCCGTCCAAATACACTTCCAGCTTAAAACTCCCCCGCTTAGACACACTAGATTCAACCACACTCAACAAACCGATCACCTTTGAGGAGGTCTCACTTGCTATCAAAAATACTCCTGTGGGGAAGAGCCGGGGCCCAGATGACTTCGGAGGTAAATACTACAAACTATTTTCAGCCAGCCTTACCCCCAACCTTGCACAATTATTTAACATCATTGACGAAGTTGGCGGCTTTTCTAAACAAATGCTAGAAGCGTATATTACAGTCCTACCCAAACCGGGTAAACCTCCCACGAGACCTGAAAATTTCAGGCCTATATCCTTACTCAATGTGGACTTGAAACTATATGCAACAATTCTTTCAGATAGACTTAATAAGATCTTGACCAAATTGGTGGCCCCAGATCAGGTTGGATTCGTGCCAGGGAGAGAGGCAAAGGATAACACGCTTCGGATACTCCAATTAATCTCGTATACCCGTAATACCCAAACCCCTATGATATTGGTCTCTACGGATGCCGAGAAGGCCTTTGATAGGGTAAATTGGGGCTTTCTCGGCTCTATTCTACACCAGATGAATATTAGCGATACTTTTATCTCCAAAATCTTTGCATTATACTCTAATCCTTCCGCCAGAGTGAAGGTAAATGACATCTTGTCTGAACCATTTCATATTACTAACGGCACGAGACAGGGATGTCCCCTGTCCCCAATCCTTTTTGCTCTATAGGTTGAAGCATTGGCCCATAAGATTAGGTGGAATCCCCTGATCTCTGGCATCAAAATAAATGATTCAGAACATAAATTGGCCCTATATGCCGATGATATTTTGTTCATGTTAACAAACCCTGAGAACTCACTGCCAGCACTACTAGATGAGTTTGAAGATTATAGCAAGTTCTCTTACTTCCACCTGAATGCATCCAAATCAGAAATCCTAAACATTACTGCACCCCCTGAAACATTAATCAGAATAAAAGCTTCCAGCCCTCTAATCATTCAACCCCACAAAATGAAGTATTTAGGCATATGTTTAACGGCAGACCACAAAGACTTGTTTCTAGCTAATTACAAACCCCTACAAGATCAAATAGCTGCTGACTTGTCTAGCTGGAGCAATAAACAGATCTCATGGCTGGGCAGAGTACAAGTCATTAAGATGAACATCTTGCACCGAATACTGTACATATTACAGACATTACCCACCCCATTACCCAGACACTACATCATGAGTCTTCAGAATATTATAGGATAATACATCTGGCAAAAGCTTAGACCACGTATCCCAAAGAGCACAATGTTCCTTCCCAGGCTTAGGGGGGGATTAGGGGTTCCGAACATTGAATTATACAGACAGGCAACAATGTTGCAGCGTCTGGTAGAATGGTGCTACAATTCAGCTGATAAAAGATGGATCCAGCTCGACAGGGAAATCTCACACTCAGAAAACATGGGCATTTTGGCTTGGATCTCTCCAAAGTCGAGGCCTGCTGAGGTCTCCCAATACCCGCTATGGCATGAACTGTTCACAATATGGGATAAGATTCTCAAAACATCTACTCATCTATCCACTATGCCCTCCCCTATGACACCGTATAGATGCAACCCTGATCTACCGACTGCGGGTTACTCCTCTTTAAAATGCCCCTTTCCACATATCCAAGAATTCACCCTGAAAAATATAATGGAGGAGAGCAGATTGGCACAAAGGGAGGACCTCGTGGGGGGTGACGGGAAGTCCCTTCCCCCGTGGTTCGTCTACACACAATTGGCACACTTTATACAAATGCACAAGAAAAGAGACACATTTAGTCACCCTCTGTCCAGATTTTAAACCTTATGCTCACAACAAACCCAACCTAGACATATCATATCTAAAATGTAAAACATGTTATTAACCAATAGGGGTACAGAATACCCCTCTTTTACTTATAATTGGGCTAGGGACCTAGAAAGGGAGATCAGCCAAGAGGAATGGGACGGAGCCCTCCTTAGCCACAAGGAGGCTACAATTTCCTCCAATATTACAGAAATGAACTTCAAACTACTGGCGAGGTGGTACCTAACACCTGCCAGATTGCGCCATATCTATAGAAAGAGTAATGGGAAGTGCTGGCGGGGATGCGGGGAAGAAGCAGATTTGATACATATATGGTGGTCATGCAGAGGGCTGGGCACCTTCTGGTTGGATGTGATCTCTGAGATAAATACTAAACTTAACATACAAATGCAAAAAGACCCCAGTATCCTTATCTTTCTAGATGTACCTAAAATCCGAAACAAACCTAAAAAACTTTTGATGGTGTTATGTTAAATAGTGCCAAGGCCCTTATCCCTCAGAGATGGAATTCCAATGAGGTCCCCACACTAGCTATATGGAGAGGACAGGTTTCGTCACTACTTCAGATAGAAAGATATCAATACATGAAAAATGGGAACATGGAATTGTATGAGCCGATGTTAGAACTCTGGAACCCTCCCCCCCTCCCACAAGCTAGACAGGCAATACCCCCAAAAGAAAGTTAATCGCCCTCTCAAATAACAACAATCACCTCCCCTCACCCCCCCTTTTTTTTCTCTTCCCCCCTTCTTCTCCTCTCCTGCATCCCCTTCTACCTCTTTGTTTTTCTATACTCCCTTCCTGCTTTTACTTATGCTTCAAGAATTATACTGAAGGATACATACCAAATACTTAGAAATATCCAACAGACCGATTATTCTATAAGACTTATCTAAAACAATGTTAAAAAGAGGTTGGACACCATAATTTTATTGATGTTCGAAGTCCTATCTTAGGCTTCCCCAATTGATTTATGTTATTAAATCAGTTTTAGAAAATTAAAAACTGAGCCATGGTAAAAATATTTACAAGAAAAAAAAAAAAAGTGGATAAGCAATATTGTAAGCCTTCATAACAAAACCTTCTTAAACTGCATTGTTTATTTGAAATTGGTGAAAGAGAATTAAGAGTTAAGATCTATTACACGAAAAAGCTAATGTCAGAAGTACTTTGAAGTACCATCTTTCAGTAGAAAATAAAATAATCTTTTTATACATAAAGATCCACAGCATTCCAAATACATTTATATGCACATTTTTCTTTGATTCACCATGGCAACCAGTTAACTAAAAGAGAGATAGTTCAGTGTGAATGGAAATAAATGAGTACAAAAGGCCATCTCCTGTTCAGCTTCTCTATTCTTATTTCTTTATATTGAATTGGGTAGGTGGATTCTCCTGCAAGTCTGAATCTAGCCATTTTTAAGACAATGTTCATCTGTCTCATATAGTGGATGTACAGAGATATATAACCTGAAACTCATGCCCAAAAGATTTAATTTTAGTTTTATTTTTATTTTTTTGTCTTAATAAATTCTGCAGATTGGCATGCTCCTCTATTAAGCTTTTGTTTGACTGAAATGTGTAGCTTGTTCATCCTGACTTTGGGATTAAATATTTTGGGTCTGAGATTGATGGTTTATTTATATTTGATATGGGACATGTCTTGCATTCTATGATATAGAGGGATGTGTATCACATAGTAAATCTCTATAGATTACCATTCAAGGGAAAAAAGTTTCTAGTTAGGAACGAAAAAGTTACTAGTACATTTAGGGCTAGATTACAAGTGCGGCGTAGTTTTGTGCTAGCGCAATCGCGATTTCATGAGCCATTTTCCTTCCGCTGATATTACAAGTTGGGAGAAATCGTGATTGCGCTAATAGAATGAAAAAGGAAAAGGCTTTCATTCTATTGGCTGATTTGAATTTGAAGATTCAAATCAGCCAATTGGAATGCAAGGGTACCCCTATATAAAAGGGGTTCCTTGCATTCACTATTCAGTGTGTGGCCAGAGACCACATAAAGATGTTAAAGGTCTAAAGAGGACCACCAACATCGCCATCACCGCTGACCTTGCCATCAACGCCAAAGTTAGAAGATGGAGCTCTGTCAGGATGAAGGCGGAAGAAGATGGACACGCAATAAAGATGGAGGAAGATGAAGCGCCTGCGCCGCCCATCATAATCGGTGAGTACCAACTTTGGGGTTAGTCTTAGTTTTTTTGTTTCTAGCAAAAAAGCGGAATGCCCTTTTATGGGCAATGCCCATTCAAATGCCCTTTTCAGGGCAATGGGTAGTTTAGGATTTTTTTTTATGTTGGGGGGTTGTAATGTTAGGGGATTAGTGTTTTTTTAAACAAAAGAGCTGATTGCTATAGGGCAATGTTTTAAGGGGTATTAGAATAGGATAAAAAAAATTGTGTAATGGTAGGTTTCTTTTATTTTTTGTAAGGGTAGGATTTTTATTTTTTGAAATGGTAGGGTTTTTACTTCTGGTAATGTTAGTTTTTTTTAACAGGTAAGATTAGGTTTTTATTTAATTTTACAGGCAAGTTTTTATTTTATTTTAATGTAGTTAGGATTATTTTTTTAGTAAATGTAGGTGTATTTTAATTTGGGTTAAGTTAGGGGGTGTTAGGTTATGGGGTTTAGATATTAGTTTATAACTTTGCGATGTGGGGGATGGTAGTTTAGCATTGTGTTGTGGAGGGATGGCGGTTTAGGGGTTATTAGTTTATTTAGCTACTTTACGTTGTGGGGGGGTCGTGGTTTAGAGGTTAATACTTTTATTTAGTGTTTGTGGTTTGGGGGGATGATGGATTATGGATTATTTGGCTAAGGATTTATGGTAGGGTGTTTTTTTCTCTATCGATTTCTATGGGGGAACACATGCACGCGCATGCGAAAACTCCACTTAGGATTTTTGTGCTTTTCAGTTTACCACTAGAGCAAAATACGTTTTTTTCAACTTGTAATACCAGCAGAACCAGAGAGGCGCAAAAATTCTAGCGACAAAATGGAATTTACTGCAACACTTGTAATCTAGCCCTCAATCTTAAATATAGAAAAAATATTCTTTCTTACTAGACCAATGCATATTTCCTACTTAAAGGGACAGTCTACTCCAGAATAGTTATTGTTTATAAAGATAGATAATCCCTTTATTACCCATTCCCCAGTTTTGCATAACCAACACAGTTATATTAATATACTTTTTACCTCTGTGATGACATTGTATCTAAGCCTCTGCAAACTGTCCCCTTATTTCAGTTCTTATGACAGACTTGCATTTTAGCCAATCATTGCTCACTTTTAGGTAAATCCTAACAATGTTATCTATATAGCACACGTGGACTAGCACTGTGTAGCTGTTAAAAATTGTCCAAATGCACTGAGGCAGCCTTCAAGGGCTTTAGAAATTAGCATATGAGTCTACCTAGGTTTAGCTTTCAACAAAGGATACCAAGAGAACAAAACAAATGTGATGATAAAAGAACATTGTAAAATTGTTTAAAATTGCATGCCCTATCTGAATCATGAAAGTTTAATTTTAACTAGACTGTCCCTTTAACCGGGAAATTCACAGTCCTCTATACAAGGTAGCCCTCAGTTTACGCTGGGGTTAGGTTCCAGAAGGAATGGTTGTAAATCGAAACCATTGTAAATTGAAACCCAGTAATGTAAGTCAATGGGAAGTGAGGGAGATAGGTTCCAGGCCCCTCTCAAAATTGTCATAAGTAACACCTAATACATTATTTTTAAAGCTTTGAAATGAAGACTTTAAATGCTAAACAGCATTATAAACGTAATAAAATAATCACACAACACAGAATATATAATTAACCCTTTGAGTGCTAATGATGGCTCTGAGCCGTCTCAGAGTTTCCCACTTTGGTGCTCACGACTCAGAGCTGTCACTAGCATTCTCCCACCTTGAGGGAGATCTGGGGGCTTCCACCTGCTCCTACCCCGGCGATCGTGCCTGTAGAGTGACAGGCATCGCCGGGGCTTCCTGTTTTGCGTGGTGACGTCACGTGCAACTTTATTTATACTTAACAATATTAAGTAGAGGAGCAGGGGTCATGCTGCTTAGAAGCCTGTATCTCAGGCATCTAAGCAGCTACAGACCCCCAAGACCCAATCGCCTAACATTTCCAACAGTGTGAGTCTGAAAAAAAAGTTAAAAAAAATATTGTTCAAAAAATAAAAAAAAATAAAAAAAAACATTAAAAAATCTTAGCACCCAGGTGGGAAAGTGCTTAGCAATCAAAGGGTTAAACTAAGTTAAATGAACAAAAACATTTGCTAAACAGCATTATAAACCTGATAAAATAATCACATAACACAGACTTCACTTGCATTTTTCTGCAAACAATTCTTTCTATGCATTCCAATATGGACTGATTTATAGACAGGAAGATCTTGTTCCTTTGAAATCTGCTCGATAGCTCAGGTCTGGTTAAACTGATTAATTTCAGCTTGCTTGGCTTTGCTGCAACACAAGTGGACAGCTCCACCTACTGGCTATTTAATAAATGCACTGCTTCTCAATGCTTTTCAATAGCAGTCACATGACTGGAAAAAAAGATTGTTATTCTGAAACGGTGTAAATTGAACCGTTGTAAAACGAGGGCCACCTGTATATTACTAATGTCACAGCATCTGAACAGGAGTTTGAATTTAAGGCTGAATTCAGAAAACCTAAAAATTATTTACTTGTCCCTTACAATTTGACACACTTATATCCTATATAATTTTAGTGTCTGAATATCTGGGTCATCCTCCTAAAGTTATACTGTTATTCTGCATCTAGCAAATAAAAAAATGATTAATTGTGTTTCCTGTACTGGTGTATTTATAGACTGTAAGCTATGTAGACTAATTTAAATAGCCTTTTTTATTTCAAGGTACAATTATTCACACCTGCTAACTATATGCCTTCTATAACTGAAGCTGCAGAATATTGGTTAGTAGGCCTAGAAAGAAATCCCTTGGCAGGTGTATAATTTATCTGTATGGGACATGATGACATATGTAAATCTTATTTTTTTATTTTTGTTTCTATCTTTCACATAGCAGACCCATTACAGCATTACATTATGCTACCATTTCATTTTCAGTCCAGGAGACAATATTTTTATTATGGTTTATAAGTTAAATGATCAATGTTTTATTTCACTCCAGCACAAAACAGAAGGCCGAGTAGAGGAAGTTTTTGACTGGGTGCAAAACTATCATTAGTGCAGCAGGTGCAGTGGCACTAGAGCCCAAGTGCTGGTGTGGGGGGGGGGGGGGGCATAGCAGCCAATCTATACATAGTTATGTGCAGAATGTGCACAATCCTAATGCAGAGGAGCATTTTATTAGTGCAGGTCTATTTATCTCTCTGTCAATCCTCAATATCATTATACAGAGCAGCATGCATATTGTTTCTATTGCTTACTACTTTTACCTTCCGGGGCCCTAAACATTTTTTGCACTAGGGCCCTCTGTTAAGTACCTACTGTTTCTGCATGCACTTATGGTTGCACAAGCCTCTCCTCTAGTAACATATCTATTGCTTTTTTAAAGGGTATTAAAACTGAAAAAAGAACATTCTCTCTAATATGTTAGAATTGTATTATTGCACTGTTGTTTACATATAACTATACATATTTAAAGTCCGCTCTAGAGCAGCAAAGAACTGCTGGGACCTAGCTGAACATTGTCAATCACCCAATAACAAGAGGCATTTCTGTTTAGGCACCAATCCCTAGCTAACTCCCAGTAGTGAAATACTGTTCCTGAGCCTACCTAGGTATGATTTTCAACAAAGTACAAATGCCAATAGAACAAAGTAAATTTGCTACCAGAATAAAATTGCAAAGTCTCTTAACATTATTTCAGTTCTTTTTACAAATTTATATTTGAGCCAATTAGTGCTGGTTCTTGCATAACTCTATGAGAGTGTCAGTATATACAATAAGACAAATTCTAACATATATATATATAGCTGCAAATAACTTAATACACACCAAAGGGGTTTACTTAAAATAATAAGCCTGACGTAGAGATATAAAATACATAAGACCTTTATCTAGCAAGTAAAATTATTTAACATTTGTGACTAGTTAAAACTACACAGGACTATGGATATAGCTTAAAACACCAAATATGTTCTTTGTATTACCAACTACAATTTAACTGTAGCAACAAAATACCTTTGATTTAAATATAAAAGTATGAAACAACCTTTTATAGGTTACCAGTTACACCAAATTGAAGTTCAGCTTTTTCAAATAAGTCCAGTTTGCTTCATAAATTAAGAGAGGTATTTTTGCAATATGGATGAAAGTTAGGCCCAGATTTGCTTTATAGAGACTGGATTCAAAGGCAACAGTTTGTCAGTCAAAACTCAGCAGCAAAAACAGAATTTATGCTTACCTGATAAATTACTTTCTCCAACGGTGTGTCCGGTCCACGGCGTCATCCTTACTTGTGGGAATATCTCTTCCCCAACAGGAAATGGCAAAGAGTCCCAGCAAAGCTGGCCATATAGTCCCTCCTAGGCTCCGCCCACCCCAGTCATTCGACCGACGGACAGGAGGAAAAATATAGGAGAAACCATATGGTACCGTGGTGACTGTAGTTAGAGAAAATAATTCATCAGACCTGATTAAAAAACCAGGGCGGGCCGTGGACCGGACATACCGTTGGAGAAAGTAATTTATCAGGTAAGCATAAATTCTGTTTTCTCCAACATTGGTGTGTCCGGTCCACGGCGTCATCCTTACTTGTGGGAACCAATACCAAAGCTTTAGGACACGGATGAAGGGAGGGAGCAAATCAGGTTACCTAAACGGAAGGCACCACGGTTTGCAAAACCTTTCTCCCAAAAATAGCCTCCGAAGAAGCAAAAGTATCAAATTTGTAAAATTTGGCAAAAGTGTGCAGTGAAGACCAAGTCACTGCCTTACATATCTGATCAACAGAAGCCTCGTTCTTGAAGGCCCATGTGGAATCCACAGCCCTAGTGGAGTGAGCTGTGATTCTTTCAGGAGGCTGCAGTCCGGCAGTCTAGTAAGCCAATCGGATGATGCTTTTAAGCCAAAAGGAAAGAGAGGTAGAAGTCGCTTTTTGACCTCTCCTTTTACCAGAATAAACGACAAACAGAGAAGATGTTTGTCTGAAATCTTTTGTAGCTTCTAAGTAGAACTTTAGAGCACGGACTACATCTAAGTTGTGTAGCAAACGTTCCTTCTTTGAAACTGGTTTCGGACACAAAGAAGGTACAACTATCTCCTGGTTAATATTCTTGTTGGAAACAACCTTTGGAAGAAAACCAGGCTTAGTACGCAAAACAACCTTATCTGCATGGAACACCAGATAGGGCGGAGAACACTGCAGAGCAGATAACTCTGAAACTCTTCTAGCAGAAGAAATAGCAACCAAAAACAAAACTTTCCAAGATAGTAACTTAATATCTATGGAATGTAAAGGTTCAAACGGAACCCCTTGAAGAACTGAAAGAACTAGATTTAGACTCCAGGGAGGAGTCAAAGGTCTGTAAACAGGCTTGATCCTGACCAGAGCCTGAACAAATGCTTGAACATCTGGCACAGCTGCCAGTCGTTTGTGTAGTAAGACAGATAAAGCAGAAATCTGTCCCTTTAGAGAACTCGCAGATAATCCTTTATCCAAACCTTCCTGCAGAAAGGAAAGAATCTTAGGAATTTTTATCTTATTCCATGGGAATCCCTTGGATTCACACCAACAGATATATCTTTTCCATATTTTATGGTAAATCTTTCTAGTTACCGGTTTTCTGGCCTGAACCAGAGTATCTATCACAGAATCTGAAAACCCACACTTTGATAGAATCAAGCGTTCAATCTCCAAGCCGTCAGCTGGAGGGAGACCAGATTTGGATGTTCGAATGGACCCTGAACAAGAAGGTCCTGTCTCAAAGGTAGCTTCCATGGTGGAACCGATGACATATTCACCAGGTCTGCATACCAAGTCCTGCGTGGCCACGCAGGAGCTATCAAGATCACCGAGGCCCTCTCCTGTTTGATCCTGGCTACCAGCCTGGGAATGAGAGGAAACGGTGGGAACACATAAGCTAGGTTGAAAGTCCAAGGTGCTACTAGTGCATCCACTAGAGTCGCCTTGGGATCCCTGGATCTGGACCCGTAACAAGGAACCTTGAAGTTCTGACGAGACGCCATCAGATCCATGTCTGGAATGCCCCATAATTGAGTCAACTGGGCAAAAATCTCCGGGTGGAGTTCCCACTCCCCCAGATGGAAAGTCTGACGACTCAGATAATCCGCTTCCCAGTTTTCCACACCTGGGATGTGGATCACAGATAGATGGCAGGATTGATCCTCCGCCCATTGTATTATTTTGGTCACTTCTTTCATCGCTAGGGAACTCCTTGTTCCCCCCTGATGATTGATATACGCAACAGTCGTCATGTTGTCTGATTGGAATCTTATGAATCTGGCCTTTGCAAGCTGAGGCCAAGCCCTGAGAGCATTGAATATCGCTCTTAGTTCCAGAATGTTTATCGGGAGAAGAGACTCTTCCCAAGACCATAGTCCCTGAGTTTTCAGGGATTCCCAGACCGCGCCCCAGCCCACTAGACTGGCGTCGGTCATGACAATGACCCACTCTGGTCTGCGGAAGCTCATTCCCTGGGATAGATGGTCCAGGGTCAGCCACCAATGGAGTGACTCTCTGGTCTTCTGATCTACTTGAATCACTGGAGACAAGTCTGTATAGTCCCCATTCCACTGTTTGAGCATGCACAGTTGTAATGGTCTTAGATGAATTCGTGCAAAAGGAACTATGTCCATTGCTGCAACCATCAACCCTACCACTTCCATGCACTGAGCTATGGAAGGACGTGGAACAGAGTGAAGAACTTGACAAGCGCTTAGAAGTTTTGACTTTCTTACATCTGTCAGAAAAATCCTCATTTCTAAGGAATCTATTATTGTTCCCAAGAAGGGAACTCTTGTTGACGGAGACAGAGAACTCTTTTCTATGTTCACCTTCCATCCGTGAGATCTGAGAAAGGCCAGAACGATGTCTGTATGAGCCTTTGCTTTTGAAAGGGACGACGCTTGTATTAGAATGTCGTCCAAGTACGGTACTACTGCAATGCCCCTTGATCTTAGAACCGCTAGAAGGGACCCGAGTACCTTTGTGAAAATCCTTGGAGCAGTGGCTAACCCGAATGGGAGGGCCACAAACTGGTAATGTTTGTCCAGAAAGGCGAACCTTAGGAACTGATGATCCACCGTAGTCATAAATTGACCTTCCTGGATAGTGGGTAGAATCGTTCGAATGGTTTCCATTTTGAACGATGGTACCCTGAGAAATTTGTTTAGGATCTTTAAATCCAGAATTGGTCTGAAGGTTCCCTCTTTTTTGGGAACTACGAACAGATTTGAGTAAAATCCCATTCCTTGTTCCGTCATTGGAACAGGGTGTATCACTCCCATCTTTAACAGGTCTTCTACACAATGTAAGAACGCCTGTCTCTTTATTTGGTTTAAGGATAAGTGAGACATGTGGAACCTTCCCCTTGGGGGTAGTTCCTTGAATTCCAGAAGATAGCCCTGAGAAACTATTTCTAGTGCCCAGGGATCCTGAACATCTCTTGCCCAAGCCTGAGCAAAGAGAGAGAGTCTGCCCCCTACTAGATCCGGTCCCAGATCGGGGGCTACTCCTTCATGCTGTTTTGTTAGCAGCAGCAGGCTTCTTGGCCTGCTTACCCTTGTTCCAGCCTTGCATAGGTTTCCAGGCTGGTTTGGGCTGTGAGGCATTACCCTCTTGCTTAGAGGATGCAGAATTAGAGGCCGGTCCGTTCCTGAAATTGCGAAAGGAACGAAAATTAGACTTATTCTTGGCCTTGAAAGGCCTGTCTTGTGGAAGGGCGTGGCCCTTTCCCCCAGTAATGTCTGAGATAATCTCTTTCAATTCTGGCCCAAAGAGAGTTTTACCTTTGAAAGGGATGTTAAGCAATTTTGTCTTGGATGATACATCCGCTGACCAAGACTTTAGCCAAAGCGCTCTGCGCGCCACAATTGCAAACCCTGAATTTTTCGCCGCTAATCTAGCTAATTGCAAAGCGGCATCTAAAATAAAAGAGTTAGCCAACTTAAGTGCGTGAACTCTGTCCATAACCTCCTCATACGGAGTCTCTCTACTGAGCGACTTTTCTAGTTCCTCGAACCAGAACCACGCTGCTGTAGTGACAGGAACAATGCACGAAATGGGTTGTAGAAGGTAACCCTGCTGTACAAAAATCTTTTTAAGCAAACCTTCCAATTTTTTATCCATAGGATCTTTGAAAGCACAACTATCCTCGATAGGGATAGTAGTGCGCTTGTTTACAGTAGAAACTGCCCCCTCGACCTTAGGGACTGTCTGCCATAAGTCCTTTTTGGGGTCGACCATAGGAAATAATTTCTTAAAAATAGGTGGGGGAACAAAAGGTATGCCGGGCTTCTCCCACTCCTTATTTACTATGTCCGCCATCCGCTTGGGTATAGGAAAAGCGTTGGGGTGCACCGGAACCTCTAGAAACTTGTCCATCTTGCATAATTTCTCTGGGATGACCAAGTTGTCACAATCATCCAGAGTAGATAACACCTCCTTAAGCAGTGCGCGGAGATGTTCTAATTTAAATTTAAATGTCACAACATCAGGTTCAGCTTGTTGAGAAATTTTTCCTGAATCTGAAATTTCCCCATCTGACAGAACCTCCCTCATGGCCACTTCAGATTGGTGTAAGGGTATGACAGAACAATTATCATCAGCGCCCTCCTGCTCTTCAGTGTTTAAAACAGAGCAATCGCGCTTTCTCTGATATGCAGGCATTTTGGATAAAATATTTGCTATGGAGTTATCCATTACAGCCGTCAATTGTTGCATGGTAATAAGCATTGGCGCGCTAGATGTACTAGGGGCCTCCTGCGTGGGCAAAACTGGTGTAGACACAGTAGGGGATGATGTAGTATCATGTCTACTCCCCTCATCTGAGGAATCATCTTGGGCAATTTCATTATCTGTGGCAGTACTGTCCTTACTTTGTTTGGATGCTATGGCACAATTATCACACAATTTTGAGTGGGGAGACACATTGGCTTTCACACATATAGAACATAGCTTATCCGAAGGCACAGACATGTTAAACAGACTTAAACTTGTCAATAAAGCACAAAAAACTTTTTAAAACAAAACCGTTACTGTCTCTTTAAATTTTAAACAGAGCACACTTTATTACTGAATATGTGAAAAAGTATGAAGGAATTGTTCAAAATTTACCAAAATTTCACCACAGTGTCTTAAAGCCTTAATAGTATTGCATACCAATTTTCAGAGCTTTAACCCTTAAAATAACGGAACCGGAGCCGTTTACAAATTTAACCCCTATACAGTCCCAGCTACAGCCTTTGCTGTGACTTTACCAAGCCCAGAGGGGAATACGATACCAAATGACGCCTTCCAGACACTTTTCCAACAACTTTCTGGTCCTCACACATGCATCTGCATGTCTTGCTCTCAAAAACAACTGCGCAGTAATGGCGCGAAAATGAGGCTCAGCCTACAACTGGGAAGGCCCTCCCTGACTGGAAAAGGTGTCTAACACAGTGCCTGCCGTTAAAAAACGTTCCCCAAGTTTATAAGTGTGAATTATCAGCATAAACATGAATAAAATGTCCAAATAAAGCAATCGATTTAGCCCATAAAAGTGTCTACCAGTTTTATAGCCCATATTAAGCCTGTTATTCTGTTTGAAACTAAGAAAAATGGCTTACCGGTCCCCATGAGGGGAAATGACAGCCTTCCAGCATTACACAATCGATTTAGCCCATAAAAGTGTCTACCAGTTTTATAGCCCATATTAAGCCTGTTATTCTGTTTGAAACTAAGAAAAATGGCTTACCGGTCCCCATGAGGGGAAATGACAGCCTTCCAGCATTACACAGTCTTGTTAGAAATATGGCTAGTCATACCTTAAGCAGAAAAGTCTGCTAACTGTTTCCCCCAACTGAAGTTACTTCATCTCAACAGTCCTATGTGGAAACAGCAATCGATTTTAGTTACTGTCTGCTAAAATCATCTTCCTCTCACAAACAGAAATCTTCATCCTTTTCTGTTTCAGAGTAAATAGTACATACCAGCACTATTTTAAAATAACAAACTCTTGATAGTAGAATAAAAAACTACAACTAAACACCACATACTCTTAACCATCTCCGTGGAGATGTTGCCTGTGCAACGGCAAAGAGAATGACTGGGGTGGGCGGAGCCTAGGAGGGACTATATGGCCAGCTTTGCTGGGACTCTTTGCCATTTCCTGTTGGGGAAGAGATATTCCCACAAGTAAGGATGACGCCGTGGACCGGACACACCAATGTTGGAGAAAACACCTTTTTTCTCCTTGCATGAGGTTATATCACGTGCTATACCCCACCCCTTTTTATTGTAATCATTTGTGAACCTTTTTGGGATACGCCCCACGGTGCTTGTCTGTGATAGGTTACTGGGAATAGATGGCTATCCGACACCACAATTCCCCTTGGTTGCAATTCTCGCACAAACCACCAGATGGCAGCAGACAACCAGAAAAACAGTTTTGCTATCAAATATTGCTACAGTTTATACAGTTTACTATGTATCTTTGTATTGTATATTTAATATACTCATTATTTCCTGATATTAAGAAACCAGTCTGGTCACATATCTTCTAATATGACATCATGTATCTATAGAGACTAAACATGAGCATACTTCAATCCTATAATATTTTAGAAAATATACTATATATATATATATATAGATTTGCTATACATTCAGATACCAGGTCTAGGCATAACCTTAAATCTATACAATATATCTATCTGATGTATACTTCCATACAATTCTACTTATAATATTTTAAGAGATGTATTTAAAGTTATCTTTCCCAGTTATACAAATATTTAGTACATAATCATATGATATGACTTAGGTCACACCATGCAGGAAATCCTGTATCAGCATCTATTAGCTCCATCTCGAGCCCAATCTGTCCCTTAGATATCTGGAAGATAGAAAAACAAATATGTTATATATTTTAAAATTGGATTATTACAATTGGTATTTATCTATTATAAATCGGAATTGCATTTCCCAGATCCATATGTAGATATTTATACAGTTTGAGTATGAATCAAATCTTTGAGAATTATACAGTTCATAAAGATGAATCTCTAACTTCTCTTTTTAAAATCAAGATTTGCATTTTCAGTGTTTGGGGGTAGTTGTACTTACTGTAAGTAAGATTCAAGGAATGATTAGCATTCAAGTGTAATTTTTACTTTTCCTGTAGAGCTTTGTTTTCAAAGGTTTATTATAGACAGTGCGACTGTGATCTAAATAGAGGGGTCATTTATCTGATGACTTTTATTACATAGAGGAAATATCAGGAAATCAGCCATATAATGAAAATCTCTTTGAAATGAACTGCCTTCACTGATTGAACCAAATGTTTTCCCTTTGTTCTCAATTGTCCCAAGTTAGCAGTCAGGGGGGTAGGGGTCATAGTGAGACCAATTCAATTTATATCAGTTAGATATTAGCTCAATTGAATTATTAAATTATGTGACACATCTGTAGTTTATTTAATGTTACTTCATAGGCACTCTGACAAGAGTAAGCACAATGTTATCTATGTGACACACATGAACTATCACTGTCTAGCTGTGAAAACCTGATAAAATGCACTGAGATAAGAGGCGGCCTGTAGGTGCTTAGAAACATTCTGAAATTTAAAGGTTATAAAGTATTTTTTTTTTTTTTCATTCTCTTTTTATTGATTTTCAAAAAAGATAAATGACAACATAGGTACAAACAAATATCATAAGTAAATATCTGGGCAATATTACACTTTATCCTTGTATTAAACAAAGCAATATAAACTATATATCATTATTATGTTTTACTATTGTCTTCAATCATCATATAACTAGAGGTATGCTAATATTAAATCCATTCATGTCAACAAATTATATCTCCTCTATTTCTGACCGCATTTATAGGCCAAATTACACAAAACAATATAGACTGTGTGCTTTTGAAATATTTACTATTATCTTCATAGTATCATCCTATAGCTGTAAATATTTTAAAAATAAACCTATTCCAGATGATAATTGTGTCTCCTCTACTCCTGACAGTATTTCAAATAATATGTTTCTTGAACTTATATGTTGAGTTACCAAAGACTTAACCAACTACCTTCTATCAATCTGTAACTCATCTGTCTATCTTTCCCTTAACTTCCTCCTTTCTTATCATGGTATATCTTACAAAAGTCTGTGTATCAGTTCCAATGTAGTGTTGTATTAATGCTACAAAGTATAGATAAGAGGAGAGAGAGAGAGGAAGGACAAGAGGAGAGAGAGAGGAAGTACAAGAGGAGAGAGAGGGGAAGTACAAGAGGAGAGAGAGGGGAAATACTAGAGGAGAGAGAGAGGAAGTACAAGAGGAGAGAGAGGGGAAGTAAAAGAGGAGAGAGAGAGGAGGTACAAGAGGAGAGAGAGGGGAAGTACAAGAGGAGAGAGAGAGGAAGTACAAGAGGAGAGAGGGCAGAAGTACAAGAGGAGAGAGAGAGGAAGTACAAGAGGAGAGAGAGGGGAAGTACAAGAGGAGAGAGAGGGGAAGTACAAGAGGAGAGAGAGAGGAAGTACAAGAGGAGAGAGAAGGGAAGCACAATAGGAGAGAGAGGGGAAGTACTAGAGGAGAGAGAGAGGAAGTACAAGAGGAGAGAGAAGGGAAGTACAATAGGAGAGAGAGAGGAAGAACAAGAGGAGAGAGAGAGGAAGTACAAGAGGAGAGAGAGGGGAAGTACAAGAGGAGAGAGAATGAGGAAGTACAAGAGGAGAGAGAGAGGAAGTACAAGAGGAGAGAGAGAGGAAGTACAAGAGGAGAGAGAAGGGAAGTACAAGAGGAGACAGAGGGGAAGTACAAGAGGAGAGAGAAGGGAAGTACAAGAGGAGAGAGAGAGGAAGTACAAGAGGAGAGAGAGAGGAAGTACAAGAGGAGAGAGAAGGGAAGTACAAGAGGAGAGAGAGAGGACGTACAAGAGGAGAGAGAAGGGAAGTATAATAGGAGAGAGAGAGGAAGTACAAGAGGAGAGAGAGGGGAAGTACAAGAGGAGAGAGAGAGGAAGTACAAGAGGAGAGAGAAGGGAAGTACAATAGGAGCGAGAGAGGAAGTACAAGAGAAGAGAGAGAGGAAGCACAAGACGAGAGAGAGAGGAAGTACAAAAGGAGAGAGAGAGGAAGTACAAAAGGAGAGAGAGGGGAAGTACAAGAGGAGAGAGAGGGGAAGTACAAGAGGAGAGAGAAGGGAAGTACAATAGGAGAGAGAGAGGAAGTACAAGAGGAGAGAGAGGGGAAGTACAAGAGGAGAGAGAGAGGAAGTACAAGAGGAGAGAGAAGGGAAGTACAATAGGAGAGAGAGAGGAAGTACAAGAGGAGAGAGAGAGGAAGTACAAGAGGAGAGAGAGGGGAAGTACAAAAGGAGAGAGAGAGGAAGTACAAAAGGAGAGAGAGGAAGTACAAGAGGAGAGAGAGGGGAAGTACTAGAGGAGAGAGAGAAAGTGCAAGAGGAGAGAGAGAGGAAGTACAAGAGGAGAGAGAGAGGAAGTACAAGAGGAGAGAGAGGAAGTACAAGAGGAGAGAGAGGGGAAGTACAAGAGGAGAGAGAGGGGGAGTACAAGAGGAGAGAGAAGGGAAGTACAATAGGAGAGAGAGAGGAAGTACAAGAGGAGAGAGAGGGGAAATACAAGAGGAGAGAGAGAGGAAGTACAAGAGGAGAGAGAAGGGAAGTACAATAGGAGAGAGAGAGAGAGGAAGTACAAGAGGAGAGAGAGAGGAAGTACAAGAGGAGAGAGAGGGGAAGTACAAGAGGAGAGAGAGAGGAAGTACAAAAGGAGAGAGAGGAAGTACAAGAGGAGAGAGAGGGGAAGTACTAGAGGAGAGAGAGAGGAAGTACAAGAGGAGAGAGAGAGGAAGTACAAGATGAGAGAGAGGGGAAGTACAAGAGGAGAGAGAGGGGAAGTACTAGAGGAGAGAGAGAGGAAGTACAAGAGGAGAGAGAGGGGAAGTAAAAGAGGAGAGAGAGAGGAAGTACAAGAGGAGAGAGAGGGGAAGTACAAGAGGAGAGAGAGGGGAAGTACTAGAGGAGAGAGAGAGGAAGCACAAGAGAGAGAGAGAGGAAGTACAAGAGGAGAGAGAGAGGAAGTACAAGAGGAGAGAGAGAGGAAGTACAAGAGGAGAGAGAGGGGAAGTACAAGAGGAGAGAGAGGGGAAGTACAAGAGGAGAGAGAAGGGAAGTACAATAGGAAAGAGAGAGGAAGTACAAGAGGAGAGAGAGGGGAAGTACAAGAGGAGAGAGAGAGGAAGTACAAGAGGAGAGAGAAGGGAAGTACAATAGGAGAGAGAGAGGAAGTACAAGAGGAGAGAGAGAGGAAGTACAAGAGGAGAGAGAGGGGAAGTACAAGAGGAGAGAGAGAGGAAGTACAAAAGTAGAGAGAGGAAGTACAAGAGGAGAGAGAGGGGAAGTACTAGAGGAGAGAGAGAGGAAGTACAAGAGGAGAGAGAGAGGAAGTACAAGATGAGAGAGAGGGGAAGTACAAGAGGAGAGAGAGGGGAAGTACTAGAGGAGAGAGAGGAAGTACAAGAGGAGAGAGAGGGGAAGTAAAAGAGGAGAGAGAGAGGAAGTACAAGAGGAGAGAGAGGGGAAGTACAAGAGGAGAGAGAGGGGAAGTACTAGAGGAGAGAGAGGGGAAGTACAAGAGGAGAGAGAGGGGAAGTACAATAGGAGAGAGAGAGGAAGTACAAGAGGAGAGATAGGGGACATACAAAAGGAGAGAGAGGGGAAGTACAAGAGGAGAGAGAGGGGAAGTACAAGAGGAGAGAGACAGGAAGTACAAGAGGTGAGAGAGGGGAAGTACAAGAGGAGAGAGAGAGGAAGTACAAGAGGAGAGAGGGCAGAAGTACAAGAGGAGAGAGAGAGAGGAAGTACAAGAGGAGAGAGAGGGGAAGTACAAGAGGAGAGAGACAGGAAGTACAAGAGGTGAGAGAGGGGAAGTACAAGAGGAGAGAGAGAGGAAGTACAAGAGGAGAGAGGGCAGAAGTACAAGAGGAGAGAGAGAGAGGAAGTACAAGAGAAGAGAGAAGGGAAGTACAAGAGGAGAGAGAAGTGAAGTACAAGAGGAGAGAGAGAGGAAGTACAAGAGGAGAGAGAGAGAGGAAGAACAAGAGGAGAGAGAGAGGAAGTACAAGAGGAGAGAGAGGGGAAGTACAAGAGGAGAGAGAGGGGAAGTACTAGAGGAGAGAGAGAGGAAGTACAAGAGGAGAGAGAGGGGAAGTAAAAGAGGAGAGAGAGAGGAGGTACAAGAGGAGAGAGAGGGGAAGTACAAGAGGAGAGAGAGGGGAAGTACAAGAGGAGAGAGAGGGGAAGTACAAGAGGAGAGAGAGAGGAAGTACAAGAGGAGAGAGAGGGGAAGTACAAAAGGAGAGAGAGAGGAAGTACAAGAGGAGAGAGAGAGGACGTACAAGAGGAGAGAGAGGGGAAATACAAGAGGAGAGAGAGGGGAAGTACAAGAGGAGAGAGAGGAAGTACAAGAGGAGAGAGAGGGGAAGTACAATAGGAGAGAGAGAGGAAGTACAAGAGGAGAGATAGGGGACATACAAAAGGAGAGAGAGGGGAAGTACAAGAGGAGAGAGAGGGGAAGTACAAGAGGAGAGAGACAGGAAGTACAAGAGGTGAGAGAGGGGAAGTACAAGAGGAGAGAGAGAGGAAGTACAAGAGGAGAGAGGGCAGAAGTACAAGAGGAGAGAGAGAGAGGAAGTACAAGAGGAGAGAGAGGGGAAGTACAAGAGGAGAGAGGGCAGAAGTACAAGAGGAGAGAGAGGAAGTACAAGAGGAGAGAGGGGAAGTACAAGAGGAGAGAGAGGGGAAGTACAAGAGGAGAGAGAGGAAGTACAAGAGGAGAGAGAAGGGAAGTACAATAGGAGAGAGAGAGGAAGTACAAGAGGAGACAGAGGGGAAGTACAAGAGGAGAGAGAAAGGAGGTACAAGAGGAGAGAGAGAGGAAGTACAAGAGAAGAGAGAAGGGAAGTACAAGAGGAGAGAGAAGTGAAGTACAAGAGGAGAGAGAGAGGAAGTACAAGAGGAGAGAGAGAGAGGAAGGACAAGAGGAGAGAGAGAGGAAGTACAAGAGGAGAGAGAGGGGAAGTACAAGAGGAGAGAGAGGGGAAATACTAGAGGAGAGAGAGAGGAAGTACAAGAGGAGAGAGAGGGGAAGTAAAAGAGGAGAGAGAGAGGAGGTACAAGAGGAGAGAGAGGGGAAGTACAAGAGGAGAGAGAGGGGAAGTACAAGAGGAGAGAGAGGGGAAGTACAAGAGGAGAGAGAGAGGAAGTACAAGAGGAGAGAGAGGGGAAGTACAAAAGGAGAGAGAGAGGAAGTACAAGAGGAGAGAGAGAGGAAGTACAAGAGGAGAGAGAGGGGAAATACAAGAGGAGAGAGAGGGGAAGTACAAGAGGAGAGAGAGGAAGTACAAGAAGAGAGAGAGGGGAAGTACTAGAGGAGAGAGAGAGGGGAAGTACAAGAGGAGAGAGAGGGGAAGTACTAGAGGAGAGAGAGAGGAAGTACAAGAGGAGAGAGAGGGGAAGTAAAAGAGGAGAGAGAGAGGAAGTACAAGAGGAGAGAGAGGGGAAGTACAAGAGGAGAGAGAGGGGAAGTACTAGAGGAGAGAGAGGGGAAGTACAAGAGGAGAGAGAGAGGAAGTACAAGAGGAGAGATAGGGGAAATACAAGAGGAGAGAGAGGGGAAGTACAAGAGGAGAGAGAGGGGAAGTACAAGAGGAGAGAGACAGGAAGTACAAGAGGAGAGAGAGGGGAAGTACAAGAGGAGAGAGACAGGAAGTACAAGAGGAGAGAGAGGGGAAGTACAAGAGGAGAGAGAGAGGAAGTACAAGAGGAGAGAGGGCAGAAGTACAAGAGGAGAGAGAGAGAGGAAGTACAAGAGGAGAGAGAGGGGAAGTACAAGAGGAGAGAGAGGGGAAAGTGTTAGCACACTTTAGCACACTTCCTCAAGTAATTTTTGCTATTCTCCAATCATCTGGAACAGCTATTTTATCATGAGCAAACACAAAACTAGGATTATGCTATTTTTTTCTCTATAAAATCAATTTAAGGAAATCAGTAAATAGATTTTTTTTTCAGTTTTAGCACAAAATATTGGTTACTCATTCTGTATGGGCTCTTTAATATCAAATCCACAACACCTAAATGTTTAACACTGTTTATATCAGTTACCACTTAAAGGGACATAATACTCATATACTAAATCAGTTGAAACGGATGCAGTATAACTGTAAAAAGCTGACAGGAAAATATCACCTAAGCGTCTCTATGTAAAAAAAAGAATATATTTTACCTCACAACTTCCTCAGCTCAGTAAGTTCTGTGTAAAAAGTTATACTTCAGCTGCTGCTTAGCTGCAGGTAAAAAAAATAAAAAATGAAGAAATGAAGAGCAGCCAATCAGCATCAGCAGTGCTGAGGTCATGAACTCTTTTACTGTGATCTCATGAGATTTGACTTAACTCTCATGAGATTTCATTGTAAACTTCCTTACACTGAATAGGGAAATAAGATGATTGTGCATGTAAGCTTGCTCCTTCTGCTGTCCCGGGACAGACATACTGATTTGCTGCTTAGAAGTCCTTTACAATGGGATGTGGCTATCTTTCTTTTTTACATAGAGATGTTCAGGTGATATTTTCTAGTCAGCTTTTTACAGCTATGCTGCATCATTTTCAAGTGTTTAAACATTTGGGTATTATGGCCCTTTAAGACAAGATCACATAGAATGTGCATAATGTGAATGGTATCCCCCAATAAATATTAGCTCTATTTTTACAACTGTAACACAATTACATGGTTTTATGCTAGATGCACTATTTACCTGTCAGTGATGATCAATCCCATCTTCCTCTAGGTATACAAATTGGGACCAGGCACTATTTGCAACCAAATCTCGCACCTCAACTACTGTTAGATGGCAACACCTACTCAACCACTAAAATAGTGAACTGAGGCTCCGATGATCGAAAGTGCTATGAGGCGGCAAAATATTCCGAAGGATCCGCCGCTATGTCAAGCGAGCCTGTTGAAATATTCCAAGCTCTGAGAGGTGTTTAATATACATGTCATTGGTCAGCGATGCTGGGTGTTGTCTCTAGCCATTATGGCTATGTATAGTAAAGGATCCTTTAAAATAGAACTGCCGTGCCTAACTATTAAAGAAAATTACAATAGCCCTTAAAAGTACCTTTTGTAGGGCATTGCCCTAAAGATATTTCACCTTTTTTACAAATAAAAACAATTGCAACCCCCCCTTTACAATACAAGTAACTCCCCCACCCCCCAAATAAATAACAAAATCTACCTAAAAAAAACTATCCTAGAAAATAAAAGTTAAAATAAAAAAGCATTTTTTTAACATTAAAAACCCACCCCAAAAAAGCCCTAACCCCAAAAGTTGTACTCACCGTTCGAAAATCTGGCTCCTCTTTATCCGAAGTAGAGCCCACTTCATCCCAGCTCCTGGCACTGGGGCCCATCTTTTGCTGCAACATTGGGATCCTCTTAATCCTGGCTAATTATCCTTTTCTATTAGATGATAAGAATTTAAAATGAAAAACTATCTTGCTTGATTTAAAATCATCCAATCATTAAGAAGTGGTACCCCTATATATAGGTGTTCCGTGCTTTCGGAAATTCAGTGTACGGCGGCGACCACATGAAGAGCAGGTCTCGTGGAAGAGAGACAAAAAAAGAAGATGTAGAGCAGAGGTGGCAGAAGAAGCTGCCAAAATCTGCCTCAGTGAAGATGGCCCCCCAGAGAAAGGAGCCGGGATGAAGATGGCCCAACTTCGGATCAAGAGGAGCTGGTTTTTCTAACTACAAATACAACTTTTGGGGTTAGTTAGGACTTTTTTGGGGTTGTTTAATTGTTTTTATTTGTAAAAGAGCTAAAATATATTTAGGGTAATGCCCTACAAAAGGCCCTTTTAAGGGCTATTGCCATTGTAATTTATTTTAGTCTTAGGGTTTTTTTGTTTTGGATGGGTTTTTTATTTTATGGGGTATGTAGATTAGTGTTAGGTATAATATTGGGGTTTTAATTTAGATACTGTAGTTTATTATTTTTTAGAGAAAATAACTCATTGTGTAGTTCATTAACACATCTAGACAGGCCAGAAAGCTTGTTTTTCTCACAGAAAACCTCTGGAATACATTGTTTCCAAATGCAGCAAAGGATTCTGGGTAATACATGCAAATTACGTTCACAATGACACACCTTTTTACTTCAAGTGTGCTTTTCAGCAGATTCCCTTAAAGCCAAAGCATCGCTGTTCACACAGCTTATAAGCTTAGCTAGGGTTAGTGCAGTGATTCATAACCATCCCAGGACAGACTGTTTCATAGTTATTGCTACTCATCAGCTTGGAGAAGGTTTGAATCACTGCTACGTGAAGTTGATTCCGGGCAAAATACAACAATATTTAAAATTAGGGGGAGGAAAAAGGTGAGTTTAAAATCCTCCACTACGAACAAAATATAGAGAAAATAATTCGTGTAGTTCATTAACAAATCTAGACAGGCCAGAAAGCTTGTTTTTCCCACAGAAAACCTCTGGAATAAATGTTTTCCAATGCAGCAATGGATTCTGGGTAAGATAGGCAAATTAAGTTCACAATGACACACCTTTTTACTTCAAGTCTGCTTTTCAGCAGATTCTCTTAACGCCAAAGCATTGCTGTTCACACAGCTTATAAGCTTTGCTAGGGTTAGTGCAGTGATTCATAAAGCCCGTGACACACTGCAAGCGATGCGGCGCGAGGCAAAGCAGCTGCTTTGCTCCGCGTCGCATCGCTTCTCAAGTTCAAATATTTCATCTCTGAGCTCTTAACTACGCGACCTGATGCAGCAGAGTGCTCAGAAATGAAAAGGCAAGACACACTGAGCACGCACAGCTGCATCTACACGCTGCGCGTTGCTCTGCTTGCAGTGTGTCACAGCCTTAACCATCCCAGGACAGACTGTTTCGTAGTTATTGCTAATCATCAGCTGGGAGAAGGTTTGAATCACTGCTGGGTGAAGTTGATTCCGGGGCAAAATACAACAACATTTAAAATTAGGGGGAGGTAAAAGGTGAGTTTAAAATCCTCCACTACGAACAAAATATAGAGAAAATAACTCATTGTGTAGTTTATTAACAAATCTAGACAGGCCAGAAAGCTTGTTTTTCCCACAGAAAACCTTTGGAATACATTGTTTCCAATGCAGCAAAGGATTCTGGGTAAGATATGCAAATTAAGTTCACAATGACACACCTTTTTACTTCAAGTCTGCTTTTCAGCAGATTCCCTTAATGCTAAAGCATTGTAAAAAGGTGTGTCATTGTGAACTTAATTTGCATATCTTACTCAGAATCCTTTGCTGCATTGCAAAAAATGTATTCCAGGGGTTTTCTGTTGGAAAAACAAGCTTTCTGGCCTGTCTAGATTTGTTAATGAACTAAACAATGAGTTATTTTCTCTATATTTTGTGCGTAGTGGAGAATTTTAAACTCACCTTTTACCTCCCCCTAATTTTAAATGTTGTTATTATTTTGTATAACTTAGATTTTTTTATTTTATAGTAATTTACATTTTTTTAATGTAACTAATAGGGTTTAGTTTAGAGGGGGGTAAGTGTTAGTGCAGTTCTAGTTTGCGTTGGGAGGTGGCAGTTGTACGCTTTAATTAGGTAACCACCTTTCATACCTGTATGGGGGTTGATTAGGTGATTATTGATGTTAAGCATTTAGTAGGCTTGAATCTCCTAACAACCCCGATTCATGTATGGGTGTTGATTAGGTGATCATTGATGTTAAGCATGCAGTAGGACTAATCTCCTAACCACCCCCCATACCTGTATTGGGGTTGATAAGGTGATTATTGATGTTAAGCATGCAGTAGACCTTAATCTCCTAACCATCCCCCATATGTGTATGGGGGTTGATTAGTTGATTAAGTTAGGGCAGTTTATGGGTTAATAGTACATCTACATTAGTGCATTATTGAGGTTTAGCATTTAATAGGCATCAATCTCCCAACCACTCCCCATACATGTATGGGTGTTGATTAGGTGATTATTGATGTTAAGCATGCTGTAGGCATGCTGTATGGGGGCTGATTAGGTGATTATGTTAGGGCATCTTTGGTGTTAATAATGCATCTACAATATTTAAAATATGATGCATTCTTTTGTATGATGATATTCTTTTAACTAAATATATAGTTTAAAATGTATATTTGTTACAAAAGGCATTTGTATTAAAATTGTATAATTACATAACAGGCATGCAGTTATGTAATACTATAATTATAACACAACAGTCATAAAATAAATATCTATTTCAAAATATATTTATATTAAAATAATAAACATATCAAGCAAGAATATCTACATTTTAATTTATATACAATACTTAAACTCATATGCATTACATGACCATGTACATGCATGCATGCAGTTAAGTAGAACTATCATTTTAATTATACTGTCTTTAATATCAAATAATAAACACAACCTTTTTAAAATTGAATATTTATGTGTAGGGCCATAGCTTCTACAATTAGTTTTAGGTTATGATAATTTAGGTGTCAATTTTTAAATGATATGTATAGTCATGTACAATGCAAATAAGTATTGTATATATCTATAGAATACAAGGAATTTAATTATGCTTTCTATTATTTTAAACATAAACATATATTTTCAAATATATATATATTTATGTTTGAAATAGTAGCAAGTAACCATTAAATACATTTTAAGATTTCTACAATACTTTAAATAATCTACATTGTACATGACAATACATATTTTGTCAGGGACATGTGGTAAACACTGGAGGTTCAGCAAAACTTAGCCAGCCTAGTTGAGTTCCAGGTGAGGTTTTGCCAGCCCTCCAGCGGTCGACCGCTGCTGTTTTAGCGTATATCTGTGACACATTATTTAAACATTGATTATAATTTTAGCGACATAGCTTTATAGTTATAATGGAGAGGTTTACAATTTAGTGTAGTTTATTATAATGAGGTATTTTTCTGAAAGTAGGCAGTATGTGGGAGATAGCTGGGGTGTTCCAGGGGAGTGTAGGTTAGACATTACATAAGTGTACTTGGTATTAGTGACTTAGGTAGGCGTCCCAGGGGTGTGTAGGTTAGGCTTGATGGAGTGTAGGTTAGCTCTGACGTAGGTGTAGGCGGACGGTGGAAGGTAGCGAAGGTGGTGCAGGGGGAGTGGTGACATAACTCCCTTTGACTTCTATGGGAGAGAAATTGGTGCTCGCTGGCACTGCTAGGCCACACCCATTTTTTTTAGAATATCTCTGTGGTGGTAATTATTACCAGAATATTAAACCAAAAGGGTTGTCCACTTTTAAAATTATTTTATTGGAAGACAAATAATATAGGTATGAAAATTAACAATTACCTACAAGCTACAAAAGTATAAAACAAGTCTCAAGAAATACCAAAAGCTACAACATCCAGTCCAAATTATACAGGGCAACTTTATCTTAAACAAACCCATATTAGGAAATATTAACTAAACACAGTGAACCAGAGAATCTATCCCAAGGAAAATGCACAAGAATGCTAATATACTCAGCCAGTTCAGTCCTCAAGTGCTCTCTCTCTCTCATCTGTTGCTTCCAGGAGGAGAGGAAGATAAAAAAGGGTGTATAGTAACTGTTGGCTCCCATTGTATGCTTAATTTACTTAAGGTGTGTCCTGCCATACACCAATCAAAGGCTAGTCTATATTTTAAAATATGTTTGTAAATTTAAGAATTAAGTACTTGAACACTCTACGGATAAATTATCTGTTTTATGACACCACAATCTCGATGCTTTGAAAGTAAAAAGTCAGTAGCACAATATCCTAGCAACCCAATTAATATTCATATAAAATAAAATATTTAATCTAAAAAATGTTAAATAACAAAACAACCACTTATATAAAAAGTGCATAAATATTAAAATCAATTCTCCCCTCCAGAGCTGCCACAACCTTAGGTTTCCCCTTTAACTAACTCTAAAACTTCTAATTCCTCAGCAACCTATGCTCTAACAAAAATCTCTTAATACTACATTGACCCCTATTGTAACAGACCTCCCTAATAGCTATTAACCCTCGACACCCATTAAATCTAACCTAAATGAGACTAATTTTGGCCTCACTATTTTCTCTGAGATGGCGTGGTTTTTGAATGCTTGTACCAGATGAAAGTAAACACAAGCACAAACTTAATTTGTGCTCATTTGCGCCTAAATTTAGAGTTCTGCGTTAGCCGTCAAAACCAGCGTTAGGGGGTCCTAACGCTGGTTTTGGCCGGCCGCTGGTATTTAGAATCTTGTAGGTAAGGGTCTAACGCTCACTTTCCATCCGCGACTTTTCCATACCGCAGATCCCCTTACGTCAATTGTGTATCCTATCTTTTCAATGGGATCTTTCTAACGCTGGTATTTAGAGTCTTGGCTGAAGTGAGCGTTAGAACTCTAACGACAAGACTCCAGCCGCAGAAAAAAGTCAGGAGTTAAGAGCTTTATGGGCTAACGCCGGTTCATAAAGCTCTTAACTACTGTGCTCTAAAGTACACTAACACCCATAAACTACCTATGTACCCCTAAACCGAGGCCCCTAATCTGCCGACCGCACACCGCCGCAACCTACATTATCCCTATGTACCCCTAATCTGCTGCCCCTAACATCGCAGACACCTACATAATATTTATTAGCCCCTAATCTGCCGACCGGACCTCACCACTACTATAATAAATGTATTAACCCATAATCCGCCTCACTCCCGACTCAAAAACCCTATAATAAATAGTATTAACCCCTAATCTGCCCTCCCTAACATCGCCGACACCTAACTTCAAGTATTAACCCCTAATCTGCCGACCGGACCTCGCCGCTACTCTAATAAATGTATTATAGAATGCAATAGAATGCAAGCTCAATCTGATTGGCTGATTGGATCAGCCAATCGGATTGAACTTGAATCTGATTGGCTGATTGAATCAGCCAATCAGATTTTTTCTACCTTAATTCCGATTGGCTGATAGAATCCTATCAGCCAATCGGAATTCGAGGGACGCCATCTTGGATGACATCACTTAAAGGAACCTTCATTCGCCGGGAGTCGCCGGAAGAAGAGGATGGATCCGCGTCGGCTGCTTCAAGATGGTTCCGCTTCGCGCCGGATGGAAGAAGATAGAAGATGCCGCCTGGATGAAGATGTTTACCGGTCCGGATGCCCTCTACTTGCCGGATAGGATGAAGACTTCGGACCCTCTTCTGGAGCTCTTCTTGTCGGATAGGATGAAGACTTCGGACCCTCTTCTGGACGGATCAGTGATACCCGGCGTAGTGAAGATAAGGTAGGAAGATCTTCAGGGGCTTAGTGTTAGGTTTTTTAAGGGGGGTTTGGGTTAGATTAGGGGTATGTGGGTGGTGGGTTGTAATGTTGGGGGGGTATTGTATGTTTATTTAAATGCAAAAGAGCTGTTTTCTTTGGGGCATGCCCCGCAAAAGGCCCTTTTAAGGGCTGGTAAGGTAAAAGAGCTGTTATTTTTTTATTTTAGAATAGGGTAGGGCATTTTTTCATTTTGGGGGGCTTTGTTATTTTTTTAGGGGGCTTAGAGTAGGTGTAATTAGTTTAAAATTCTTCTAATCTTTTTTTATTTTTTGTAATTTAGTGTTTGTTTTTTTTGTAATTTAGTTTAGTTGATTTAATTGTAGATAATTGTAGGTATTTTATTTAATTAATTTATTGATAGTGTAGTGTTAGGTTTAATTGTAACTTAGGTTAGGATTTATTTTACAGGTAATTTTGTAATTATTTTAACTAGGTAGCTATTAAATAGTAAATAACTATTTAATAGCTATTGTACCTAGTTAAAATAAATACAAAGTTGCCTGTAAAATAAATATTAATCCTAAAATAGCTACAATATAATTATTATTTATATTGTAGCTATATTAGGGTTTATTTTACAGGTACGTATTTAGCTTTAAATAGGATTAATTTATTTAATAAGATTTATTTTATTTCATTAGATTTAAACTATATTTAACTTAGGGGGGTGTTAGTGTTAGGGTTAGACTTAGCTTTAGGGGTTAATACATTTATTATAGTAGCGGTGAGGTTCGGTCGGCAGATTAGGGGTTAATAAGTGTAGCGGCAACGTGGGGGGGCAGATTAGGGGGTAATAAATATAATATAGGGGTCGGCAGTGTTAGGGGCAGCAGATTAGGGGTACATAGGGATAACGTAGGTTGCGGCGGTGTATGGAGCGGCAGATTAGGGGTTAAAAATAATATGCAGGGGTCAGCGATAGCGGGGACGGCAGATTAGGGGTTAATAAGTGTAAGGTTAGGGGTGTTTAGACTTGGGGTACATGTTAGGCTGTTAGGTGCAGACTTAGGAAGTGTTTCCCCATAGGAAACAATGGGGCTGCCTTAGGAGCTGAACGCTGCTTTTTTGCAGGTGTTAGGTTTTTTCCCAGCTCAAACTGCCCCCTTGTTTCCTATGGGGGAATTGTGCACGAGCACATTTTTTAAGCTGGCTGCGTCCGTAAGCAACGCTGGTATTGAGAGTTGCAGTGGCGGTAAATTATGCTCTACGCTCCCTTTTTGGAGCCTAACGCAGCCCTTCTGAGAACTCTAAATACCAGCGTTGTTTAAAAGGTGCGGGGGGAAAAAAACATGCGTAGCTAACGCACCTCTTCTAACGCAAAACTAGAAATCTAGGCGTTGGTTAGCACGACTGAAGACCTCAAGTTAAGGGTAAGGGCTAAAAAAAAAGTCACATTAAACGCAACGTAAAATAAAGTGTTTCACTTATACTGTATATACACTATCTAATAAAAATGATTCACATAAATATTAAATATAAAAAGATATAGGGGTTAAAGGTTATATAGTTTATGACAAAGTGTTTGAATTTAAAAGGCTATAATGAATATATAAATACATATACAAGTGTATGTATGTATGTATATATATATATATATATACACACACACACACACATAAATATGTATATATATATATATATATATATATACACACACACACACACATACATATATATATATATATATATATATATATACAGTATGTGTATTTGTTTATGTATATACATATAAGCACATATATACACATTTATACACACAATTATGAAACAACATTTGAGCCCTTTACACTCAAATACCTGAAAAAACATTTTTATTCCATTTTATATTAAAATATTTTTCACACAGGGGAAAATGTTCTATGTATTTTGAAATAGTGGACACACTTTTTCATTTTCTTTTCTTCTTTCTTATTTTTTTTTTTATTTGAAAGCAGTTTATAACTATGGATGAATGATAACGTGTACATCTTTTGTTAAAATACATATATAACTTGCTTAAGCTAATATTTTCTACATTGTATTGGTAGAACATTCTAAAAACAAAAAAGGAAAAATAATTTAATACAATTAGTAAAAAAAATTTTTTGCCCTTATTTAGCTGTACTGACCAAACAATTAACTTTTGAAATAATTAAGCAGATACATTCCTTCTCATCTTTATTTAGCATAACTCTATTCATTGTACTTTTAATTTAATTTGCCTATTTGCAAAATTTTTTTTTTTTCTGACAAAAAAGGTTATTTGAATTGATTTTTTTTTGGTAAAAGCTATGCTTTAAAGGGACACTGAACCCAATTTTTTTTTTTTTCGGATTCAGATAGAGCATGCAATTTTAAGCAACTTTCTTAATTTACTCCTATAATCAAAATGTATTCATTCTCTTGGTATCTTTATTTGAAAAGCAAGAATGTAAGTTTAGATGCCTGCCCATTTTTCATGAACAACCTGGGTTGTTCTTGCTGATTGGTGGATAAATTTACCCACCAATAAACAAGGGCTGTCCAGGGTCCTGAACCCCAAAAATAGCTTAGATGTCTTCTTTTTCAAATAAAGATATCAAGAGAACGAAGAAAAATTGATAAAAGGAGTCAATTAGAAAGTTGCTTAAAATTGCATGCTCTATCTGAAAAAAATTGAGTTCAGTGTCTCTTTAAGTGAACTCTTGATATTATGTACAAGAAAAGCACATATGTCTGCTATATTTTTAGTTTAGTCATTACTATTTCATAAGTACCATACTGTAAGGAAATTAATATGGTCTGGGGTATAAATTAACCACTTAGCAAATGTTGGAAGACTTGATGGACATTTTGTTTATATTTATTTATAAATGTTCACAATAGTGGGCCAGATTACAAGTGGAGCAGTATTTAACACTACTGCTCGCAAGATAACTTTTCTAGAAGTAAGCTTTTTGTGCGTCGGGTAGTGCTTGTACTACAAGTTGAAAGTAAACTGTTTTAACTTGCCGCAATAACCCCACATGCGTAAAAAGCTGAACTTAGAATATTGCGCACGTGATAACCTATTCACTGGTAAAAGTCAATGGAGCAAAAAAATCTAACACCCTACTCGCGTGCAAACCCGATCGCATAATCTCAAGTACACTAACCCGACATGAAAATATAAATATATCACATTCCAATGTTCTTCAATACATTCTATTTATTCATAAATACATATTTAAACAAATATATGATGGTATTTTTGTGCAATATATATCTATACCTATTTATATACATTATTATATATAGGTATAGAAATATACAGGAATATCTATTTATAAATACATATAACATATTCAGCTATGGGCAAAACATTGGAATGTAAAATATTTACAGTAAATACACATTACACAAATTTGAATATTGCCTAAATATGCTTTTTCATGTTTTCATCTACTTAACTGCGAAGGCTCCAATGCACTTATATACATGTCTATATGTGTGTACATATATATTTATGTGTTTATATGTGTATATATTGTTCAATGTTAGTGATATGGACTTTATATCTAAATGGAACAGCGTCTTAGACACGTGCTCTTTTGCATTAATCAACTTATTAATTGAATATAAGAAGAAACAAAGGATAGATTTACTTAAATAAATGCGAGATGTACAAGACAAGCTAAAAACATTTCAACATGATGAAGAATTTAAGGACTATGATAAGCAATTTAAAATAAATATGAACACATATAAACAAGACATTCTAGCAATTTAAATCTCGTAAAATGACAAGAGACAGAAGAGACTATGTTGCCAACCAAGTATATAAATGGACACGAAGATTATTAAATTTCGTGTGCAAAAAATTTCAGAAGAAGGGAAGGGAAAGGCACAAAAACAGGAAAAACTGTGACTTTCTCTGATACTGAATACGAAATAGATTCATCTGATGAAAATTATGGAGATTGATACACCATCAGTTTTACAAGTACCTCAAGAAATGGAAGCAACAGATTTATCATTACAGCAGTCAAAAAACGAGGAAGTACCGAAAATATCCACAAGAAAAAACCCATAGAGGTGGAAGGGGCAAAGGCAAAAAGAGAAGGAGGCAACAAACAACAACATTAAACCAAAAAGAATCAGAAAATGAACTCTCAGAAAATATATGTGACGAGATCACAGGGACAGAGGAATTAAAAATATATATTTGAGACAACAAAAGTGCAATTAATCTTTCCAATGCTGTACTAGATGATTCACAAATAATGTTATTGTCTAAGGGCCTAAATTTTGTGCCTTCAAATCAATTTAACCTATTTGAGACAGTGCTGGACGTCAATCAGTTTGTGCATAAGATCACACTGCGCAAACATTTCTATGGCACAGCTGATATGGAGAAACAAAAAGGTTTTACCACTGAGAGGCATACACAACCAGATAAATCTGAACAATTGTCCTTTTCAGATTGGTGTACAGTTGCAGATTTACAATACATGTCCAGAGACAACACGGTAGACACTAACACAAATAAGACTAGTGAGAGAAACATAAAGAGTAAGGGAAAAAGTCACTTTTATCCAGTCCACACAAGAACAAAAGCTATTGATATTTAAAAAAACAGTGGAAGACAAGTTGAGGTTCCTAAATGAAAAAAGCATTAAGAAAAGAAAATACACACATTCCAACAAACAAAGGCTAGCAATAAAAAAACTGGGAGAGTGCCTGTTCCTAGACCAATATTGAATAAGCTTCAAAGTCTCATTACCACGTACATGTGGTCGGGTGGGAGATCAAGAGTGGCCATCTCAGTTATCCAGCATCCTATTCATAGAGGAGGCTTAGCATTTCCGAGTATCCTAATTTATCATGACGCAGCTCGGCTGTCCCATATTATGGGATGGAGTCTCAGAGAAACTGTACATAGATGGCAAGAAATTGAACAATCATTCCTACCTAAAGGTCTACTGCTGTCAGACTTACCATGGATTCCTATACATCTGCGAAAGTCTTCAAAAATAGACCACCCCTTATCCTAGACTATTTGAGGCACTGGGATCTCACAAAGCACATTTTAACAATATCTCCGCATCCCTCCCCTGAATATAGAATCCGAAGTGTATTAATTTCACTAGCTCAGACACACATAGGTGCTTGGTCAGATACAGCTAATCTTCCTATTTCAGCCCTATATAGAAATGGTACTTTATTAACTTTCGATGAGGCGAAACAAAAGTTCTCTCTTCCTAATTCACTCCATTTTTAATTTATTAGACTAGCCAGCATCCTAAAAGCCTGGGGTTTGGTAGGACAACCTTGCCGGGCACCTACTAAGTGAGAACTGAGGTGGAGTGTGGGTAAACCTATTAAAGGTACCCTCTCGTTTCATTATAATTTATTGATATCCCCGTCTGAACCTGTCAAGCACAGTCAATATAAGGCATGGGAAAGAGACCTGGGTATGGATATAGAGATAAATATTTGGCTTAACGAGCTACTTAGGTCCAAAAAACTCCTTCACTGCGCGACCCTGTGGGAATTATACTATAAAGTAACTACCCAGTTACTCCTGGTCCCAACTACCTTACATAAATATTATCGAACATCTTCTCCTTTGTGTTGGAGAGATTGTGGGAATCTAGGAACTCACTTACATATCTGGTGGGAGTACCCTAAACTTGGAGGTTTGTGGAGAGGTGTTTTTCGTCTGTTGGGTGATTTGAGGATTTTTGTACGCTTTGGTCCGACTTTGGTCCGGCTTTGGGTCTCCTGCACCATGGCTACTCAAATTTAACAGAGGCGGAAAAAATATTAACCTCATATATACTTATGTCCACAAAACTAGCTATAGCTAGAGACTGGAAACAGTCTTCTCCCCAGACTTTAAGTAAAGTTAGAGCTATAGTAATATACATAAAAAACATGGAAGAATATGCCTTCCGATCTCTAAATAAAATTGATTTATACTATGAAATCTGGAGTAACTGGAATCACCTTTACTTGACTTAGACTTCCACGGTATACATATACACTTGGCTCTGAGATAAGGCCTACGCTCACCCAATCTTCTCCTCCCTTCTTAGTTTTTTTTTTTTTTCCCTCCAACTGGTCTTCAGTCCTTGAAGAGCAATATATAATAATTATTTTGGGTTCCTCTTGTAGCTAGCTACCTGGTATACATTAGAGTTCAGGTGGACCAGTCGGTCCTTTATAATAGCTACTGTCACCAAGCTATATAAATATTGTAAATCGAGGATTTCATTTATAGTTTGTATTGTAAGATTTCATTCAGATATAAACTTGTTATGTTATCACTGTTGTACACATATTTGATTTCTCATACAGTCTCTATATAACCCTTGTAATGAGACTTTCTTTTCATGTGTATCTGTTGTATCTCTAATAATCCTCAATAAAAGAATAATTAAAAAAAAAAAAACTGGGAGAGGGTGAAACCATAATGATAAGACCTTCTGATAAGGGAGGAAATATCGTAGTCTTAAACACCTCAGATTACATAGCTGAAGCTGAAAGACAACTAAAGGACAGTGATGTATACACTAAATTAAATGAGAATCCAACACAGTCATATAGAAAGGAATTGGTACAAATAGCAAAGTATAATAACATCATTGGTACTTCTGCATATGACAGCCTTATACCACAATTCCCAGTTACACCAGTCTTTCACCTTTTTCCCAAAATTGACAAAGACCCTGTCTGTTCTCCTGGCCGCCCTATAATTGCGGGAATAGATTCCCTCAATGAGTCATTGTCAGAGCTAGTGGACACATATCTACAGCCCTTAGTTACACATCTTCCAAGTTATATTCAGGATGCAACAGATCTGCTAAATAAATTGATAGATGTAGAATGGAAATCTACGTATAGACTCTTAGTAGTAGATGTGTCATCACTATATACCTCTATCTTACACGACAAGAGAATGACTGCCATGGAAAATATGTTTGATCTATATGGCAACTTTGAATCTGCCACAAAACAATTCTTACTGACAGCTATAGAATATTTGTTAACACACAATTTTGTTATGTTTCAGCAAGATTTCAATCTGCAGAGGCGTGGGATAGCGATGGGGGCAAAATTTGCCCTCTCCTATGCCAGTCTCTTTATGGGATGGTGGGAGCTGTCCCACGTCTTTGCAGATAGAAATCCCTTAAAAAATAAAATCATACAATATTATCTCTATATTGACAATCTGTTTTTTATTGTTGATGTTAGTTATGAGATGGCAAAGGATTTCTGTGATTATTTGAATCATAATAAATGGGGCATCTCAGTCATAGGAGAAATTGACACAAAGTCCATTAATTTTTTGGACATACAAATCATGGGTGATTATATGAGTGGTCAAATCAGTACCACACTATATAGAAAATCTACAAAAGGTAAAACAACTCTGCAATTTGATTCCTGCCACCCAAAACATGTTGTCAGAGGTATACCCAAAGGGGAGTACATTAGAGCAAGAAGAAATTGCACTAGAGAAGAGGACTATCAGCAACAAGCATCAACATGCTTGCAAGTGTTACTGTTCACACACTCAGTGTTGTGATTTGTCACATTCTACTTATGCTGTACTATGGTTATAGTTTTATAACTCATTTATTCTTTATATCTCCTTGTTTGGAGCTTCTTTGGAGGTGTGCGCTTCATATTCTAAGTATTCTACTATTTTTGGGTGTGTGGAGCAGACACACTGTGAAGATGCACTTTATGTTTCCATTTTTGCTCCGATCTCACTCTCCATTGTGCCATTACATCGAGGTCAAAGGTTACATCGGTTAGAGCTGTGGATCAAGGGGAGAATTTGTTTGTGGCACTTTCCTTGCAGTACTCTACAAACTTATATGTGTATATATGTCTGTAAATACATATATACACACATATAAATACATATATACACACATATAAATGCATATATACACACATATAAATGCATATATATACACATATAAATACATATATACACACATATAAATACATATATATATACACACATATAAATACATATATACACACATAAAAAAACATATATATACACACATATAAATACATATATACACACATATAAATACATATATACACACATATAAATACATATATATATACACATATAAATACATATGTACACACATATAAATACATATATACACACATATAAATACATATATACACACATATAAATACATATGTACACATATGTAGACATGTACAGTACATGTATGTATCTCTATGTTAAAGCCCTTTGTCTGCCTTTTTTTTTTCTTACATCTGAGACCTCATATCTTTGAGCACTTAATTAAATCTGATCCAATCATAGGTGATATAATTTCTGAACATCCTAAAATCATTTTCAGAAAAGCTACAAACATTAGAAATATACTTGCACTGAGTGATTTTACGAAGAAAACACAACAACTGAAAAAAGACAGGATAGAGATCTACTTAGAAACAAATTGCGAGGTTATTATCCTTGTTATAGCTGTACAGCATGTAAACACAGCACTAAGTGTAAGGAATACACATCCACCAATACAGGCAAAAAGTATACCATTAAAGATACCATTAGATGCAGCGATAAGGGTATCATATACCTTATACAATGTTCCTGTGGGAAACAGTACTTGGGGGAGACCTCTAGAATTTTACTTACCAAGATTAGGGAACATTTAAACCTTATCAAGAAGGGAGATCAAGATACCAGACTATACGAACATTTTAGAATAACACATCAGAATAACACCAAAGATTTCAAATACTGGGGCATTTGTAAAATTAAGAAACCCTGGTGAGGAGGAGATTATGATTGTTTACTTCTGAGAAAAGAGGCAGAACTCATCTATGAGTTTAATACATTATACCCACTAGGTTTAAATTCCGAGTTGGATCTTAATCCTTTCATTTTAGATAGCTAATTAATGTTTATTTATAGGCTTACTTATGTATCATAATAACTTTTCTGATGACTACATATATGAATCTAAGACATCAGAAATCCCAGATAAAACCTGTCCACCTCGTATCAGACTTTAACTATGAGTTTAAAAATCTCTTAATAATTATAATCTTTCTATTTCATAGATGGGTTCAGTATATAATTAACAGTTAACTAATCAGACTCTAGTAACAAAAAATCACAGTTAAATTCCTATCCAATCTAGAACGTCAATCATACTTTGACTATGAGTTTAATAAAAATAAATATAAGAATTCCTTAACCATAATAATACCATATGCATTTTTATATATATTTTTTATAGGTACATTTTTCACATTTTTTATATGTATATTTATTTCTCATAAAATATAGCGCATAATAACTACATTAAATATATTAGAGAACATAATAAAGTAGAAATCATTGGGGGTTAATATCGATTTAACAACTGAATATAGTTGTCTAATTTTTGATCCTTAATCAATTTTTATTTTTATATTTTTATAAATTTTTTATCTTAATTCATTATTTTATTCTTATCAGCATTATTTCCTGATAATGTATTAAAATTAATTATTAGTGGCTTATCAAACTTAGTGGTTGATTAAAATTACAGATATATGTCAATACTGTGAGATCTTAATCCACACACCCCTTTATGGCCAATGGGTCTGTGTATAACTTTCCACCTTAAACAGAATCCACCTTAAGAGAGAATTTCAGGAAAGAGGCTGTCCGCTTTGACCAATTACAGACTTTTTAAGCATATATATAGGATCAAATTAACCAACTCAAACCATCTTGACAAAGCCATTGTGAATGGCGAAACGCGTTGATGGTTATATATGGATGACATATTGATGTCTTAATAAACATACCTTAAGACGGATTAAAAGATTTACAAGGGATTCGCAGAAGAACTACTTTACTACTCAAGATATTCAAAACACTCTGCGCAGAGTTACCAACAAGAGACGGATCTTAATTCTGGGATCCTCTACGACACGTGTGACATCACCAGCTACACGGAGCTGCACAGACACCTGTGTCTCACCGGGAGAGGACGCATCAAACTCAGAAGAGCAGGTAGGCACTTAGAGGTGTAGCAGCCCTGCAGCGGGGTAGATGTACACGCTTCACACACGCCAAATTCAAGTAACTTAAATGTTCTTTTGGAGGAACTATTGGTAAAATATATCACAAAATTGGAACTTTTACTATATATTTTTGGCCAAGTGGAGTTTTTCTACCGCATACAAGTTGGATCTTATACAAATATTTTGTAAATGTATGCAACCTTAAAGAGACAGTTCATTGCGATATTTTTAAACACCTATTGCTTCAGTTTGTTTTTTTCTCTCAGTTTGTTTCTCTCAGATTCATAAGAACTTCTCTCAGATTCATAAGTACTTTATCATTTGGACCAATAGATACGAAAGTGACTGTCACATAAACATCAAGATAAAGTCTTGTTCTAAGAGCCACCTATATAATGTTTCATTTCAGAATTTATACTATATTTATCAAAATATTTTATTGATGTTATATGAATACATATTTATTTATTGATGTTCTATGACCGGTCATATTATGTATATATATAGAGTTTTAAAACAGATAATTTTTTCATATGTATGAAATAAATCTTTTTTTTGTAATTTTTCTACATAGATTGTTGGACATCTTATTATTACATCACATAGTGATATTGAGTGTATATATTATATCAGAAACCGTTTTTAGTTTTCTCTTGTAAGGTGTATCCAGTCCACGGATCATCCATTACTTGTGGGATATTCTCATTCCCAACAGGAAGTTGCAAGAGGACACCCACAGCAGAGCTGTAATATAGCTCCTCCCCTAACTGTCATAGCCAGTCATTCTCTTGCAACTCTCAACAAGCTAGGACGTTGTAGGAGAGAGTGGTTAAATATAGCTAGTTTATTTTCTTCAATCAAAAGTTTGTTATTTTTAAATAGTACCGGAGTTGTGCTATTTTATCTCAGGCAGTAAATAGAAGAAGAATCTGCCTGAGGTTTCTATGATCTTAGCATGTTGTAACTAAATCCATTGCTATTCTCACATATGTCTGAGGGGATTACACAGATGAGGTAACTTCAGCGAGAGAATGGCGTGCAGTTTATTCTGCTATCAGGTATGTGCAGTTATAATTTTTTCTAGAGATGGAAAACACTAGAAAATGCTGCTGATACCGGATTAATGTAAGTTAAGCCTGAATACAGTGATTTAATAATGACTGGTATCATGCTTACTCCCAGGGGTAATACCCTTATGATATTTACAATATAAAACGTTTGCTGGCATGTTTAATCGTTTTTATATATGCTTTGGTGATAAAACTTTATTGGGGCCTAGTGTTTTCCACATGTCTGGCTTAAATTTTGACTAGAAACAATTTCCACTGTTGTAGTATAAAAGTTACAGTTGGTGCAGTTAAAATTACAAACTGTGACATCCAGCTTCCCTCAAAGGCCCTCTGAATGCTATAGGACATCTCTAAAGGGCCCAAAGGCTTTCCAAAGTCGTTTATTGGGGAAGGTAGGGCCACAGCTTGCTGTGGCAGTTGGTTGTGACTGTAAAAAAACGTCTATTTCGTTTTTTTGATCCGTTTTTTGAACTAAGGGGTTAATCATCCATTTGCAAGTGGGTGCAATGCTCTATTAGCCTATTATACACACTGTAAAAATTTCGTTTGATTTACTGCATTTTTTCACTGTTTTTCAAATTCTGACAAAATTTGTTTCTCTTAAAGGCACAGTACCGTTTTTTATATTTGCTTGTTAACTTGATTTAAAGTGTTTTCCAAGCTTGCTAGTCTCATTGCTATTCTGTATAAACATGTCTGACATAGAAGAAACTCCTTGTTTATTATGTTTAAAAGCCATGGTGGAACCCCCTCTTAGAATGTGTACCAAATGTACTGATTTCATTTTATGCAATAAAGATCATTTTCTGTCTTTAAAAAATGTATCACCAGAGGAATCTGACGAGGGGGAAGTTATGCCGACTAACTTTCCCCACGTGTCAGACCCTTTGACTCCCGCTTAAGGGACTCACGCTCAAATGGCGCCAAGTACATCTAGGGCGCCCATAGCGTTTACTTTACAAGACATGGCGGCAGTCATGGATGATACACTGTCAGCGGTATTAGCCAGACTACCTGAACTTAGAGGTAAGTGAGATAGCTCTGGGGTGAGACAAAATGCAGAGCATACTGACGCTTTAAGAACCATGTCTGATACTGCCTCACAATATGCAGAAGCTGAGGAAAGAGAGCTTCAGTCAGTGGGTGATGTTAATGGCTCAGGAAAGATACCTGATTCTAATATTTCTACATTTAAATTTAAGCTTGAACACCTCCGCGTCATGCTTAGGGAGGTTTTAGCTGCTCTGAATGACTGTGATACCATTGCAGTGCCAGAGAAATTGTGTAGACTGGATAAATACTTTGCAGTGCCGGTGTGTACTGATGTTTTTCCAAATACCTAGAAGGTTTACAGAAATTATTAATAAGGAATGGGATAGACCAGGTGTGCCATTCTCTTCCCCTCCTATTTTTAGAAAAATGTTTACAATAGACGCCACCACATGGGACTTATGGCAGACAGTCCCTAAGGTGGAGGGAGAAGTTTCTACTCTAGTAAAGCGTACTACTATCCCTGTCGAGGACAGTTGTGCTTTTTTTTTTTTTTAGATCCAATGGATAAAAAATTAGAGGTTACCTTAAGAAAATATTTATTCAACAAGGTTTTATCCTACAGCCCCTTGCATGCATTGCCCCTGTCACTGCTGCTGCTGCGGCGTACTGGTTTGAGTCTCTGGAAGAGGCTTTACAGGTAGCGACTCCATTGGATGACATACTTGGCAAACTTAGAGCACTTAAGCTAGCCAATTCTTTTATTCTGATGCCATTGTTCATTTGACTAAACTAACGGCTAAGAATTCTGGTTTTGCTATACAGGCGCGCAGAGCGCTATGGCTTAGATCATGGTCAGCTGACGTGAGGGAACTTTTGCTCAATCCAAGACGGTCTGGAGACCAAACCTGACATGGAAAAAAAATCTAATTTCTCTGAGGCTGACTGCCTGGAGATTGAACGCTTGATTTTATCAAAGCGTGGCTTCTCCGAGTCAGTTATTGATACCTTAAGACAGACACGAAAACCTGTCACCAGGAAAATTTACCATAAGGTATGGCGTAGATATCTTTATTGGTGTGAATCCAAGGGTTACTCATGGAGTAAGGTCAGGATTGCTAGGATATTATCTTTTCTCCAAGAAGGTTTGGAAAAAGGATTGTCAGCTAGTTAAGCGTCTGGCAGATGTTCCAGACGTTCAGGCATTTTGTCAGGCTTTAGTTAGAATCAAGCCTGTGTTTAAACCTGTTGCTCCACCATGGAGCTTAAGCTTGGTTCTTAAGGTTCTTCAAGGAGTTCCGTTTGAACCTCTTCATTCCATAGATATCAAGCTTTTATCTTGGAAAGTTCTTTTTTTTGGTAGCTATTTCCTCGGCTCGTAGAGTCTCTGAGCTATCTGCCTTACAATGTGATTCGCCTTATCTGATTTTTCATACGGATAAGGTAGTACTGCGTACCAAACCTGGGTTCTTACCTAAGGTGGTATCTAACAAGAATATCAATCAAGAGATTGTTGTTCCATCCTTGTGTTACACCATTTGGACGTGGTCCGTGCTTTAAAGTTTTACTTACAAGCTACTAAAGATTTTCGTCAAACATCTGCTTTGTTTGTTGTCTACTCTGGACAGAGGAGAGGTCAAAAGGCTTCGGCAACCTCTTTTTCTTTTTGACTAAGAAGCTTAATCCGCTTAGCCTATGAGACTGCTGGACAGCAACCTCCTGAAAGGATTACAGCTCATTCCACTAGAGCTGTGGCTTCCACTTGGGCCTTTAAAAATGAGGCTTCTTTTGATCAGATTTGCAAGGCGACGACTTGGTCTTCACTTCATATTTTTTAAAAATTTTACAAATTTGATACTTTTGCTTCTTCGGAGGCTATATTTGGGAGAGAGGTTTTACGGGCAGTGGTTCCTTCCATTTAAATTCCTGCATTGTCCCTCCCTTCATCCGTGTACTTTAGCTTTGGTATTGGTATCCCACAAGTAATGGATGATCCGTGGACTGGATACACCTTACAAGAGAAAACACAATTTATGCTTACCTGATAAATTTATTTCTCTTGTGGTGTATCCAGTCCACGGCCCGCCTTGTCATTTTAAGGCAGGTAATTTTTAAATTTAAACTACATTAACCACTGCACCCTATGGTTCCTCCTTTCTCGGCTTGTTTTCGGTCGAATGACTGGCTATGACAGTTAGGGGAGGAGCTATATTACAGCTCTGCTGTGGGTGTCCTCTTGCAACTTCCTGTTGGGAATGAGAATATCCCACAAGTAATGGATGATCCGTGGACTGGATACACCACAAGAGAAATAAATTTATCAGGTAAGCATAAATTGTGTTTTTTTCACCCTTATCCCCATTGCTGTCAGTGCACTTACACCCTTTTATCTATTTATTTTTCTAACTGTTAACGCTCCACTTGTATTGTTTTTTCCAAAAACATACAAAGGAAGAACAAAAAGAAAAAAAAAAGAGAAAAAACAAAACAAAAAAACAAAAAGCAACAAACAAACATTGCTTATACATTTTTTGAAAAGGAGAACAGCAAGCGATCGTCTTATCATCTCACTCTATACATGGTTAACTGTCAATAGTTATTGTGACAAGGAAAAAAAATGAAATATTTTCCACCATATCTGGACTGTACTACACTACAAGGCCAGCTTACAACTAAACTTCTATATTATATGTTCCTATTTTCGTAATGGTCATTGTATATGTATCCATTCATTTATTTATTTATTAATTCATTCATTCAATACTTTATTCTTTTTACTGTTATTTTCTAATGAATTTTCCTTCTTAATCTCATTTTTAGCCCCCCCCCCCTTTTTTTAACAATGTACTGTCTTCTGTGCTCTCAAAGGGACATTAAACAGTTTTTTGTTTTTGCTTTTGATTTGTGCCTTGCTCCATGCTCTATATAGAGGCCAAAAAGCACACAATGTAACATGCTGCAAATTGCCTAAACCAGCTGTTTGAATAATTTGCATGTTACCAAATTAGCTTTTTAGCCTATCGAGGGAGTGTGGTACAAGGAGAATTTTACATAAAAGAGGTGTTTAGTTTATCAGTGTACCCCTTTAAACAAGACTAGAGACAATGGTATTAACAGATCCCAGTAATGATGAGTGTGCAATAATTGTCAAAGTGTAACTGAAGCCACCAACAGCATAAAGATGTTTCTATTATGTTGCCCATGCATCTACAAAAAGAAACTGAGAACATGGTGCCAAAAATGATCAATGATCAATGAAGAATGTGCAAATTCCTTCTAATCATGCAGAGTGTATAAAGAGAGAAAATGCATGCAAAGAAAATACCTACAAGACAGAATACAAATCTTCAAATTAACAAGTAGGAGAAACTTTATACACCAAGCAGTCCATTAGAACAGGAACTAAAACTTGTTGTCAGGAAAGCCTGAGTGGTCCCTTAAAGGGACACTAAACCCAATTTTTTTTCTTTCATGATTCCAATAAAGCATGCAATTTTAAGTAATTTTCTAATTTACTCCAATTATCAATTTTTCTTTGTTCTCTTGCTATCTTTATTTTAAATAGCAGGAATCTAAGCTTAGAAACTGGCCCATTTTTGGTTCAGAACCCTGGGTAGCACTTGCTGATTGGTGGCTACATTTAGCCACCAATCAGCAGGCGCTACCCAGGTGCTTAACCAAAAGCGGGCCGGCTCCTAAGCTTAGATTTCTGCTGTTCAACTAAAGATAGCAAAAGAACGAAGAAAATTGATAATAGGAGTAAAATAGAAGGTTGCTTAAAATTGCATGCCCTATCTGAATCATGAAAGAAAAAAATATGGGTTTTGTATCCCTTTAATGCTTTTGAAGTCCGCTGCTTTGCCCTATGCCTATCTATACCCGGAAGGAAGGTCTGTTCTTTCAATGGTTCAATTGGCTGTGAGTGATAAAAGTCAGCAAAGTTTCCAATTCTCAAGATTTAAATGTTAACCAGATGACCGACTCCTGATCCCACTGTAATTAATGATTCATACAGTCTACAAATGAATCAATGTATAATAGTACAGTAGGTTATTTTTGGTATTTTTGTTTTACATTTACAGAGAAATTTACAAGCAAGTGTTGTTTTTAATTGAAGCTCAAGAGAATTCCGTATAACATGTATTTTTCCTTGTGTTTCTGCTCAAGAAGTCTGTTTCAAGCTTTACTTTTAACTTAATAAGTAAGTGCCTAAAGCAAAATATGATGGTATCTTGCCCAAATAGGTGGAAGCACCTAAGGGATATTCTGTGATCATAAATATTTTATAGTTATGCATTCTTGAAGACTATTTGTAAAGCATATTATGGAAAAGTGATCTTGTACAGTTAATGTAAAATTTCAACACCAGGACAATAATTAAATGAAATAGGAATTGTCACAAATTTATATTGTTTAAATGGAATAGAGATCTAGATTTTAAAAATGTATGTATATATACTGTACACAGTATATATATATATATATATATATATATATATATATATATATATATATATATATATATATATAAATATAAAAGTCCTCCAAAAGAAAGGGCACTCATAGGTCTTGACAAAGTAAGGGTATTAGGGGGGTCAAATTTTGATTTGTTTTTAAATTTAGATTGAATAGGATTACTTTTTGAGGGCTTCATGTACTAAGCAGTCAGCGAGCTACCCGCAAAAAATCTCACGTCAAAACTCGCAAACTGATATGTACAAAGTCGTCAACTATGTTCAAACTCGCATATTTAAAATTGCGAGCGTACTTATCCACCAAACATCGCTACCTCTCAATTTTTCACTGTAATTAGACACATTTGACCAACAACTCGCTAAAAACAAATGTACTAAAAAATCTATTTGTCCGCTCGCTACAATTTCAGCTCCCACCTCGTTATTTTTGCCTCGCCACCTTTTAGGTGGCGGGCAAGGTACCAAACAATAGGAAAGTCAATGTAGATGGCAGTCTAGACATATATAAAAGGCAGTAATATCAGCATTGTACTTACATTGTTCATTTCAGCAGCTATGGAGACACTTCTGTATTTGTTTATTCTCCGTGTGATGCAAATCCGGTCTCGAAGACAGAATACTGGAAATGTCGCTAATCGATTGGTTAGAAGAAGTAGAGTTCGTGTCCTCATGTATTCCTTCCACGGGTTGGTTTGCACGGCCTTTCTGACCGAGAGATCATACAAAGATTCCGGCTTTATCGTGAATCCATATTACACCTGTATCGAGAGATTGAAGATTATTTGGAGCCGATGACGGCTCGTTCACAAGCTATTCCAGGACTTTTGAAACTATTAGCTGCATTGCATTTTATGGCAACAGGCTCCTTTCAGGCAGTTTCTAGCGTCATTATTGGAATGAGTCAATCTGCTTTTTCACGCCACTTATCAAAAGTCATAGGGGCTATGATTAGGGATGGGCGAATGTGTACATTTTCGAATTTCGAATGTAGAACGAATGTTATTACCGAAATTCGAATTCTAAATCCGAATGTAGATAAGAACGAATATTCTTAAAAATTCGAAAAATCGAATGTTATTTACAGTTTTCGAATGTCACTTTCGAAATAGAATGTTTATAATTATATTGAATGTCCACATTCAAAATTTCGAATTTAACATTCTATTTAACAAATACTATTCAGAAGTTCAATAGTTCATGTGGTAGGGCGGGAATCTAGTAAATTGATACATAATAGATACAAATATATCATTTCGAATATTTCCATATAGAATATTACATAATTCGAATATTACATTTAAAGAAAGCATTCGAAATACTATTACAAACATATAAATTCAAATTTTTCTAATTCGAATATAAATTCGAATTTTTCTAATTCGAATATAAATTCGAATTTTTCGAATTCGAATATTGCATAATTCGAATATTACATTTAAAGAAAAAGCATTAGAAATACTATTACAATCTAAATTCGAATTTTTCGAATTTGAATACACGTATTGCATAATTCGAATATTACATTTAAAGAAAAAGCATTAGAAATACTATTACAATCTAAATTCGAATTTTTCTAATTCAAATATTGCATAATTCGAATATTACATTTAAAGAAAAAGCATTAGAAATACTATTACAATCTAAATTCAAATTTTTAGAAAAGAAGATTTTCGAATGTAATCGTAAAATTCGAAACCGAACATTCGAAAATCGAATGTTAGAATGTTATGTAAACATTCAAAATTCGATTCAAATGAATGTGTTAAAATTCGTGCCGTTTTTCTAATGTTGCTAAACATTCGCCCATCCCTAGCTATGACGGTTATTTTTCCTTGATATGTTTGTTTGCCATCTACCCCAGAAGAATGGCAATCTATAAAGTCAAATTTCTATAGGATGGCTTGGATGCCCAATGTCCTAGGTGCCATAGACTGTACCCATGTTGCTGTAAGACCACTTCAAGCTTGTGAGGAGATCTATAGGAATAGAAAGCATTTCCATTCCTTGAATGTTCAGATGGTCTGTGACCCCAACATGAGGATAATCAGTGTCCGTTCAAACTACCCAGGCTCATGTCATGATTCTTACATCTTAAGGCAGACTGGCTTATACCGGAAGTTCGAGGATGGAGATATGCCTGAAGGATGGCTTCTAGGTAAGCATAACTGGCGTCTAATTTGTCTATCATTTCCATGTACATAAATTGCGCCAAATTTTTCGACTGTAATTAAAGAGTAATGTATATTTTAAATTTGTATCATATTAGTTGTCAATCTTTATAATTATTTTTATATTAATATTTATATTTATTTTATGTCCTATTAGGAGATGGAGGGTACTCATGTACAGAATGGCTGTTGACTCCTTATAACAACCAACAGACCAGAAATCAAGTACGTTTCAATGAAGCTAATCGATCTACCAGGGGTATAATTGAGAGGACTTTCAGTCTTTTGAAAATGCGGTTTCGATGTCTTGATCGTTCTGGCGGCGCTATGCAGTATGCACCTGAGAAAGTCGCAAGAATTATATTGGTTTGCTGCATACTGCACAATCTAGCAATTAAAAGAGGCTGTCCATTAGAAGAAGAAAATACTGTAGATTCTGACGATTTTACAGAAGAAATATGTATAGAACAACCTAATAGGCGTGGTATGGCAACAAGGGACATGGTTTCAGAACAATATTTTTATGATTAAAATTCCTGTCTTAAGTTGATAAATAAAAAAAATTTGCTTCATTAAATTGTCTTCTACTCTTTTTTTTTTATAATTAAGGTTATTAAGAATCACTGTTGATAAACAGATAAATACATTAAAGTTGTTGCTCTTCAATTATCAATGGTTTAAAATCTTAATTATAAATCAAGTTTATGATCAGTAGTTACAGACAATACATTTTGGGTAATACATTGTCTTTGTGACATCACACTACTGTCTAGACTATAGCTTCTCTAACTCTTTTGCATAATGTGATTTGTGTAATGTAATCCCTCAATAGCTGATGGTAATTCATTGTATTGTCTCATTGAATTGTAGACTTACCAAATGACAGGCTATTCCAAAGTGAGATTTTATGCTTTCAGATAGGAGTTGTTATTTTAAAGACTTGCTAATTTGCTTTGTTTTATTTTAATCTCAATTTTTAACAGCTCCTAGGTTGGCCCATATTCCAAATAAAAAAACCTTCAGGGCTTACTCTTATCACTTATTATCTTATCTTTAATAATTTCGCTTTCTATTCAATAGTTTTTAAAGTTATTGTGGCTCATATAGATTAAACATTGTCATTGTACATATAAATATATGCAACATTAATCCAATGTTACATTTTTAGGAAGAAAATAGTGACTATATTTGTGATAAAAATTGAAAATAAATAAAGCCCCCAAAAAATCTCAACAAATAATGGAAAATAAAATGTTTTATTACAAACTGACAATCAATATTTAAACATTATATATTATATTTATAAAAATAATAATGTAAACCAAACTAAATTGAAATATATATATATATATACACATATGTAACACTGAAATTGTTTCTAAACAAAATATCATTTTTAATAACTATAAATATAGAATCAATTTACAAACATTCACTAAATACATTAATCTATATACATTATAGTTAAAGTTTTTTATTTTTGGTTACATATCGAGATCAATGCGCTAATGATTGACTTAATGATTAATTGCGTCATTGTCAAGCATGTCACGTCCTAAACCTTTTGGTGCTGGCGAATTAGTAATATTAGTTTATGCCATGGATAAATAGTTTCCTAAACGTATTGGTGGTGTAGGGGCAATGAGACAGGAATGCTGTGACAAAATTATATACGAGATGCTGAGAAGAATGCATCGTATTTCAAAAGTTAAAAGAACAAGACGACAATGTCTTCGAAAATATAGTGACTTGAAGAGAAGAGAACCTAAGTACTATAAATCTATTAGAAGATTGATAAGGACATGTAAGTTCAATACTGATATATTTTAAAAATTATATTTTTAATAGAAACTAATCATGTAATTTGAACTGCGTCATCATTGACGAATCAAGGACAATATTATTTTTGTTTTAGTGGTACTTTAACTATATTAGTATATACAATTTTCAAAAGTTAGAAAAGTAAGCATGCAGAACTGAGTTAGTAGAGCAAAATATAATTGTAATTTGTCTTTAAAAATTAACTTCATGAACAATGTTAGTAGAATTTTTATTTAATTGTAATAAAAATAAACATGCATAACTGTGTTAGTAGAATTAAATTTACATGATATAAAAAAAATTCTCCAGTGTCCCTTTAATGAAAAGCTCAGATCATTGGTATTTGTCATTCAAATGCAATTCCATCTCTAAACGATCTTGAACTAGATTATGTCAATACTGACATTGTACATTTGTTTAAAAAAAAAATATATATTTTGGATTTGATAGATGAAAGAGATAACACATGCCATTGTAATTTTTCATTTAATTAATCATTTACTTACCAGTTGCTCTTCCAACACCTGTTTCTGGAGTGCTGGTCCTTACATCAAGGAGTGTGTCCACAGATGAAGAACTGTGTGTGACAGTTGATGTGGACCGTATAAATTGACCATGAGCTCCACTGGTAGATGGTCTGGAAACAGCTGCACTGGTAGATGGTCTGGAAACAGCTGAAGAAGATCTTGAACAAGTGGGCGCTTCATTGGTACTCCTCCCAGGCTGTGCTTGTGGTGTCGGTGTTGCTTTAAAATAAATTAAAACAATATATATTTTTATTAATACATTTTTAAATTTGTTTTTATTTGTAGTTTAAACTGAAAACTAATACTGTTAATAATAATATCATCACAGCAGTGACTGCTGGCACAATCATTAAAGGGGCATGAAAACAAACATTTTACTATCATGATTTCAGAAGAACATGCTTTTTAAAAATTATTTAATTGTATTATCTTTTTGGCTTCATTACATTTATATACTGTACTTTGATGAAAAGCAAATCTATACAGGCTCAGTAAATGATCATTGGTTGATGCACATAGATGGCTCATGTGACCGAGTCAACTATGTGCATAGCTATGTCTGAAATAAGTATATCTTTAGAAAGCAGACAACAATGAGATATTATTAACTAATTTTGAAAGATGTTAAAAATAATATTCTATACTCAAATACTGCAACATGGAAGTCAATAGATAATACATTTAAAAAGGCATGTGATCAGGGGGCAGTCAGAATATGCAGAGATTGTCAGCCGCTTTGGAATCAGTCCGGGATGCAACCCAACTGCTAGCGTGAATAGAAAGCACACGCTAGCACACTGAGAAATATCCAGGACGTGACCCACTCAGGAAACAGATGAGAAAGATTACAAAAAATAATAGTTGCTCCAGAATGCAGGGAAACCACAAAGGAAAAAACGTCCCTTTAAGCAGGTCAAAGAATATAAAGGAAATGCTCTTATTTGTAGTTTAGAAAAAGGTCCTCATTAGCAGGCTTGTAACAAAGTTCCCTTTTGCAGCTTTGAAAAAGTAAATGTCCCTTTAAGCAGGTTAAAACAAAACAGAAAGTCAAAGTTCTCCTTTGCAGTTTGTAAAAGAAAATGTCCCTTTAAGCAGGTTTATAACAAAACAGAAAGTCAAAGTTCTCCTTTGCAGTTTGTAAAAGAAAATGTCCTTTTAAGCAGGTTTTATTAATCAAAGAAAAGATTGTGGAATAAGGCAAAAGCAAGGTCAGGCAGGCAGAAGTCGGCATCCAAATATAAGCAAAAAGGGTTAAGGCAAAAGGCTTGGTCAGACAGGCAGAAGTCGGTATCCAAATATCAGCAAAAGGGTTAAGGCAAAAGGCTTGGTCAGACAGGCAGAAGTCGGTATCCAAATATCAGCAAAAGGGTTAAGGCAAAAGGCTTGGTCAGGCAGGCAGAAGTCGGTATCAGGAAAACAGATTTTGACAAGGTACTCACAAACTCCAAGGGAAACAAACAAACGGGCCCCGATTCAGATCTCCCACCGTGGTTTAAAGGCAGGAGCGGCAACGTCATCAGAGGGGTGTGTCGAGAAAGCGTCACGTTGCTAAGCAACGTGACGTCAGTCACACAGAGGAGATCCGGGAGCCGCGGCGACACGGCAATGAACGGACGAAATCATGACAGCACCCCCCTCCTCAAGGACCCCTCCGGGGGACAGGACCAGGCCTATCAGGATGAGTCTTGTGGAAGGTCTTGATCAAAGTAGGAGCATTTACTTGATGAGCCGGTTCCCAAGAACGTTCCGTGACTGGATAACCTTTCCAATGAATGAGATAATACAATTTCTTGCCACGCAACTTGGAATCTAGAATATGGCTGATCTCAAACTCAGGGTGTCCATGCACAAATAACGGTGGAGGTTTAGAAAAAGGCTTAGAATACCTGTTAGTCATCACAGGTTTTAAAAGAGAAACATGGAATACCGGATGGACTTTGAGAGTCTTGGGTAAAGCCACCCGATAAGCAGTAGAACACACCTGACCCAGTATTCGGAAAGGACCCACGTATCATGGTCCCAATTTGTTAGAAGGTTGTTTCAGGCGAAGAAATCGAGAGGAAATCCAAACTTTATCACCAGGGCGATATTTGGGAGCTTTCTTCCGTCGAAGGTCTGAAAAGAACTTGTAACGTCTAGAAGTTACAGAAAGAATACGATGTATTTCTTTCATGTAATTAACAAGAGTCCATGAGCTAGTGACGTATGGGATATACATTCCTACCAGGAGGGGCAAAGTTTCCCAAACCTTAAAATGCCTATAAATACACCCCTCACCACACCCACAAATCAGTTTTACAAACTTTGCCTCCAAGGGAGGTGGTGAAGTAAGTTTGTGCTAGATTCTACGTTGATATGCGCTCCGCAGCAAGTTGGAGCCCGGTTTTCCTCTCAGCGTGCAGTGAATGTCAGAGGGATGTGAAGAGAGTATTGCCTATTGAATGCAGTGATCTCCTTCTACGGGGTCTATTTCATAAGGTTCTCTGTTATCGGTCGTAGAGATTCATCTCTTACCTCCCTTTTCAGATCGACGATATACTCTTATATTTACCATTACCTCTACTGATTCTCGTTTCAGTACTGGTTTGGCTTTCTACAAACATGTAGATGAGTGTCCTGGGGTAAGTAAGTCTTATTTTCTGTGACACTCTAAGCTATGGTTGGGCACTTTATTTATAAAGTTCTAAATATATGTATTCAAACATTTATTTGCCTTGACTCAGAATGTTCAACTTTCCTTATTTTCAGACAGTCAGTTTCATATTTGGGATTATGCATTGAATTATCATATTTTTCTTACCTCAAAAATTTGACTTTTTTCCCTGTGGGCTGTTAGGCTCGCGGGGGCTGAAAATGCTTCATTTTATTGCGTCATTCTTGGCGCGGACTTTTTTGGCGCAAAAATTATTTTCCGTTTCCGGCGTCATACGTGTCGCCGGAAGTTGCGTCATTTTTTGACGTTATTTTGCGCCAAAAATGTCGGCGTTCCGGATGTGGCGTCATTTTTGGCGCCAAAAGCATTTAGGCGCCAAATAATGTGGGCGTCTTATTTGGCGCTAAAAAATATGGGCGTCGCTTTTGTCTCCACATTATTTCAGTCTCATTTTTCATTTGCTTCTGGTTGCTAGAAGCTTGATATTTGGCATTTTTTCCCATTCCTGAAACTGTCTTATAAGGAATTTGATCTATTTTGCTTTATATGTTGTTTTTTCTCTTACATATTGCAAGATGTCTCACGTTGCATCTGAGCCAGAAGATACTACAGGAAAACCACTGCCTGCTGGATCTACCAAAGCTAAGTGTATCTGCTGTAAACTTTTGGTAGCTATTCCTCCAGCTGTTGTTTGTAATAATTGTCATGACAAACTTGTTAAAGCAGATAATATTTCCTTTAGTGATGTACCATTGCCTGTTGCAGTTCCCTCAACATCTAAGGTGCAGAATGTTCCTGATAACATAAGAGATTTTGTTTCTGAATCCATAAAGAAGGCTTTGTCTGTTATTTCTCCTTCTAGTAAACGTAAAAAGTCTTTTAAATCTTCTCTCTCTACAGATGAATTTTTAAATTAACACCATCATTCTGATTCTTTGGACTCTTCTGGTTCAGAGGATTCTATCTCAGAGATTGATGCTGATAAATCTTCATATTTATTTAAGATGGAATTTATTCGCTCTTTACTTAAAGAAGTACTAATTGCTTTAGAAATAGAGGATTCTAGTCCTCTTGATACTAATACTATACGTTTGGATAAGGTTTTTAAAGCTCCTGCGGTTATTCCAGAAGTCTTTCCTGTTCCTAATGCTATTTCTGCAGTAATTTCCAAGGAATGGGATAAATTGGGTAATTCATTTACTCCTTCTAAACGTTTTAAGCAATTATATCCTGTTCCGCCTGACAGGTTAGAATTTTGGGACAAAATCCCTAAAGTTGATGGGGCTATTTCTACCCTTGCTAAACGTACTACCATTCCTACGTCAGATGGTACCTCGTTTAAGGATCCTTTAGATAGAAAAATTGAATCTTTTCTAAGAAAAGCTTATCTATGTTCAGGTAATCTTCTTAGACCTGCTATATCATTGGCTGATGTTGCTACAGCTTCAACTTTTTGGTTGGAAACTCTAGCGCAACAAGTATCAAATCGTGATTCTCATGATATTATTATTCTTCTCCAGCATGCTAATAATTTTATCTGTGATGCCATTTTTGATATTATTAGAGTTGATGTTAGGTTTATGTCTCTGGCTATCTTAGCCAGAAGAGCTTTATGGCTTAAGACCTGGAATGCTGATATGGCTTCTAAATCAACTCTACTTTCCATTTCTTTCCAGGGAAACAAATTATTTGGTTCTCAGTTGGATTCTATTATTTCAACTGTTACTGGTGGGAAAGGAACTTTTTTACCACAGGATAAAAAATCTAAAGGTAAAAACAGGGCTAACAATCATTTTCGTTCCTTTCGTTTCAACAAAGAACAAAAGCCTGATCCTTCATCCTCAGGAGCAGTTTCAGTTTGAAACCATCTCCAGTCTGGAATAAATCCAAGCCTGCTAGAAAGGCAAAGCCTGCTTCTAAGTTCACATGAAGGTACGGCCCTCATTCCAGTTCAGCTGGTAGGGGGCAGGTTACGTTTTTTCAAAGAAATTTGGATCAATTCTGTTCACAATCTTTGGATTCAGAACATTGTTTCAGAAGGGTACAGAATTGGTTTCAAGATGAGACCTCCTACAAAGAGATTTTTTCTTTCCCGTGTCCCAGTAAATCCAGTGAAAGCTCAAGCATTTCTGAATTGTGTTTCAGATCTAGAGTTGGCTGGAGTAATTATGCCAGTTCCAGTTCCGGAACAGGGGATGGGGTTTTATTCAAATCTCTTCATTGTACCAAAGAAGGAGAATTCCTTCAGACCAGTTCTGGATCTAAAATTATTGAATCGTTATGTAAGGATACCAACGTTCAAGATGGTAACTGTAAGGACTATATTGCCTTTTGTTCAGCAAGGGAATTATATGTCCACAATAGATTTACAGGATGCATATCTGCATATTCCGATTCATCCAGATCATTATCAGTTCCTGAGATTCTCTTTTCTAGACAAGCATTACCAATTTGTGGCTCTACCGTTTGGCCTTGCTACAGCTCCAAGAATTTTCACAAAGATTCTCGGTGCCCTTCTGTCTGTAATCAGAGAACAGGGTATTGTGGTATTTCCTTATTTGGACGATATCTTGGTACTTGCTCAGTCTTTACATTTAGCAGAGTCTCATACGAATCGACTTGTGTTGTTTCTTCAAGATCATGGTTGGAGGATCAATTTACCAAAAAGTTCTTTGATTCCTCAAACAAGGGTAACCTTTCTGGGTTTCCAGATAGATTCAGTGTCCATGACTCTGTCTTTAACAGACAAGAGACGTCTAAAATTGATTACAGCTTGTCGAAACCTTCAGTCTCAATCATTCCCTTCGGTAGCCTTATGCATGGAAATTCTAGGTCTTATGACTGCTGCATCGGACGCGATCCCCTTTGCTCGTTTTCACATGCGACCTCTTCAGCTCTGTATGCTGAACCAATGGTGCAGGGATTACACGAAGATATATCAGTTAATATCTTTAAAACCGATTGTTCGACACTCTCTAACGTGGTGGACAGATCACCTTCGTTTAATTCAGGGGGCTTCTTTTGTTCTTCCGACCTGGACTGTAATTTCAACAGATGCAAGTCTCACAGGTTGGGGAGCTGTGTGGGGATCTCTGACAGCACAAGGAGTTTGGGAATCTCAGGAGGTGAGATTACCGATCAATATCTTGGAACTCCGTGCAATTTTCAGAGCTCTTCAGTTTTGGCCTCTTCTGAAGAGAGAATCGTTCATTTGTTTTCAGACAGACAATGTCACAACTGTGGCATACATCAATCATCAAGGAGGGACTCACAGTCCTCTGGCTATGAAAGAAGTATCTCGAATTTTGGTTTGGGCGGAATCCAGCTCCTGTCTAATCTCTGCGGTTCATATCCCAGGTGTAGACAATTGGGAAGCGGATTATCTCAGTCGCCAAACATTGCATCCGGGCGAATGGTCTCTTCACCCAGAGGTATTTCTTCAGATTGTTCAAATGTGGGGGCTCCCAGAGATAGATCTGATGGCCTCTCAGCTAAACAAGAAACTTCCCAGGTATCTGTCCAGATCCCGGGATCCTCAGGCGGAGGCAGTGGATGCATTATCACTTCCTTGGAAGTATCATCCTGCCTATATCTTTCCGCCTCTAGTTCTTCTTCCAAGAGTAATCTCCAAGATTCTGAAGGAATGCTCGTTTGTCCTGCTAATAGCTCCGGCATGGCCTCACAGGTTTTGGTATGCGGATCTTGTCCGGATGGCATCTTGCCAACCATGGACTCTTCCGTTAAGACCAGACCTTCTGTCGCAAGGTCCTTTTTTCCATCAGGATCTGAAATCCTTAAATTTAAAGGTATGGAGATTGAACGCTTGATTCTTGGTCAAAGAGGTTTCTCTGACTCCGTGATTAATACTATGTTACAGGCTCGTAAATCTGTATCTCGAGAGATATATTATAGAGTCTGGAAGACTTATATTTCTTGGTGTCTTTTTCATCATTTTTCTTGGCATTCTTTTAGAATACCGAGAATTTTACAGTTTCTTCAGGATGGTTTAGATAAGGGTTTGTCCGCAAGTTCTTTGAAAGGACAAATCTCCGCTCTTTCTGTTCTTTTTCACAGAAAGATTGCTATTCTTCCTGATATTCATTGTTTTGTACAAGCTTTGGTTCGTATAAAACCTGTCATTAAGTCAATTTCTCCTCCTTGGAGTTTGAATTTGGTTCTGGGAGCTCTTCAAGCTCCTCCGTTTGAACCTATGCATTCATTGGACATTAAATTACTTTCTTGGAAAGTTTTGTTCCTTTTGGCCATCTCTTCTGCTAGAAGAGTTTCTGAATTATCTGCTCTTTCTTGTGAGTCTCCTTTTCTGATTTTTCATCAGGATAAGGCGGTGTTGCGAACTTCTTTTGAATTTTTACCTAAAGTTGTGAATTCCAACAACATTAGTAGAGAAATTGTGGTTCCTTCATTATGTCCTAATCCTAAGAATTCTAAGGAGAAATCGTTGCATTCTTTGGATGTTGTTAGAGCTTTGAAATATTATGTTGAAGCTACGAAATCTTTCCGTAAGACTTCTAGTCTATTTGTTATCTTTTCCGGTTCTAGGAAAGGCCAGAAAGCTTCTGCCATTTCTTTGGCATCTTGGTTGAAATCTTTAATTCATCTTGCCTATGTTGAGTCGGGTAAAATTCCGCCTCAGAGAATTACAGCTCATTCTACTAGGTCAGTATCTACTTCCTGGGCGTTTAGGAATGAAGCTTCAGTTGACCAGATCTGCAAAGCAGCAACTTGGTCCTCTTTGCATACTTTTACTAAATTCTACCATTTTGATGTATTTTCTTCTTCTGAAGCAGTTTTTGGTAGAAAAGTTCTTCAGGCAGCGGTTTCAGTTTGAATCTTCTGCTTATGTTTTTTGTTAAACTTTATTTTGGGTGTGGATTATTTTCAGCAGGAATTGGCTGTCTTTATTTTATCCCTCCCTCTCTAGTGACTCTTGTGTGGAAAGATCCACATCTTGGGTAGTCATTATCCCATACGTCACTAGCTCATGGACTCTTGTTAATTACATGAAAGAAAACATAATTTATGTAAGAACTTACCTGATAAATTCATTTCTTTCATATTAACAAGAGTCCATGAGGCCCACCCTTTTTTGTGGTGGTTATGATTTTTTTGTATAAGGCACAATTATTCCAATTCCTTATTTTATATGCTTCGCACTTTTTTTCTTATCACCCCACTTCTTGGCTATTCGTTAAACTGATTTGTGGGTGTGGTGAGGGGTGTATTTATAGGCATTTTAAGGTTTGGGAAACTTTGCCCCTCCTGGTAGGAATGTATATCCCATACGTCACTAGCTCATGGACTCTTGTTAATATGAAAGAAATGAATTTATCAGGTAAGTTCTTACATAAATTATGTTTTTCTGCCAATGTCGAGTTAATCTTCGGGCTGTAAGATCAGAAGCAGGATTCACTGTGGAGGAAGTATGCAAAGGGAATGTTCTGGGCTGATATCCGTAAGCTGCATGAAAAGGAGAAGTCTGAAGGGAGGAATTGTACCGGGCATTATGAGCCAATTCAGCCAAAGGAAGGTAAGAAGTCCAGTTAGAGTGATAATGATCCACATAATGTCTAAGATATGTTTCAAGACACTGGTTTACTCTTTCAGTCTGGCCATTCGATTGTGGGTGGTGAGAAGTAGAGAGAGATATAGTAGTTCCAAAATGTTTACAAAGTGACCTCCAAAATCGAGAAACAAACTGTACCCCTCTATCTGAAACAATATCTAGAGGAAATCCATGGATTCTTACAATATGTGAAATAAAAAGTTCAGAGAGTCTTTTGGCAGATGGTAATCCTGGTAAGGGTACAAAATGGGCAGTCTTAGTGAACCTGTCGACCACCACCCAGATAGTATTGTTTCCAGCGGACAAGGGAAGGTCGGTAATGAAGTCCATGGATACATGAGTCCAAGGCTGGTGAGGTATAGGCAATGGTTGGAGCAATCCTGAAGGAAGTTGGCGTGGAGTTTTGTTCATGGCACATTGTGTGCATACTGAGACGTAATCCTTCACATCTTGAGAGAGAGTAGGCCACCAGACATGTTGTTTGAGGTTTCGAGTGGTAATACTGATGCCAGGATGTCCAGAAAGGGGACTATCATGAGCCCAAAATAAAATCTTGGAACGAAGGCGTTCAGGAACAAAGAGTAAACCATCGGGAGGTTTACAGGACAAAGGAAGATTCCCTTGAGCAGACTGTAATTCTTGTAACCAGGAAGTTGTTAACTGGGCTATGACTTCATGAGGTTGGAGAATGGTACCAGACTCAGGAACTGGGGAATCTTGAAATTGTCTGGAAAGGGCGTCTGCTTTAATATTTTTTGAACCAGGTATGTAAGACAAATTATAGTGAAACCGGGAGAAGAATAATGACCAGCGTGCTTGCCTGGAATTCAATCGTTTGGCTGTTTGGAGATACAGAAGGTTCTTATGATCAGTGAGTATAGTAAATGGCAAAGAAGTACCTTCCAGCCAATGTCTCCATTCATCCAATGCCATTTTGATGGCAAGCAACTCTTTATTCCCTACGTCATAGTTAAATTCCGAAGGAGTGAATTTTTTAGAGAAGAAAGCAACAGGATGAATCTTTCCAGTCTCTGGTATTCGTTGAGACAGAACAGCTCCAGCAGCAACAGAGGAAGCATCAACTTCCAGGATAAATTGAAACTCAGGATTTGGATGACGGAGAATAGGTGCAGAGGAAAAAGCTTCTTTGAGAGACTCAAAAGCTTCTATAGCCTCAGGAGGCCATTTTTTACAGTTTTTGTCCTTTTCTAGTGAGAGCAGTAAGAGGAGAAGTAATAGTAGCAAAATTCTTGATGAACTTCCTGTAGTAGTTGGCGAAGCCTAGAAAACGTTGTAAAGCCTTCAAAGAATCAGGTCTAGGCCAATCCAAAATGGCAGAAAGTTTAGTAGGGTCCATTTCAAATCCAGATGCCGATATTACATAACCCAGAAAGGGTATGGATTTTTGATGGAAAGAACATTTCTCCAATTTAGCAAACAGATGGAATTCTCTTAAACGTTGAAGTACTTTCTTGACGTGGTGCACATGATCTTGGTGATTCTGAGAAAAAATTAAGATGTCGTCAAGGTATATGATGACAAAGATATTCAAAAAATCACGAAAGATCTCGTTTACAAAATGTTGAAAAACCGCCGGAGCATTGCATAGCCCGAAGGGCATGACCAAATATTCATAATGCCCAAATCGAGTGTTAAAGGCAGTCTTCCACTCATCTCCTTTGCGTATACGGATCAGATTGTATGCACCACGTAGGTCGAGTTTGGTGAATATGGTGGCTCCCTGAAGATAAGTAAAAAGTTCAGGAATAAGGGGTAGAGGATAACTGTTCTTGATGGTAATCTGATTTAATCCTCGATAATCGATACAGGGTCTTAATCCGCCATCCTTTTTTCCTACAAAAAAGAAACCAGCCCCTACAGGGGAAGAGGAGGGTCGAATAAATCCTCTAGCCAGATTGTCTTTAATATATTCTTCCAAAGCCATGTTTTCTGGTTTAGAAAGTGGATATGTCTTGCCTCGAGGATAGGCAGCCCCGGGAAGGAGATCAATGGGACAATCAAAAGGGCGGTGAGGAGGAAGACGTTCAGCTTCTTTTTTGGAGAAAACATCCACAAAGTCATGATAAGGCATAGGTAAGGAGTCCGGAGTTTCAATTGTGAGAGCAATAGTGAGTGGTAACTTGGTAATCTTTTGAAGACATTTAGTCTGGCATGTAGATCCCCAGGAAGTGAGTTCACCGAAAGTCCAAGAAAAAATGGGATTGTGAATTTGGAGCCAGGGTAATCCCAAGATAATGGGAAATTGTGGAGTGGGGATGACATCAAAACAAATTGTCTCGGAATGAAGTATTCCTACGGTGAGGAGTAAGGGTTGAGTAGAAAACTGAATATATCCAGAACCCAAAGGATCTCCACTGACCGTAGAGACTGAAATGGAATACTCCTTCTTTAGTAAGGGTATAGAGTGAGTAGAGATGAATGTAGAGTCAATGAACACTCCTCCAGCACCAGAATCAATTAGAGCTTGGGTATAAATCTTCTTATGTCCAATTAGAAGGGTTACTGGAACAAAGAGTTTCTTGTATAGGGAATGGCAACTGTTTTGGCTTAACTCAGTTCCCTGGACTAGAGTTAAGCCCTGGCTTTTACTGGCCTAGTAGGACAATCCCTTAATAAATGCCCTTTAAGGCCACAGTACAGACATAAGCCAAGAGTCCGTCTTCTCAAGCGTTCAGTCTCAGTTAATTTTATACTTCCCACCTCCATGGGTTCAGCCTGATCAGTAGTAGGAGAGACTGGAGTGACTGGATTAGAAAAACGAGGAGCCAAACGAAAAGGAGTTCGAGTTGAAGACCTCTGTGTTCTATCCTTTTCTTGTTGGCGTTCACGAAACCTGGCGTCGAGACTGATACAGAGATTTATTAAGGCTTCTAAGGACTCTGGAAGTTCACGATACACCAATTCATCCTTGAGACGCTCAGAAAGTCCTTTACGGAATGCGGCTCTGAGTGCTCCCTGATTCCAAGTGGTTTCAGAGGCAAGGGTGCAGAACTCAATAGCGTATTGAGAGACTGGTTGATTACCTTGACGTAAATCCAGGAGATTGGCTTCAGCAGCGGATGACCTTCCAGGTTTATCGAATACATTTGAGAACATAGATAGAAATGTATCAACATCCAAAAGTATAGGATCATTCTTTTCTAGCAAAGGTGATACCCAAGCCAAGGCTTTTCCTTTCATTAAGGAAATAAGAAATGTGATTCTAGAAGAGGGAGTAGCAAAAAGAGTAGGGCTATTTCGGAAATGAAGACGACATTGATTCAGAAAGCCTCTACATTCTTCAGGATTCCCATCATATTTATCCGGAAGAGGTATCCTGGGACTTAGTTGTACCTGAGACTGATTGTTAGGAATTGAAGGAGGTAATGCCTCAATAGGATTAGGATTGGTATTAGGATTGGGAGGTGCGGTAGCAACCAAATTTTGTAATAGAGCAGTTATTTGATCAAGTTTAGTGTCCAGAGACTGCAAGTGAGTGGCATGAGATCCCAAAAGCTGTCCCTGGTGAGCCACGGCCATGGATAATTCAGTGGGGTCCATTTTTATGGCCCGTTTGTAATGTCAGCCGCTTTGGAATCAGTCCGGGATGCAACCCAACTGCTAGCGTGAATAGAAAGCACACGCTAGCACACTGAGAAATATCCAGGACGTGACCCACTCAGGAAACAGATGAGAAAGATTACAAAAAATAATAGTTGCTCCAGAATGCAGGGAAACCACAAAGGAAAAAACGTCCCTTTAAGCAGGTCAAAGAATATAAAGGAAATGCTCTTATTTGCAGTTTAGAAAAAGGTCCTCATTAGCAGGCTTGTAACAAAGTTCCCTTTTGCAGCTTTGAAAAAGTAAATGTCCCTTTAAGCAGGTTAAAACAAAACAGAAAGTCAAAGTTCTCCTTTGCAGTTTGTAAAAGAAAATGTCCCTTTAAGCAGGTTTATAACAAAACAGAAAGTCAAAGTTCTCCTTTGCAGTTTGTAAAAGAAAATGTCCTTTTAAGCAGGTTTTATTAATCAAAGAAAAGATTGTGGAATAAGGTAAAAGCAAGGTCAGGCAGGCAGAAGTCGGCATCCAAACATAAGCAAAAAGGGTTAAGGCAAAAGGCTTGGTCAGACAGGCAGAAGTCGGTATCCAAATATCAGCAAAAGGGTTAAGGCAAAAGGCTTGGTCAGACAGGCAGAAGTCGGTATCCAAATATCAGCAAAAGGGTTAAGGCAAAAGGCTTGGTCAGGCAGGCAGAAGTCGGTATCAGGAAAACAGATTTTGACAAGGTACTCACAAACTCCAAGGGAAACAAACAAACGGGCCCCGATTCAGATCTCCCGCCGTGGTTTAAAGGCAGGAGCGGCAACGTCATCAGAGGGGTGTGTCGAGAAAGCGTCACGTTGCTAAGCAACGTGATGTCAGTCACACAGAGGAGATCCGGGAGCCGCGGCGACACGGCAATGAACGGACGAAATCATGACAGAGATAAAAGTTAAAGTGATATGAAATAAAAAAAAATTGTATTTAATGATTAATGTCGAACATAGCATGTTACACAAGATGAATAATTTTTTAATAGTTTCAAATTGCATTATTTCTATTGTCATCTCTTGAAGGAGTTTCAATGCAATACTGGTTTGTAAATGAACACATGGGTGTTATCTTTATGGATCACATTAATAGTTGCCCCTTATATTTATAATCAACTCTTAAAAAAAGGTATATTCCCGTTATAGCTTCAAAAAAAAGATAAGTATAAAAACCCTATTATTGTACAATCCAATTTATACTTTTTTTGGATTATATATAAATATATATACATATATATATATATATATATATATATATATATTCTAAAATACATATTTTTATTTTTAGTGCGCCATAATTGATAAGACTCAAGAATATTTGGGGCCTATGTGCGGATTCACATACAGAAGCATAAGAAGTCAGATCATGTTATTTTTCATCCATATATATTGCAGACACTGAACTATCATTATTTAACAAACATTTTGCGTCAATTATGTTGTACATTTACCTCTCAAATCACTGTCACAATCGTCCATTATGCCAGTGATGATCTCAGGTCCTAGACGCTGAACAAGCTTCTGCTCATAGTCATTGAGGTCGGCCACATATGCTGGTCCACCTCCGGTAGCACGTGCTAAATTTTTTTCTCTGGCCAATTTAGCTTTGGCAAAACGTTTAATGTCGTTATAACGTTTCTTCAGCTGATCGACATCCTTTTTTCCAGGACCCTGGGCACTAACGGCATCGCTTATCCTTTGCCAGATCAGCTTCCTCCTCGAAAAATTAGTCTGTTTGACACGACATCCAAACAAATAATCATAAGAGTCAATAATCATATCAATCAAAACTACGTTTTGCTGATGTGAAAAGTGAGGATTCTTGGATTTTGAAGTGGTATCAGATCCAGATGAAGCCATATCCAATTTGTAAATAAATATTACAAAAATAACGCTCGGTAGTCACTGTTCAAAAAATTTGGAACAATAATAAAGTTGTTTAGAAAAGTTGAACTTTTATAGGAGCCAAATTCTTTTCCCGCGACTACTATGACGTTTCTGACACCTTGCATGTCACGTGTTAATAATTGGCCATACAATTCGACTGACATTTAAGTACATTAGCTTAGTCGCGGTGAGCGAGGCGTCAAATTTATCAATACTCTGCCACTGCTCGCGGCGGGCTAGACGTGTCTATTTATGGGGGGATTATTAGTACATAGTGACAGCGGACACCATTTCGCCCGCAGTGAGTAACAATGTCGGATCAATTGACGGCTTAGTACATGGAGCCCTGAATGTTGGAAAAAATCTTTTAATTTAAGTTGTCTCTGAAAGCAGTGAAGATCAACATGGTCAGAAAATTCATCATGCTTAGGAGTGGGTACATAATTTAATCCCCTATTTTATAATGAAATCTCAGTAGGGGATAATTCTCTACTACTCAAGTTTATCACCGCATTATCAGTTAGACAACTTTGTGTCTTTTCCCTGTAGCCCCCCCTTCAGATGTGCCCTCTTTTGTTTTTCTTTCATCCTTTTTTGGAAAAGTGGGGGGTTTATTTTGTGATCTTGTGAGTATTCTACGAGAGTCCCTACTATCTCCATTAGTGTCATTGCCCTCTGGTCCACTAGAATCACCTCCACTAGTTTCAACTGTGGTAAGTTGTTGTTGTTGTGTGCGTTTATCTCTAAATCTATGCCTGTAATTTAGTGTTTTACCATTCAACCAAGGATAGGCTCTTTTTTCACGATAATCAATTTCAATCACTTGTAACTTTTTGTTTTTAAAATTCACTAAATCCTGTTTATATTTTTCTAGTTGAAACTTAAAGGGACACTGAACCCAAATTTTTTATTTTGTGATTCAGATAGAGCATGCAAATTTTAGCAACTTTCTAATTTACTCCTATTATCAATTTGTATTCGTTCTCTTGCTATCTTTATTAGAAAAAGAAGGCATCTAAGCTTTTTTTGGTTCAGACCTCTGGACAGCACTTTTTTATTGGTGGATGAATTTATCCACCAATCAGCAAGAACAACCCAGGTTGTTCACCAAAAATGGGCCGGCATCTAACTTACATTCTTGCATTTCAAATAAAGATACCAAGAGAAAGAAGAATATTTGATAATAGGAGTAAATTAGAAAGTTGCTTAAAATTCCCCGCTCTATCTGAATCACGAAAGAAAAAAATTGGGTTCAGTGTCCCTTTAAGTTTGTTAATCCAATCCTCACTATATTATCATTGTATAAACAAGACAATTTTTCATTTTCCAACATTACAATATCAGATTTAGTATTTTTCTTAAGCCTGGTTACTTCTTCTATCACAAGTAAAACCAAATCAAGTGAACATTTATTAGTAATTGCACACCACTTCCTGCAAAAGTCCATATTGTTCCTGCCCAAGGTTGGCATGTTTTTAATATGAAAACCCCTCGGGATAATTTTTTTCTTATAATAATCTGCCAGGTAGTTGGAGTGTAAGTTGTAATCAACCTCTTTACGTTTCATATTGAGTAACTTGTAATATAGATTTAAAGGAGAGTCTCCAATACCCTCACTTTCACAGGCCAACAAAATTCTCTCTGCATCTTCATCTGTGTAGGCAAACTGAGCCTCACTGTCTTCATTTTCCATAGGAATCATCAAATGTGGGTCAGATTTTTGACTGACTATCCGGGTATCCATGAAGTTGCATCAGAATTTTGTATAAGAACGTTGTATAACTGCTTTGTGTTATAAACACAGCACTCAAAATGCAGGACAAACACATGAGTTCAACAGGCTCCTATTTTGACCTTGAAAATAGGAAGGCTTTTTTTCATACTATATTTAATTCTAGCTGTGAAGAAAATCAGTCCCCTGATATTAAACTTAGATTCAATTCTTTGGAAAAATTACTTAGTACTGACCTCAGATTAATGTGGGATATAGTGACTTTTGAACACTATCTTGAGTCTAACAGAATACCAAGGGGGCTGCGACTGCGAAAATTTCCCACTTATCAGTTTGAGGATCAAGATTTAGTGGATGAATGGAATGAGGCCTTGTCTAACTGTTCCATTACTCTCATCAACATTTTGGTAAAAGATAAACAAAGAAGAAGAGAGAAACTTAAAAACCAAATTCATGATGACAAATCATCCATTAAATTATTTAAAACCAATGAAGCTTATGCCACACTAAAAGAACAGATGAAGGAACACATCAAGAAGTTGGATACGGAGCTGGCGGAATTTAAGAAAAATAAATTTGACAGAGATAGAAAGGATTATGAAAATAATAAAATCTATTTCTGGCCCCAGTATGGCAATAGGAGGCCCAGACGTTATAGTGGCAAGGATAAAAAGAACCAGCCCAAATAAATTTTGAAACATCAAAAAGGTAACAAAAAGGTATCTTTTTCCTCAACTGAGGCCGAGTCCTCAGACCCAGAAGCAACTTCTCTAATGTCATCAGATTTTGATAGTGGTTCTGCGGCTCCATCTTCAGCTGAAGATTCAGGTGATGATCTTGTGCCTACTACATCATCAAGTGTCCCTTTAGGAGTAACTCCAGACGCCGGACGCGGCGGTCACAGAGGAGGAAAAAGGAGTTACAGGAGAGGCAAGAAATAGTGGATGAAGGAATGAATATTGTTAATCTCTCTGATTATAATCTCACCATAGAGTAGAAGTCTCTCTTGTCTAAAGGACTAGGTTTTGCACCCACTAAAAGATTCTCAGTGTTTGACACCATTATAGATGTCAATCGGTTTGTCCGAAAACTGACTCTCAAGAAGTTTTTTGATCAAGATTCACAACCTACCTCACGCGATGACTCTGACCAAGATTTAGTGACTACTAACCCTGTTCCTGATGTTGAAAAAATTACAGATTTCAAGGATTGTTGTGCCCTGGAGGTTATGAGGGATCTTCTAGGAAGTGGGGACCTGCCCAGTGGTCATCCAACTTCACCAGTCATTCCTCCTAGAACAAAAAATAAGGATTTTTATCCTATACAGATTAGAGGGTCTTATATAAATGCTTTTCAAAGCAGTGTGGAGAGAGATTTATTAAAACTAGCCAATAATATAGACCAAAAAAAAACCCCATTCAAATAACAACCTATCACGTGAGGAATTATCTGCTTTAGAGCAACTTAAGGCCAATGACAATCTTACTATCAGGAATGCAGATAAGGGAGGCTCCATTGTCCTTCTTAATAAGGTAGATTATATCAGAGAAGCAGAAAGACAATTATCTGACACTGACACTTATTGTTCACTTATAACAGATCCTACTGCAAAATTTAAAAAGGATTTGGTCATGTTGTTGGAGGATGGAGTAGCTTTGGGTATTATAAATAAGAGATATGTAGAACTTTTAGTTCCCAATTCACCCACTATTCCGATCTTCCACCACGTGCCCAAAATCCACAAAAATCCAGTCTCCCCCCCGGGTAGACCCATCATCTCGGGCATAGGCTCCCTTTTGGAGCCTGTGTCCGAGTGGATGGATTCTATCCTGCAACCTATGGTCTTAAACCTGTATAGTTACCTTAGGGACTCAAGTCACCTTCTACAAAACCTAAAAAATTTTGAATGGCAGGAGTCTTATTGTTGGGCCATTGTAGACATAGAGTCTCTCTATTCAAGGATTCCACACCATTTGGATATTCAAGCAATAAAGTAGTTCCTGGATAGAGAGACCACATATCGTGAGGCAGAAAAAATATTTATTTGTGAATGTTTGGAGTTCCTACTAACCCACAATTATTTTATGTTTAATCACTCCTTTTTTCTTCAAGTTCGTGGTACGGCGATGGGGGCCAAGTTTGCCCCCTCGTATGCCAATTTGTTTGTGGGTTGGTGGGAGCTCCATTACATTTTTTCAGATAATTATCAGTTTAGGGACAGTACCATACTATATAATCATTTTATTGACGATATGATATTTATATTGGACATCTCTAATATTCCAGACTTTACACTAATCACATTTTTGGATTATTTAAACAACAATAATTTGGAATTAAAATTCACTGGAGAAGTTAACCCTACACAGGTGAACTTTTTGGATTTGACACTTAAGGGTGATATGAGCAATAAGTATATTGTTTCTAGCACATTCCGTAAACCTACTGCAGGTAATACCATCCTGCATGCACATTCAGCTCATCCCCCTCATTTGTTAAATTCCATTCCAAAAAGCCAATTTATCAGGTTAAAAAGAAACACAAATAATGACACCATATACAAAAACCAGTCTGAGGAACTAAAATCCAGACTCCTAAAGAGAGGTTATAAAGAAAAAATACTTAACAAAGCACAAGAGGAAGCGAAATATAGCCAAGCAGTTTCCAGAAATCGAAACAGCTCCTTTAGCAAAGACACTGTGGTTTTTAGTACACCATACTCTACTCACTACAACAGAATTGTTTCTATTATAAAAAGACACTTGAGGTTACTTCATAATGATCCCCAACTTAAACCTTACGTCAGTAAATGCAGGTTTGTTCCCAGAAAGCCAGACACCTTAGGTTCTAAATTGTCGCCAAGTATGGTTGAAACCAAAAAACAAACTAGTATTAGAACCTGGCTACATAAGAAGGGAAACTACAAATGCAATAACTTCAATTGCCTAGCTTGTCAATTGCTGATATTAGGTAACATTTTTACCTGTTCAGTAAATGACAGATCCTTTGAAATAAATTTTCACGCTACATGTAGATCCAAATGGGTGGTCTATCTTATCACCTGTATTCATTGTTGTCATCAATATGTGGGTCAGACCTCACGCGAATTTCGTGACAGGGTCAGAGAACACATAAGGGATGTCAAAAATTACAAAAAGGAGTAAGCAATAGCCAAGCATTTCAATGGGGTGCATTTTACTAGATTTTGGAGTTCAGATCATAGAAATAGTTAATAGACATCCCAGAGGTGGTGATAGACATAAGTCTCTAACTAAATGTGAGTTATTCTGGATTCTTAAATTGGAAACTAGATATCCAAAAGGCATGAATTTAGAGTGGGATATTTCCTACTTTACAGATTAATTCATATATATTTTTTTGAGCAAAATGAATTATCACAAGTGCAGTTATAAATGTAATATGTATGTTGGATTTTGTGTCCCATATTACATATTATTAATATAAAACAAAAAAAATATTAATTAACATTAACACCTTAATATATTTTTAATTTATATTGAGTTTCATAAATTTTCATTTTAGATCTCTTTATTATTAAACATTTAACAACATATGAAATGTTAATGCATACATTACCAATATTTAAATATTCCTTCCTTCACTTGGGACTTCCAGCCCATGTATTTCCCCATTTATAGACAATGTATTTCAATTTCCCCATTTATAGATAATGTATTTCAATCCTAATCCTTTATTCATTAACTCTTCAGTTTTATGGTCAAATATCAGCCTGTAAAATTTGTCATTTCCAGTATTGTTTTTAATTTTCACATAATGTATTTTACATTACCTGTTCTTTTATGTGTGCTAAAGGAGTGTTCCACCTTAACCTAAATGAGGGGAGTGTCTGACGGGCGTTCCTCCTGAGCGCTGGTTGGTTGCATCTCCCTTCATAAGGTGGGGTGGTACACACCTGGGTCATATCCTATGACTAAGCGCCTGTAACGGCGCAAAAAGCATCAGGATCGCACCCTTTCTGGACCTTTTTGTCACTCATGTGCATCCCATTTTGAATTTTATCTAATAAAGCAATCTTCTGCATATTTTTCTTACCCCTGAGTGCACCGGATTTCTTTCGTTTTCTGTGATATCCATGTAGACACCTTGGTCCAAATATTCTCAACAGACTTGATAAAAACAAAAAGGTGCACAAAAGAAACCTTTAATAAAACAAACAGTCACAAGTAGATCCAATTCTTGTGGAGGGTGCTATACATCAAACCAATATTCTCAATTTTTAAAACACTTTGGAAAATATAGGGAGTCACTTTGTATATCTATTTTTTTTAGAGTTTATGTAGACATGAAATGGTACAATTCATTTGTACATTTTGGAAGAATTGAATATTAATTCTGCTGTGTGTATTATGTTTTTAGATTGTCTTGAAAAAGGCTAAGATTGTAGCTGAAACGTCGACTGACACTTTATGATGATTTATATGCAATAAATATATGTTACTTTGTCAAGACTTGTGAGTGCCCTTTCTTTTGGAGGACTTTCTGTACGTTTTAAGGAGACACCCAGGCACTGGATAAGCTAGGGCTGAGGGAGTGAGTGCGTAATAATTGGTTATTTATATATATATATATATATATATATATATATATATATATATATATATATATACTGTATATATAATATAAACATAATATAATTTATAGCATGAGTTTCTAATATAAAATGTTAGGTTATGGGGGACTTCTGGGTGCGGTGGCCATAAAATGTCACATAGCTGTTCAATGCTTCTGCTTTTAACCACCATCTATATAAAATTATCTTTTACAAGTATCATCCGGAATAAAACAAAGCCGGGATGTAATTACTTTTTGAGCTTCTATCAAAAGCACCCATTATTACAATTGTAGATATTAGCATTGGTGATCCGGAACATTCCTGGGATCACAATCTCTCATCAAACCCCCGGCAGGGTACTCCTTGGTTAATGTTGTTAAGCTGCACATTAAGGGCCAGGTTACTACAGTTCTGCACAAGCGAAGGAACTCTCATATTACAAGTGGAAAGTAGATGCATACACATGAGCGCAATCAGAATTTACCCTACAATTATAACCGAAAGAGTTCTGGAGCTTCATATGCTATTGGAAATTTATGCTGTGGCCTTGGAGCAAACTTTGATGACAGCATTTAATTCATCAGACGCTGTAATCCTTGCTTATAATTCATATAGAGACCCTGCTGGCTCACAGGGGAGGGGTGGCTGTTCTTTGGGGCCCCAGTATGAGTCACTTACCTTGTTGGGTTGTCAACGGGTCTCGGAGACAAACTTTTCTCTTCCATGGATGTTGGAGACCGACTCGGCAGAGATGTATTAAGAGGGATTTGATCAAGAGAATGTAGCTGACTTGGGTTGAACATGGAAGAAGTGCACATATACAGGTATTGCACTACACTGCTACCTCAGTGGAAAATGGTATGCAGTCTGCTGAGCCCCACAGATATTTGAGCCTGGTCATCTTAATTTTGCAAAATCTTGCGGAGCACAGAGACCTAATAATAAACTCATGACTGTGGTCTCTTATTTATTCACTACTGAAAATAATATTTTTAGCTTAGATGTAAAGCTCATGGAGTGTTTATTTTCATGACTGCATTCCAATGCTCACCGCTACCCTATGGAGCTCACAGATATGAAGTTTCAGAACTCGGTAATTGTTAACTCTCTTTGCAAAACTGAGATAGGCTGAATCATTCCATATGAGATGAGATCCGGTGTTCTGTCGAGAACTCCAATTACTCGAAAACTCCAATCTTACGTCACTTCTGGTGACTCTTCTATTTTTACTATCTGTTTTTGCCTGTCTTCGGGAGCGCACCACCGATCCTCTGGCATACACCCCAAGTAAACCTTGGGGAATGATGAACCCCCCAGGCGGAGGCAAAATAGTTTGTGCAGATAGGAGATTACAGTGCCCATCTGATTGGTTGTGAATCCTGTCACTCTCTGAGACACGGACCAATCAGATGTATGGAATCACTGGAAGTAACTTCAGATTGGCGTCTTCCATGTATTTGAGTTCTCGACAGAACACCGCTCAGTTTTTGGAATATGACACTGTGCCTGATTCTATTATTACTTCCTGATGATATATAATTTCCTGGAACATGTTAGTCACATTCACTTTATGACTGCTCTGTTTAAGATTCCTGCTTCCCTTTTATGAAAGCTAAACATCTGAGCTATGAGATTGTTATACCCTCTAGTTTATTAATAATTGTCGGTCCACACATCATGCAACATACCAAGTTGTGATGTACAGGGTTAATTAACCGTGCACCAGTCGCCAATTTGTCACAGAAAGGGTTAACCAACCCTTTCCACCTTAACCAGTTTGTCACAGTCTAGCCACTCCAGACAAGCCTATGGCGCAGTTTAGTGGGGCAATGCTTAACAAACACTCTATTGTCTGTACTTGACCTTAGAAGAATGCCCAAAATCCCCTTTAATGCTACCCACACTAAACTATCTCTGCTGCCATTACCTTAAAGGGACATTAAACACTAAATAAATGATTGATAGAATGATGCATTACAATAAAAGATTAATCTTAATTAATTTCTTTTTTTTTTTTTTTTTTTTTATTTAGCTTGGGACCCTTGGTCCGTTTCACTACTGTATATCTACGATTGCAATTGATGTATGTGTATGGGACCTGCGTGTCCCTCATTGTTACTTTTAAAACTTTGAAAATGAATAAAAACGTTTGAAAAAAAAAAAAAAGATTAATCTGGTCTAATACATGTAGATGTATTTTTTAAAGTTTCATTAGCTGTTTAAATATTGACAAAATAAGTGTAAAGTTTTAGTGTGTATAAAACAATGGGAGCTGCCATGTTGTAACTTTGGTTAAATCCTCTGCTGTGGCCAATTAGGGACAGATATAGATAGGTCACTAGAGTGTGCAGCCAATGGCTGTGGGGAATGTAGCAGTGTTCTGCACTTCCATTTCTAAAAGGAACTGAAATGCTCACAATTTCAGAATTGGAATTACAGGAAAAGGGGACAGAATAAATAATAAAAGTATATTGCGTTACCCAGGGTTCTGAACCAGG